>NC_080849.1:13748398-14066314 GCF_030435755.1 Ochotona princeps | reverse complement strand
GATTTCTTCTTCTCTTTTCCTATTGAAATAGCCAGGCCTTGGCTCCAGGGCTACAAGCTAAAGGATGAAACACACACACACACACACACACACACACACACACACACCACTGCACACTGTAACACACATAATAGCTCTCCAGAACACTCTGTTTTTTGCCAATTAAATTATGTTGAAAACAAATCCATCTCCTTTATAATCATCCAAGGGTACAAATTAAGATGTTTTGCCACCTTGCATCAGATAAAAACCAGATCTAAACTCACAAGTCTGTTTTAAAGAACAGATTTTCAGCTAGAGCAAACTGAATTAAGACAGATTTAAAATTACATTAAATATTGAAATTCTTATGTCCTGTCCTATCTCTCCATTATTTGTAGCCACTTACACAAACCAATTTGAATGAATAAATGTAAAACCAGTTGTAGTGTTGGGAGGGACAATCAGCATGACCTCTCTGGGCATGATGGCCATGTAACTCTCAAATCCACTTTCTCTTTGACCAGAAAATCCCACTTTGAGTTTATCCTAAGAAAACAAACACATGGCATTTCTAACATTTGTATGCAAGAATGTCCATCAAAGAATTTATAAACAACACAGTAACATGAAAAGAGTAACACCTAAATATCTTAGAATAGAAAACAAACAGTGCCCAATATGCGGTACATTCCTATGAAATGGAAACAAATATGAAGTCATTGAAATTGAAACTGCTTATATTTAATATAGAAAAGTGTTGAGTAAAAGCCAACTGATAAATCAGCATATAGAAGCATATCATAAAAGCATATGTTAACGTTAGAAAAAAATCTGACAGTTATACACTGAAGTATTCCATAGTGCATTATCTTTGACTTATGGAAATTCTTATGATATTAATTTTTGCTTTGTTAATCCATATTCTCCAATAGTGTTTCATAAAAATATTACTGATATATTACTGGGGCAAATGCTCTGGTATATCAAGCTAATCCTCTGTCTGAAATGCTAACATCGCATATGGATGCCAGTTTGAGCCACAGATGTTCTACTTCTGATCCAGTTCCGTGCTTATGGCCTGGCAGGACAGAGGTGGAAGTCCCAAGTCCTTGGGCCCCTGCACCCGGGTGGGAGTCCCAGAAGAAGCTCCTGGCTTCCAATCGGCTCAGATCTGGTCACTGTGGCCATTCAGGGTGTGAACCAGTGGATGGAAGACCTCTTTCTCCATCTCTCCTTCTCTCTCTGTAAAAATTTAGATTTCAAATAAAAATAAACAGACCTTTAAAATAATATTACTGATACTACAAAGGTAAGAAAATACTCAAACAAAGGAAAGAAACAGCATGGTAGTGACTCTGAGGCATTTTTTGCTCAGATGATGCCAGCTACACAGATGGCCTCATTTCTCGCTACCTGATGGCAGCATGAGGGTCAAAGATGTCTGAACAGAAAGACCCAAAGTGCACAGTTAGCCCATCTTCGAGACCCCTTAGTCTCAGGACAGGCATTCTACCTAGGAGTTAAGATACCAGAATTCTGAATTGGAGTGTCTGAGTTCAAATCCTGGCTCCACTCCCAATTCCAGTTTCCTTGGAAAGGCAGCAAACAAAGGCTGAAGTAGTTGGGCCTCTGTCATCCATGTGGGAGACATGGGTTGAGTTCTTTTCTCCTGGCTCCAATCTCATTTAGCCTCTGGCTGTTGTAGGCATTTTGGCCATGAATCAGCAGATGAAATGGAGATCTCTCTCTCTCTCTCTCTCTCTCTCTCTCTCTCTCTCTCTCTCTCTCTCTGTTTCCTTTGGCAGTGGGGTGGGGAGAGGGGGGTAGAGAAAAAAGGGGGAAAGGAAGAGTGAGGGAGAGAAGGAGGGGAAGAAAGGAGGAGAGAAGGAATTAGGAAGGGAGGAGGAGAGACGGAGGAGCGGGGAGGAAGAAAGGGAGACAGGGAGAGAGGAAAAATAAGAGAAAGCAAAAACAATTTTTTTTAAATGCCGGGGCTTTCCAAGCCATTTATCACAACACTTCTATCAGACTACAAGTTTAAATATGTTTAAATAAATACAGGTGTAGTATCACAAGATACATCTATCTCACTATTTCCTAGATAGGCAAGGGGGGAAAGAGGGTTCCAGGGAGAGGGCTACACGCTGGGGTCTGGTTTTTGCTTTTGATTTGATTTTTTTTGCCCTTAAACAGAAGGAACAGAGAGAACAGGAAATAACCTTGCATGGGTAGGTCATTTGCAGGAGGCCCAGAGCACCAGGGATCCTGGGAGACCAGCCAGAAGCAGCCCGCAAGGAGGGCTTCTGAGACTTGGGGCTGCAGCTCAGGGCTCCCTGCACCAACCGCTGGGCTGGTGGAGTTGTAGAGAGATTGTGAGAGCCATCTGTTTAATCAGCGTGCTCCCAGGTGATGCTTGGAGTTTGATATGGATCGTTCAGCCTCCCTCAAAATCGACCAACACATATTGATTGAGTGCCTACTGTTTGCTGGGATTGGCGCTAGGCATTTTGGGAGATGTAGAATGAGTATAAAATAAGGTCTCCGTCCTCTTCAATTAGTGCCACAAGCCCAACATGTCACTAAGTGGGACCAGCCTGAGTGGGACAACATGAGTTGCAGACACGAAGGCAGCTGGATGCCCTGAGAACAGAGAGGCCAGGAGGACTTCCAACAGGAGGTAGGACTTGCGCTGCTGTCAGGAGGCAGGGACGATGACTGATCAGGCAATAGTTCATTGGGGGAATGCTAGTCAGGGTAGAAAACACTCTAAAATATCAGTGCCATGATACAAAATAAGTCTGTTTCTAGCTCCCTTAAAGGCCATCTGGCAGTGTGACTTGGGGGAAGTGGTGGGGAAGAGGGTTTTTCTCCATAGTCATTCAGGGTCCCAGACAGCCAGGGATTCCACTAGGGCCTCCACATCCAGCCAGCACCTGGAGAAAGGTGGGCCAGGATCTCAGGGCAGGATCCAGGCCTGCCAACAATCCATATCATTTCCCTCACATTCCATTGGCCTACAGTCGACAGACTGCCCCACTCAGACAAAAGGGAACAGGAAAGCTCAGTCCCCGCTGGCATTGCCACTTCCCAGCAATAACTCTCTGAAAAAAAAAGCTCTGATAGACAGATGGGCACCACTGTCAAGGTCTAAGGTAGGTCCCAGCATGGCAGGAGAGTGGTATACTGGAGTCGCACCATCTGATGTGGGCCCATGAGACATGGGGAGGGGTGGGGGAAGAAAGGCAAGTAGACTCACAGTTCTGGACATATGATCAGCCTGAAATGACTGGTCCAGGCAGAGGCCTGATTTGAGGATCAGCGCTGTTGGATTTGGGGACTAGAATGACTTCAGAAATGGGACTGAGCAAATGGCCCATGAATGTATGAATGCATATGTTTGCATTGTTTTTCAGTGATAACAGTTTTCATGTGTAATGTTCTCTAACCCTGAGTAATTAATACCTTTGAACAAGTCACTGGCCCTCCCCATGCCTCAGCCTTCCGTCAAACAAGTGTGCTCAACATCGCCACCTTGAAGGCCTTTCCCATCTGCGGCATGCTGTGAATGACAGTTCTTTTCACATAGGAAGCCCACATATGCCTTAGTAGATTCTAAACATTTTAGAATTCAAAAGTGAAATCAAAATAGCAGGCAGCAAAAGAAAAGAACCTTGGAGTTGAACTAACACTTCCCCAAACATATGTAGGCCTGTACTTTCTTCATAAAATGTATGTGTAGCAATGTATAATACACAAGTATGTAGTTTCATAATCCCTACACACATATACACAAGAGTACCTCAAAACATTTGTGAAACTATGCCTAAATTTTTCATAATACATATTGTCCGTGAAATTTCTGAAGATTTCTTATATACACTAATTTCAAAAATTTTGGCACCAAAAAATTTTGTCTTTTAATGACACTTTTCTATGAGCCTCTGGGAGGCCCTTCACACACAAACACATACACACTACATACATGCATAGGTTATGTGTGTGTATATACATATACCTATATTACAAGATAATGACAACATAAGATGCCAATATGCCAATACACTAAGAACTAAGCAGTGAGTTTCCATTGAAGGAACTATTGCTTAGAGAGGCTGAGCTTTGCCCTAGGTCACAGAGACTGTCAGTTGGGAAGGCTCTGAATCCAGGCTCTGTACTTGGAGCCACTGCACTCTGCCGCTTCCTTAGGGATTCTCTGGTCACATCAGTTGGGGAATTGTTGGGTCAAACTCAGTTGAACTGGTTTGTTTCCTGAAAAACTTCTCAGAGCCCTGCTTGCCTGCGTGATGTGCACAAAGTGACACAGTAGTTACAGCTCAGACTCTGAGACAAGGTGGCCTGGCCTTAACCCTAGCTTTCCCCCTCACTGGCTGAGTGCCCTTGGGCACTTCCTGTAACCATTCTGGACCTCATTTGGTAAAATAATAACCACAGTTCCTGTTTCCTAGTGTTCCCTGCAAGGTTTAAATAGGTTAACATGTTTTGAGATCAAGACTAAGTGCTGTTTTGGGTGTTGGCTGTTGCTGTGGAGAATGGCACAGTCAACTAAACTGACCCTGGAGCCTGGTTTTCTCCGAGCATCTCTCAAGGGCAGTGCCATGGTCTGGACCATCATTCTCACTTAACAATGAGGAAGTGGAGGCAACAGGCCTGGCTAAGGGCCACACCAGCACAAGAGTGAGCTAAGCTGGGAATCAGCTCTCCAAACACAGGGCCAGTGTGAGCCTCATGCATCCACTTGCCTCTGTTCAGCAGATTCAGCCATTTCCTACAAATCTTGATCCCAAACTATAACTACACAGAAATTCACACAGCTCTAGTGATGTTTCCTGTTTAAGTGTCCATCCAACATTCAACACTGAGACTTGGTTTCACTCAGAGAAAAAGAGATTGAGACAGAAGTCTTCTGCAGCCTCTGCCTCCTCAAGAAGGTACGCTCTCTGGCAGCCCCTGAGCACAGCTCCAAATGCCGAATTGCCTTAGGCAGCACCACCATGCCCTGGAAACTGAGGCAAAGGAGAACAGTAACCATTTGGGGGCTCTCAGAAGGAAGCATTTTAGGAAACAGAAGGATTCAACACGCCAAAGACCACAAATCGAAACAAAATAAGACTGTGTTTAGGAAGAAAATCACCTGTTAGGATGACTTACTTCCAGTTTGGAAGTAAGTGATGCTGTGTTTTACTGTTCTGAGGTGAGCAACAGAAATGAGTGTATGTGTGAGTGTGGAGAGTGAGAGAGAGAGGAAAAGAGAGAGAGAGAGAGAATGTGTGTGTACTGAGTATCTCCCTGGACCCAGGGTCCCTGAGGTGGAGCATATTCAGAGAATCCTGCTTAAGTGGCTTTGATATGCTGAGTTCTGAGATGCTGTTGATTTTGTTGCTGCAAGGTTGAGGAAATCCTTCCAAGGTCCATTTGCAGACATAGTCTACCTTAGAGTCTCAATTTGCCCAGATACTTGTTGGGAGAGCTGCCCTGCCCTCCATGGTACTAGATGTCCTCTGCTGGCCTCAAGAAACTGGTTGTTGTTTCCCCCATGAGTATCGGGGAATGCCGTCCATTCCCAGGCCTCAATAACTGTGGAGACCCAGTTCTGACACAGGCACTCCACAGTCAGATGATTTTCACTGTGGTTGGAGTTTTGAGCCCAGTGATCCAGTTAGGGGGTCCCCAAAGAAACCTCACTAGAGATGACCCCAGAACTGACTCCTGTGTGTACTAGCCGGTGCAAGGTCCAGCTCAGTACATCACTTACATCAGCCTACACACACACTGCTAGTTGCAATCAACTTGTCAGTTCTGTCCCCAGTCTCATCTCATACACAAACCAATGTGTGCTATGGCCCAGCCTAACCCTGCCCACCACACACTTGCCATCATGCACACCAGTCGGAGCTTCGGCCTAGTCAAAGCAACTCCCAACAATCAACCCCCACTAGGCCTGCCCCCAGACCTAGTTCCTTTGCATGCCAGTATGTGCAGCAGACTGGTCCAGTCTGTCCCACATCCCATTCAGTTCTCATACATGTCAATGGGCACTGGATTCCAGCTCAACTCAATCAACCCAACTATCCAGCACAAATTCATGCCAGTGGGTGCCACTGCCCATCTGGCCAGGCCCATCCCCAGCCCTGGTTCTCACGTTCACCAGTGAGAGCTGCAGCCCACCAGAGGGGTACCCACAGTTTCCCTACTGGCCTATTTTCAGCCCTGGATCTTGCACTTTCTAGGTAGTCCTACAGTCTAGTCTGATAAGACTTACCCCCATTCCCAGCACTTGCCAGCTTATGCTGCAAAAAACCCAACCAGCCTGCTCTTACTTTGGCTCATACATGAAACAGTAGATAGGGTCTCTTAGTCCAACCTAGCTTGCCCTCTAACTCAGTTCACCTGCAGGCCAACAGGTTTTGTAGCCTTCTCCAGCCTGATCTGCCCCCAGTCCCAGCTTTCATGCTCACCAATACAAGCAGTGTCTAGCAAGGGAGCCCCTGAAGTTCCTCTGCTATGCTCAACCCCACTCCTGGGTCTTACATGTGCTGGCGGGAGCTGCGGCCCAGACTGGCCTGGCCTCCCTCACCTTGCCATCCACCAGTGGTGCCGTAGCCTGGCTTGGCCTGGCTTGCCCCCAGTTCCAGCTCATGCTAGTTCCAGCCTAGTCCTTCCCAGCCAGCCCCTAGTCCCAGCCCTGATGTGAACTGGCTGGTGTTGCAGCCCAACCCAATCCGTCCTGCACTCCATCCTGGTTTTCACATCTGCCAGTAGGTGCTGTGAATTGGCCTGCCCCCAGACTTGGCCCACACATAAGCCAGAAGGTGCCATAACCTGGCTTGGTCTGGGCTGCTCCCAGTTTTTGTTATTGTGCTCACCTGCAGGGACTGTGTCCTGACACAGGAGTTCCCCAAGCTCCTAAATCAGGTCAGATTTTGACTACACCGGTGGTTCTTTGGTCCAGCCTGACTTAGTTCAATTCCTGTCCTGGCAGAAAATGGCCTTGCCCAACTAGCCCACTCCCATTCTGGCTCCTACTATTGGATGCTACATCCAATCACATCTGGTCCCGCCCCTGGAATCAGTCCTTACATGGTTCAGAAGGTGCAGAGACCTGGCCCATTCTGTCTTACACCTACCTTGGCTTTTGAGAGCACCAGTGGGTGCTGGAACCTAGTCCAGTCTGGTATACCCAAGACCCAGTCCAAACCCATGCCAAGGGATGCTGTCACTATGTCCAGCCCAGCTTGCTGCCTGTATTCTAGCTCTCATGCTCACTAGTGGGAACAGTAGCCCACCCAGGGCATCCCCTTAGCTACCTGACCAAGCTGGCTCCCAGCCACAGATCTTGCACATGTTGCTGGTTGCTCTGACCCAGCCTGGCATAACCTATCACCCAGCTTGGCCTTTGCCATCTGAAGCCTCGCCTGGCCTGGCCCACATCCAGTCCCAACTCTCACTGGTAGGTGCTGCAGCCTAGCCCTGCCAGCCTGTCCCATCCCTGGCTTTCATGCAAACTGGTAGGGAAGATAGCCTAACCTAGCTCAGCATGGCTCACAGCCCATCCTGGCTCCTGCACATGCCAATGTGCTATGGTTTGGCCTGCTCCTGCCTAGTCCACCCCCCTACAGAGCCAACTCACACACCTGCCAACAAGTGAAGCAGCCCTGCCCAGCCTGACCAACACTGAAACCTGTTTCACATGCTTAACAGTGGGAGCTACAGTCCACCAAGGGAGTTCCCCAAGTTTCCCCACCAGACTCACTCCCAGACCCAGATCTCACATGTGCCAGTGAGTACCATGCTACCCTGGGGCCCTGCCTGCCTATCCAGGGACCATGCACACTCACATGCTGGTTCCCAGATGCTGTCTGGGAACAGTGCCAGTATCTGCCCCACACATGTCTTAAAAAAATAAAATAGAATAGGTGACTATGCTAACACACTGGAAAAGTTAACACAAATTTGGCATTAACCAGGTCCAGGATGCCCACCAGCTATTAAGTGTTTTACTCCTGGCAGTGTAGCACTTGCCCAGGTACAATACAACCTAAGCCATTGCCTACAACTGGGATTACGAACATTTCTTAAGAGAAATTATTTTTCTAGACTGAAAGAGACACTTTTTGATCCCAAGAAGCTTGCAGAGAGTTAAGAGTGAATTGATCTGGGATGGGACCAGGGTGGATCTCAGCATGAAAATCTATTTCCTGTTCCCACAGCATGCTCCCTGCAACCTAGATCTGAAAAATAGAGAGGCAGGAGACAGGAACCACAAGAAAAAAACGATGCTAGCCAATGGGCATAAAACACCTTCTGTGAAACAGGAGTTTCAATACTTCAACATGTCAGGAAATCCCATCATAATTCTGTAAGGTTCCCTTGGTTATATAAATTAGTCAAACAGTAAGACTTGGCCTTCACAAAAATCCATGTGATGTTACCCTACCATTCTTTGTCCACTACACAGCAATAAAACAGAGGAGTTTCCTGGAAAAAAAAGGAAGGAGACAGGAAGAAGCTAAGGGGAAGAGGTTAATCAGATGGTGAATCAACAGATGTTTGATGAGCACGTGGCACACATGAGGCATTGTGCCAGTCATCTCTGGTGAGGATACTCCCTAGACCGGTTCCCTGTGCCATTTCCAACCAGAGACAACATCCAGCTTTCACCTGCATGCCAATCCAGGAGCAAGGGGCAATGCCTTGACTACTACTAGCCCCTCATCCTCTACCTCCTGTGACTTCCATTTCTTCTTCTAGACCATTCGTCTACCTTTACCCATTTGTAAAATATGGATAGTCAAGTGTTTTCTTCATTGATACAATAATATATATTATTAATACAATATACAATAAAAATGATACAATAATATATTAAGGATACAATCATATATACTAACGGAGCACTGACACGTAGCAAATTCTTAGTAAATGCTGGTTGTTGCATATCTTTTTATCCAGCACATTGACGTGACAATGAAGTGGACACCTGAGTCCCTAGACAGTCAGACTGAATGCAGGGGGAATTAGCAGTGTGTGACCAGCTAGTCTACCTTCTTTTTTATCCTAAGTAAACCTTAACTGTTTCAGTATCTGCACATTTCCCACGCCCAATCTCACTCTCCTCTTTACCTATTCAGATCCTATAATTCCTTCAAGACCCAAATGAAATATAAGCATTCTAGGAATGGAACCTAAGACAGGGTGTTTTGTTCAGAATATTACCAGATTTTAATACTTTTCTATTATTTAAATTTTTATTTTACCCAATATGTCCAAAAATGATCATTTCAGTATCTACAGTATATGATTCAAATTTGGGTATTTTATTTCCTTTTATTTGTACCAAGGGCTCAATGTCTGGTGGTTATTTTGCACTTAGTGCTAACAGCCACATGCAGCTCATGGTTACCATTTTGGACACTGCATCTTCAGAGCACGATTAGTCCTCGAAAGACCAAACATGTCCAGCATTAATTACAGTGTCTGTGGGAAGGAGGTCATCAGAGTAGCAGGTGGCCCTGCTGATCTCTGTGCCCCCAGGGAATGTTTGGAGAAGGAGGCTGTTTATAGCTAAAGCAAATCACAGAAACCTACCTAAGTCCCCACTGATAATTCATGGAGTTTCACACCCCAGCACACAAACAGGCTCTGACTAAATAGGTTTTTTAAAATGCCATTAGATCTGTAACCACTACTCCCAGCTTCAGAGATAATATGTCTGCATCCTAATATTCCCTTTTAAATAATCCCCCAAAGCACCCACTTTCTCTGGTTATCTGATAATGACACAATTCTGAATAATTTACTCATTCCTGTCAAAACCAGATTCCTAAACATCCACTGTCCTCCGGCCATCCTGGTAGGCGAGTAGACACAGCTCCTGTCCTCAGGACTATCAATGGGGAATAGAAGTCTCTTCAGGGTAGGTCTTTTCCTGGCTGTTTTTTAGCCTTCCAATCAGAACAATCAAAAAAAAAAAAACATACTGAAATTGGAATCTCTATGATTGGCCTGGTCCAGTAGCACGGGTCTGGTTTGGTTCGGGTCCCATTTATTTTCTGTAGAGCTCCTTCCCTTCTGGTCACCTAAGTTAGCTGCCCTGCACTAACTCCATTCCAAGGTTTGAGGCTCAGTGTTGTGGAGGCTTCCCAGGGCCTCCCAGTTACCCTGAAGGAGCTGTGCCTCTGAGGACCACTCCCTATACATCTATGCATTGGTTCTTGCAAGACTCAAAGTATAAAGGAGAACTTTGGTTGCCTCAAGTTCCCCCTCTAGGCGGCAGGATCACCCAAAAGACTCATGAAAGTCTCCATGAAGATAAAGTGATATGAATGCTGGTAGAAACTGACAGATAAAGACAGATGATAGCTGTGAGCTTCAACCGAGAAAGGGGTAAAGAAACGCTTATTTTGAATCCCTATAACCACCACCCCATCACCTCAAGCATTATTCTCATATAAGGTAAGTTTGAGTAACTTATACTTCCCTGTGAATCTCCATTTTACATCTTACCTAGGTCTTACTAACATTTATTAAGTGGTTGATTTAGCTTTTACCATTCCACATAACCCACCCCCAATGCTTTCTAAATTCCTCTCAAGGTCCTAATGACATAGCTAAGGCCTGAGCAAAGTCTTCACAAATGTAAACGAGGACTCAACGCAGGAGATGAAGTAGAATGCAAGTCATGGTCACCATTTTGGTTGCTTCTTTTCATCTCTCTGAAGTGGAGATGAAGAGTAATTGCTACTCAAGGCATATATCTGATATGGGATCAATATCCAACATACATAAAGAACCTCTACAACTCAACAGAAAGAAAACAAATCACCTAATTAAATAGTGGGTAAGAGCTGGGATAGATATTGCTCAAAAGAAGACACACAAATGGCCAAGCAGAAAATGAAAAGCTGCTCAGCATCACTAATAATTAGAGAAATTCAGTTCAAACACACAATGAGATTAATACTCCACACCTGTTAAGAATCGTTAGTTATGGGCCCAGAGCAAAAGTCCAATTGGGTAATCCTCACCTTGCAAGTTCCGGGATCCCCTATAGGTACCAGTTCATTTCCTGGCTGCTCCACTTCCCATCCAGCTCCCGTCTTGCTTACCTGAGAAAGCAACAGAGGATGGCGAAAGTCCCTGGGACCCTGCACCCACATAGGAGATCTAGAGGTGGCTCCTGGTTTCGGATTAGCTCAGCTCCAGCTGCTGGAAGATCTCTCTTTGCCTCTCCTTCTAGTGAACCAGCTGCTGAAGATCTCTCTTTGTATCTCCTTCTCCCTGTCAATCTGCCTTATTGATAAAGATTAATAAATCTGGGTCCAGCGTGATAGCCTAATGATGAAAGTCCTCGCCTTGAACACACTGGCACCCCATATGGGTGCTGGTTCTAATCTCAGCAGTCCTGCTTCCCATCCAGCTCCCTGCTTGTGGCCTGGGAAAGCATTAAGGATGGCCCAAAGCCTTGGGACCCTGCACCCGCGTGGGAGACCTGAAAGAAGCTCCTAGCTCCTGATTTCGGCTTGGCTCAGCTCCAGCCGTTGCACTCACTTAGGGAGTAAATCAACGGACAGAAGATCTTCCTCTCTGTCTTTCCTCTTCTCTGTATATCTCAGTTTCCAATTAAAATAAATAAATTTAAAAATAAATAAATATTTTTCATAAAAGAATGCTTTTTTAAAAAAACAAGCTGCTAATTATCGATAAGAACGTGGAGAAAGGGAACACTTGTACACTGAAGATAGGAATGCAAATTGGCACATTCGTTTTACAAAATAGTCTAAAACTGCCTTTAAAATTAAAAACAGAACTATCATCTGACCTGATGATATCATCCAAGCCCACCAGTGGGTATCTATCTGAAGGAAATAAAACCGGTGTGGAAGAGCTAGCTGCTCCCCCAGTTTCACAATATTCAAGACAAAGAATCAATCCAAGTGTTTATCCATGGATGAATACACATAGAAAGTATTGTACTTATACACCACGGACTACTGGTCAGCCTTAAAAACAAGGAAATAAGGCCATTTGTGATAACATGGATGAACCCAGAGAAAATTACATTAAATGGCTAGAGATAGACAAAAGAGTTCGTGTTTTATTAAGAATATGAGAAATAACAGCATGTTTATATGATGCAGAGAATTACCCAGCAGGGAGGACAGAAGAGGATCACTTCTTGATGAGAAGAGAGGATTGGATTCAGTATACAATGAGATTCTGGACCACAGAGAGCAGAAAAGAGGGCAGAAAGCAGCCTTTTCTGGGCACAGGTGCAGGTAGGCAATTGGATTTGATGGTGAGCAAAGGGGCACCACCCTTCTAATGGCTTCTGTCTTCTCCATCAAACAAGCCAAGGTCATTAACTGATAGTGCACCATAATGAAATAATATATATTCCAAGTGGCAACAGGTAAGTTGTCAGGGAAGATGAACCAGTATAATGAAACAAGCATTAATACAGCAACCATGGTATGACCAATGAATTCTGGAATTGTCCACTGCTCTGCTTTCCATCTTCTAACAAGGCAGTGGATGGCCCCTGCTGGCCTAGCTGAGCTGGCTCTCATGTCTCCTGTGTGCATCCTGGCATACTACTCATTGCACATGTATTAGCAGCTGAGGAGGCCCAGTCCTCATACATGCATTCCAAGGTTGGACCACTTATATTATGATTTTCCCTGTGGCTGAAATTTGAGTCCAGTGATCTAGTTGATGAATCCTCCAAGAAACCTTGCTTGGTACCTCAGATCTGACTCTTGTGTGTGTCAGCTAGTACAAGGGCAAGTTTGATCTGTCACCTGCACCAGCCAATGCACACTCTGAAGGACCCACTGCCTGATCAGTTCCACCCCAAGCCCATCTCATGCAAATCAGTGGTACTGAGACCTACTAGGTAAGTCTTTTATTAGTGTTCAAAAACTCAACTGAGCTTTTAAACCAAAATAAATATGTTAATTTCATTTCCATGAATCTTTTCAGTGCCTGTATATAAGATTGTGTCATGTATAAACAAAGATAGCTTTATTTCTTCCTCTCTGATCAAGATTATTTTGTTTATGTTTCTTCTTTGACTGCTTTGGCTAGGACTTGTAGCACTATTTCGAGTAGAAGTGATGAGTGTGGACAACTTGCCTTGTTCCAAATCTTATGAAATAACATTGAGCTTCTCATCATTGAATATGATGCTAACTTTACTGTGATAAGATAGTTTCTGCATTCTGAGATAAGACTGAGCTGTGGAAAACAGAAAATCTCATTGTCAACCACAATTACAGTCTCAGTGAGGCTGAAATGAAGATTTGTCCCTAGGACAAGCGAAGCAGTTCATTTCTGTCTCAAACACTTTTCTACCCACCTGAACTCAGTGAGCAGAAAACAAAGCTGGAGAGGGTTGCAGCCTGGGAAAGATGGGATTATGCCAGGGGAAGTTCCAGTTACCAGCTCTGTCCTACCCACCCACCCCCCAATACCCTCTTGGATCTGTGTTGACATGCAACTGCACAGTAGAAACAGGATCAGAGAAAAGCAGAAGAGAATATTCTTACACCTTCCTCCCCCAGCAGCCAAGTGGGGACAATTGAAGGAGTGGTTGTTCCTATGTAGGGACAGATGGGAATGGGTAGACACCTACTCATGCTATGGATTGCCTCTCCTGACAAGACACTTTGACTGAAGAGTACACACACACACACACACACACACACACACACGTCATTCAATGCCCAGTCAGTCTGGATTCTACCCTCCACCTTCTGTTTCCACAGAAGCTTGGACCCTATAAGGCAGCTATTGAAACAGTGGGGAATTCAAGTGTTCCCATGAGCCCCATGATTCAGGCTACTGTTTTAATGAGTTATCTAGATGTGAAGCATGTTAAATGCATTCAGACAGCAGCCTAGCCCCAGAGGAGTGAAATCAAAATGTCTTACCCACCGGCCAAATATTTGACACCCACCTTCTCTAAAACTCAGGAGGTTGACAGATTGTTTCCCTTAACTGATGGAAGCTTTGTTGTTTGAGTTTTGGTTGGCCTTCATGCACATGGGCTAACTTGTCTCATTGTTTTGTCCTGATGCTCCCCACTGGCTTCCCCTAACTTCTGTTTCTTCATGTTAAGATGCTGTTCTACCAATGGTCCTCCCACCTCCTTCACTATTATTAATGAAGGGTAAATGGCAGCTAGTTCTGTGCATTATAACTGGACCTAGCTTCTCTCTGACATACCCAGATCCGAGAGCTGAGAAGACAGATCGGAAAAAAAGTTGTCAGCCATCAGGGACAGGAATGAAAGAGCCTTGGGCAATTGACCTGGATAAGGATTTATCTGTAAGTTCTAGCCAGGATAATCAATGGCTAGGAGCCAAAAGACATAGCTCTGTTGGTCTTTTTGCTAGTCTGAAAAGCTCAATCTGGTTGGTGGAAACCATTGACAGGGCTAAATCTACAAGGAGAATGGGTTTCAATGGAGAGCAGGATTCCAGGCTCAGTATAGAACAAGAGGTTGAGACAGGGAAATTGCCCAGGCCTGGGTCAATATAGCAAAGGAAGGAGGTATCTGTGCTCTGATTGTCTGTGAGAGATCTATATCATCTTTTTCAACTAAACTCTTTCCAGACCCCTGGACTTCTGTGTTTAGCGTGCCCCCTTCAGATTCATTGTCTGGAAACTGAGTCAGAGTAAGGATTCAGGGCTCTTTCTCAGAGGGACCATGGATCAGGAACTAAAAGATGGTTCTCTGGGAAGCCAACTACAAGAGCATCGGAACTTCCCCTGCTCATCATACCTTCTCGAGGGTATACCTCACCCCTTGAGAGATAAGTGCCTAGCATGCTGCCCATTGCCTCTAGCTGGGACTAAGACTCAGAGAGATGGTTTTCTATTACCAAAAGCTTAAACAAGGAAAGAACAGACAGAAAATGACCACATGTCCTATAAAAGCATGAAGATGACACGTTGAAGACTGACTTACTAAACGATTATGACCTCTCCATTAAGATGCTTTCTGAGGTTAATAATAAAATACCTGAAACTGGGTGATGGGTAAAGAAAAGAGGTTTGTTTGATTCACAGTTTGGAGGTTGAAACCCAAGATCGAGCAGTTCCACCTATCTGGCCTCCAGTGAGGTCCCTCTTCGCTGGGTCATATCATGGCAGGGATACATAAAAGAGAAAGGATCACAGGCCATTCGGGGGGTCAGGCTCACACTGCTAGAACAGCCCTGTCACGATAACTAATCGAGATCCCACAAGAACTACATCGATTCCTCCTGAGCATGGAGCTCTCAGTGACTTCTTATCTTCCTGCTAGGCCCTGCCTCCTAACGGTTCCACCGTCATGCAGAGAACCAGGCTTCAAATACATGAAGTCTTAGCAGGCACATTCAAACCACAGCAACCTCTAACACCTTAGTCTAATCTGACTTCACATAGCAACTGTTTACCTTCTCTCAAGTCCCCACGGGGCTAGAATTCAGGGCAGGTGAATCTGGCCAAGAAGGCAACGGCCTATAAGCAGTGGTCCACAGCCTTGCTGAAACAATGCTCAGCACCACAGGTTCCATGCTGTTTGGTCTTGGGCGGGACCCACATATCTGTATCTTTTAAAGCTCCTCACTCCCGGAAAATTCTCATGTCTGGTTGTGGTGGCAATGCTCTAAAGGCACGGTGTACCTGCTGAGGAGTGGGGAGAATGGGGAATGGAGAAACCCTCAGATAAGAGGGAAGCACAAAGGAGCCCTGAATGAAAGGAAGTAAGGAAATAGCAGGGGGCTATAATCCTGCCCAACACACACACAACTAGCAACAACTTGGGGCATGCACCATGGAGCATTCGGCCACTTCTCAAGATTGCTACAACTGGTTGGTAGAACCAAGAGATACAAAGGAAGCTACTAAACTCCTGCAATGTACAGGCCAGGTTCTCACAGCCAGAAGCTGTCCCATGCAAACGCCACTCATCCTGAGGCTGACAAAGGCTTTGGAACATGGTAGGGCTCAGGCATCCTCCCTGTGGGAAGCCTTACCCTGGGATGGTGGAGGTATGCCTGGTTACTTCCCAACAGGATTGATCATGGCAGGGATGGAACTCACAGCACTGGAGAGGAGATGAGTGCAGGGCAGGGCAAGCTGGCCATTGTGGAGAGGCAGATCTGCCAACAGAGTAAAGTGAAAGGAGCACTTTCCAGAGAACAAGGGCTACAGAATGTCGGGAAAATAAGGCAACATCTGCATTGGGGGTTGGGGTGTGTAAGAAGAACCTATGTGAGGATGTTGGGATAAAAGCCCACTAATTTACCTTTCTCAGCACCACAGCTGCTGCTGAAAGTGCTGCCAGATCTGGCCACCCTGCTCAGCTCTCCAAGGCCCTGCTGAGGCAGCTTTAGGCAGAGGACCACTCCACCGCAGCTGTCAGGCCTGCCCTGTCCCTGACAGAGGGACTTGTATTTGGAGGCACTTGAAAATGACCAGGCTAGCCTCTACCCGCCCTGGGAACCCTCACCAGCAATATGGTGGGGACCAGGCTCTGCCTGCTGAGGCCCATGGGACCCATCCTGCAGCAGGGAGGTGAGCCCCTCAGGCCCTAGCCCCCTGCAAGCCTCTGCAGAGGTCCAGGCCACCTATGCAGCTTACTCCAGACAGCAGCTCTCAGTTACAGCATCTCTGAGTGATGGATTGCTCTAGAAATACACTCGACGTCTGTCTACATGAGATTTAAGCATGCCTGAAAGATAGAATGTGTGATTTTTTTTTCTTTCTCAAGGTCCTTAAAGTTACATCCAGTAACAAAAAGGTTATCCAAAGTGTAGTATTCATCATGCGAGCTCTTACCTTGAAAGTGAGAGAAAAAGAGAGCGAGATTGACTTGGGAAAGGAGAGAGAAAGAAGGATGAAACCATACAGAAGAGAGGGACTGGAGGGAATGTGAAAAAGAGAGAACTCATTCAAGGGAATTTTTTATTAAATTCCAACACTAGGAAGCTCTGTACATGAGCTCCCCGTTTTCTCCTTTGGAAGCCCGAAGGCAAACCAAGCTGCTGTGTCAATTACAGGAAAAAATCAATGAAGACACTGCACAGGAGTCCTTTCCCGGGCAGTGCGGGAGGGGTCCTCCAGCATGTTGCACTCGCGCATTCCCTCCCGGCTGCTCCAGCTGCTTCTGCTGCTGCTGCCTCTCAGGGCTCTGAGGCTGAACCACCCACCTGCCCGCACATGGCTGGCTAGTGGAACCACTTCCTGACCTTTTGGGTATGTCAGTCTGAAGTGCCAGATGCTCCTGAGCTGATTACGGACTGTCTCCCCCAGATTAGTGTCTCCCTTGGGTGCCCCAGCCCCTATAAGGTCTCCAGCTCACAGGCTGGGGAACCACACAAACTTTCAAACCATGTTCCCAAAACTGTGTCTGTTCCAGCTCTAAAACTGACACCTGCTCTGGATCTCAACAGCATTGTGGAAAGAGCTTTCCAGAGGAATAAAGTAAATCAGTGGGCATCGAGGAAGGAAGACCAGCGTTATGACAAAGTGTTCCACAGCAGGCCCTGCGGGCTGTAATTCTGTTACAGGGTTACTCATCTAAGTAACAGTCTTTCTCCTTCACTCCCATTCTAAATCTCAAGTTTTTAGGGAGGCCAAATCTTCAGTCCCTGCCTTGGTTTCTTACTGTTGTAACAAGTTACCATGAAGGTGCTATTTAGGAGCAGCCAGAACTCATTGCCTCACAGTTCTAAGAAGTATAGAATGGGCCAGCAGAGCGTCATTCTTTCTGGTGGCCCTGCAAAAGGACTGTCCCTTGCTTTGTTTACCTTCTAGAGGTTGCCTGGATTCCAGTTTAAAGCTGACAGCATAGCAATCCCCACTCCCATCACAGGCATTTCTGTGAGTGAATGTGACAAAGCTATTCCTGAAAATCCTTAGATCATCACATCTACCATGTCCTATTTGTCATATAAAGGAACAGAGTCACAACTTCTGGCAACTGAGACATGGGCCCTTGCGGTTGGTGTGGAGCAAGCATTATCCTGTCGACCACATTCCCCAACTTCTTCTTTTTTTTTTTTTTAAATTCACTTACTTATTCATTTAAAAGGCAGAATTACAGAGGGAATAGGAGACACAGAGAAAGATTTTCCAGCCACTGGCGCACTCCCCAAATGGTCACAATGGCCAGCATTGTGCCAGGCCAAAGCTAGGAGCCAGTAGCTTCTTCTAGGTTTCCCACATTGGTACAGGGGCCCAAGCATTTGGGCCATCTTCCACTGCTTTTCCAGTGCATTAGTAGAGAGCTGGATTGAAAATGAAGCAGTCATGACGAGAGCTAGTGCCCATATGGGTGCTTGTATTGCAGGAGCCGCTTTTACCTATCACACCACAACACTGGTCTCATCCCCAACTTTTTTTAAAGATTCATTGATTTTTATTTGAGGGGCAGAGATACAGAAAGAAGAAGAGACAAAGAGAGAAAAATCTTCCCTTCACTAGTTCACTCACTAAATGCCCCTGCAATGGCCAGAGCTGAGTTAGTGAGAATCTAGGAACCAGGAGCTGCTTCCAAGTCTCCCATGTGGGTTCAGGGACCCAAGACTTTGGGTCATCCTCTGCTACCTTTCTAGGGAGATGGGTAGGGAGACCTAGAGCTGAGTGAAACAACAGGAAGTACTTAAAGAGGATGAAGAATGTACAACTGAAACCAGGACGGGGGGCGAGGGGCATATGAAAGGATTTTCAGTGAGAACAATGCTCTGAGTTCATGCTTGGCATTCTCCCCATCCCACATCCATCAAAACAGCAATGACCGAAAATGTGAAATAAAATAAAGATCAAAAAACCACAGAACAACCAAATAGTTCACAGATCAGAAGAGAAAAAGAAACCAGGATTGCCGATCTTCAGCCCAAAATGACATATTTAGTCAGCTGAGGTTTGGTCCCTGGGAAATAAAAGAGACCAGAAATTTCTTGAGTCCAGGCTGACCCCTGAATCCAAGGGCAAGGCTGGGAGTTCCTCACTTGAGAAAGCAAAGTGGGAAATCTTTCCACATAGCCCTGCCAGGTGCTGGTGCTGAGGCAAAGCTGTGCACTGGGAAGGCAAGAAGCAGCAGCTACAGCCTTCCAACCAGCCCGCAGGCCAAGCCACACACTGACTTGCTGTCCAGTTCTGAAATAGTTCTGATACAGTGGTGCTGTTCCTGGGACCTGGGATTCCTGAGCCAACAGTGGCCTAATTTTGGTTACTTCTCTTGCATGACAAGCCAGCCAAAATGTCTGTAGGATGAAACAAGTCTCCTGACTTTGATCATGGATTCTAAAGTTTAGGGATTCTGACAGGGCACAACAAGGATGTCCAGAGTATTAGATGAGGGGGTTGCACAATTGATAGAATCAACTGAGTCACCTTCTTCACATGTGTTATATTTTGGGTCTGCAAACAACTGTTGGCTGTTCTTCAAATGCGCTATCTCCACATGGGCTGGTGTGAGCTTCCTTATCCGCTTCTAATGTGGAAATGAGAGTCCCAAGAGAGCAATGTGAAAGTGCGTGAAATGTTTATGGTTTAGACTTAGAAGTCAACTCCATCACAATCTATTGGTTGAGGCAGTCACAAAGGTCTACTTAGGAGGGAGGAAGTGGATATAGAGCACGTGATTCGTTGTGAGAACCTTTCATCAGTTCTATCAAAACACGGGGTTGAGCATAATTTTTGCACAATAACTAGTTAACAGTTATAAAATATCAGAAATGTTATTATGAGTTTGGATGCTTAAGCCAACACATCAGCACTTACTCCAGGAGACAAGCAGAGACGCGTGCCGAGGTGCTAAAACGGAACTGAGTCAGTAATAAGAAAAGAATGGAAAGAGAAACTTCCACATCACTCAGAATATGCCTGTAAACTCTTATATCAAAGCTTAAAAGGTAAACTGATACTAAAAAGGATTATCAGAGGGACTGACGTTGTGGAGTATACAATAAAGCTGCCACCTACAATAGCAGCACCCAATATGGGTAATTGCTTGTGTCCTGGCTGTTTCACTTCCTTTCCAGCTCCCTAATAACAACCTGGGAAAAGTAGCAGAAAATGGCCCACATGTCTAGGCCTCTACCGCACATGTGGGAGACCTGGAAGATGTTCCTGGCTCTTGGTTTTGTTTAAACAGATCATATACATTGCAGTCAGCTGCGGAGTGAACTAGCAGACAGAAGATCTCTCTCCCTCACTCTAACTTTGACTTTCAAATAAATCATTTTAAAAAATAATAAAAATATAAACAATCAGTAAACAAAATAGCTATAATAAGAAAATGAATTTGAATCAAATACTTACATCATATATCCAAAACAATGAAAGTGTATCTATTTAAAATAATAAAAGATCATCAAGTAAACAGCAGAGTTACTAACAATTATGAAAAATAACTATAAATTCTAAACAAAAAAGCACAAATAAATAAATTTGATATGGCCAAAAAGAGAATCAGAAAGTAGATGGAATAATTAATCTATAATATGCCAAGACACAAATATATGAAGATATTTCAAAGGTTAAGAGGAGTGTTTCATGGATCAATGCCCTGCATAGCAGGTTAATACTCCACCTGCATACGGATGCTGGTTTGAGTCCTGGCTGCTCCACTTCTAATCTAGCTCCCTGCTAATGGACTGAGAAAACAACAGAGTATGGCCCAAGGGCTTGAGTCCATATACCCACATGGGAGACCCAGCAACAGGTGGAAAGGGACGTCTACTGGGAGCTCAAGCAGCGAACCCAAAGACCTGCCTGTCCTGCTGGTCTGTTGATTTCACCAGAAGCAGAGACAGAGCAGCAGATCTCAGACGAGCAGTGTGGGAACTGGGTGGATTTCACAGCTCAGCCTGCCCCCCTAGAGCCAAATCAGGCACCATTTTGTTCAAGGAGGTAAGGGCTATGGGGCAATACTGCGCATGCACTGAGTTGGGAGTAAACTCATTCCTGGCTCAGCGAAATGCAACAACATGGCATCCTATAGGTTCCATCCAAGATAGGTCCAGGTAGCCCTCAGATCTGATGGCCAGCAGATCAAGAACTCATCAGGCACCATTTCATAAGGTGTGCAAAGAACTTAATACTGCAGGGGACAAAAGTGAGCTGTGCATGCGCTGTACTCGCCAAAAACTCACCGAGCTCAGTGCATTGCACTGGTACCACAGGAAAATAATACCGAATACAGCATCAAACGGGTCAAAATAGGTCCATGTGGCCCCCAGACCTAACAACCAACAGGTTCCGGCAAGATCAGCGCCACCAACAACCTAGCTATATAGGACACCTGGTGTCTCCCTAATCCTGGGACCTACTCCAACCAGAAGTGGGAGAAAGTTTGTACAGGCAATGGTGCAGCCTCAGCATGGTATCACAGGAGGTGGAGACTGATGAGCCAGGAGCTGAGACTATGCAGACCATGATGGAAATCTAACATAAGAAACCAGACCTGCAATTTGCTGGAGGGAGTGGCACAAGGACTGCAAACAAAGAGCCATGTGTCAACTGCAATAAGTAAAATCAAACTGTAGACCTGTGGGTGACACAGCCTGGAAACCTGCCCCAAGGAGAAGACTCTGATAAACAAAAGTACAATGACCAAGAGCAAAAGAAGAGACAGAGGCACAATGAATGTTACTGAAGACTCCCTTGCAAAGGAGCAAAACCCTTTTCCAACCTCTGAGTTCACTGAGGAAAACATTGAGAAAGGGGGATGTAGAATTCAAAACACTTGTTATAAAACTTATCAACAATGAGAAGCACATAAAGCAGGCATTCAAGAAAGTCAAGGAATATGTCACACTGAAAATGAATCAAATGAAAACTGATATCGGAAATGAAGAATACAGTGGAGCAAATTAAAAGTACAGTGGAGAGTCTCCAAAATAAAATGAAGGAGGTAGAAGAAAGAATATCAAAATTAGAAGATATTTCCTGTCATCAGGGAGAAACAAGCAAAAATCTGGAACCAGAGCTGGATGAAGCTAAAAAAAAGTATTCAAGAATTGAAAGACACTATTAAAGGGCCAAATATAAGAGTTATGGGAGTCCCAGTAGGTGTAGAAAGAGAAGTTGTGTTTAAAGGTGTATTCAATGCAATAATGAGGGAAATTTTCCCTAATCTGGAGAAAGAATTGGGAAACAATATCCAGGAGGAGCACAGAACTCCCAACAGGCTTGACCAAAAGTGATCTTCACCACAATACATGATAATCAAGCTCTCTTCAATTGAGCATAAGAAAAAGATCCTTAAATGTACACGTGAAATAAATCAGTTGACATACAAAGGAATGCCAATTAAACTCGCAGGAGACCTCTCACAGGAAACCCTACAGTCAAGAAGAGAATGGAGTGACATTCCAGATTCTAAAAGAAAAAAAAATGTTGGCCCAAGATAACATACCCAGCAAAACTTTCCTTTGTCTTTGAAAATGAAATAAAATTCTTCCACAGTAAAGAAAAGTTAAAAGCATATGCCTCTTCCAAACCTTCCCTACAAATGATACTTAAAGATGCTCTACTGACACAGAAAAGAAATAGTGTCCACCAACGCCAAAGGCAAATGTGAAGAACATCCCAGTAAAATAACAACAGAAGATTAAATCAATGAACAACCCATTCCTAAAATGACAGGATCAAATTACTACCCGTTCATATGAAACCTGAATGTAAATGGATTAAACTCATCAATCAAACATATTCGTAGACTGGATTAAAAAACAAAACCCATCTATTTGTTGTCTAGGAGAGACATATCTCACCAAAAAAGATCAGCCAAAACTATATCTCATAGATTTTGATTTTTTTTGTTAGTTTCATCTCTTCAAAACACTTTCTTCTCATTAAATTCTTCAGCAACTCACAGATCATACGGTAGCATCATTTTCTTCAAGAAGATTCTTGATTTTCTTTTGCATTTCTTCAGTGACACAATAGTCATTCAGTAGCATGTTATTTAACTTCACGGTGTTGTTAATTTCTTTTTTTTCTTCCTGCTACTGATTCTGTTTTGTGGCTTTTTATTTAAGGGGATGTATAGTAACTATGTAATGGAGATGATCATATCTAGCAGCATATATTTAACATCATGGTGTTATAAATTTCTTATTTTTCTTCCTGGTGCTGATTTTTTATTGTAGCTTTTCATTTAAGGGACTATATAGTAACTATGTAATGGTGACTATCATATCCAGATGTGAGGATATAATGCAGTACACATCTCTACTTCCAAAGATGGAGTCCCAATGAAACTGTTTACTATGTCTTGACAATAGGATGCTGGACTCTCTGCCATTGTCCACACCCGCAATGATGCACATATGACTGTGTATGAAGAACTATATTATAGTAATGATATAGGGGAACTCAGTGAGGGGGGAGGGAACTGGGGAAGGGATAAGGACAATTCCAGGGCCTATGGAACTATATCATAAAATGATAACAACAAAAAAAGTAAAATTAAAAAAAAAGAAGTCAGTATAATAGGCTGTCACCATGCCACCCAAATGATTCAAAAAAATGGATAAACAAATTTTATCTTTCTTCTACAAAGAAACACTTGCATTGAAAAAAAATGAATGAGCTACTGATAGATATAACACTGAGAGAAGTTCACAAAAGGCTCATAGAAGAAGCATATTATGAAAGAAACTCTATGCATGGAGTTCAAAAAACTTTTTACACCAAAATGAATATAATCTTTATTTGCGTATTTTTTCAAATTTTAAAAATGCTCTTGTATAATTGAATCTCAAAAACATTTTGAGTGAAAGAGGCTGGGCAAAAAACGTATTGGACATGATTCCATTTACAAGACGTTTGAGTACAGAAAAATTACAATGGCAAAATCAGGACAATCATCAATAAAAAGTGGGAATTGTGTGCAATGAGTCATAAGAGAATGTTCTTAGTGAAGGAAATGTTCTAACTTTTGATTAGGATATGCCTACACAGGGGCTTACATTTACAAATTACACATTAGAAAGCTATTTCCCTTTTTATAAATTTTACTTCAGCTAAAAAAGCAAAAGAATAGGTAAGAGGCATAGATGATAGACTGAAAAATCCAATCAGACATGCAATCAGACTTGTAAACGAACTGAGGAACTGATGGCAAGGCAATATTCAAAAGCAAAATGGCCAAGAATTGATGAGAGATGATGAGTCCTCAGATTGAAAGGATACACCAAACGCCAAGTGGAGTAAACAAAGATAGACACCCATTTAGAGCCAGCAGAGTGACACTGCAGAATATCAAAGATAAAATCATAAAAGCTATGAAAGAGACAGAAAGAACAGAAAGATCACCCACAAAGCACGCTCATTAAATTGACCTTAATCTTTTCACCAGCAGTACTGATGCCAGAAGACAATCGAACAAGATTTTCAAAGTGCTGAGGCAAATGTAATAAAATTTGTATATCCTGCTAAATGATCACTCAAGCGTAAGAACAGAACAAAGGTACATTAAATATACAGAAACTAAAAGCTTGTTTTAAACACTCATACACCAACTCTGCATAAACTATTAAAGGGTGTTCTTTAACAAAAAGGCAAGTGTGGACTCTTCCATAAATCCAGGTATTATTAAATATGTTTACAATGGTCATTAACCAGTAATTATAATTGGTCAAAATGACATTCCATTTTGCATTTTAAAAGATAAACTCACGTAAAAATGAAAAGCAATATAACATATAGCCATTGTAGAAAACCTGAAAAATAATGAGACATTTTCAACAAGTTCTTGGAAAATATCCATTATCTTTAAATTCCAATTTTCCATGAACTTTGTGAAGTACTTTCATATTGAAAATTATAAAGAAAATATATGTGCTGCCCAAAGTCCAGCAGAGACCACACTGATATTCATACTAATCCTATGTCAGTGACTGAGGTCCTATGGCAATGCATATTCTTCCCAAATTATTTTTTTTCACTTTCATTCATTTATTTGGGAGACAGAGCACTCCCACACACCCAAAGCCTGCAATGCCCATAGCTGGACCACAAGCAGAGCCAGCAGCCAGGGACTCATTAAGGGCTTCCAAACACATGACCAAAACTCAGTTTTTTGAGCCGTCATTATTGCCTCCCAGAATCTGCACTATAGGAAGCTGGACACAGGAGCCACAGCTGGTTATTGAACCCAGGCACTCAGGAATGGGACAGAGACACCTTGAAGGCTGTCCTCATTTCCAGGCCAAAGCACCCTCTTCCCAAGATTTTTTAATGATGTGTATGATCATTTGGAAGGTTGCTCATGGTGACTATAATTAATTTGCTTTTTGTTTCTCTCTGTATTGACTATCTCCCATAACGTTGCTATAAAGAGTCTTGCACATACACTTTTTTAAATAAGTCACTATTTTACTACGGTAGCTCTCTGGCAAAGACTGTCCTGCAAAATTCTTGCCCCTGTGACAATGTGTGACCTTACTGGAGCAGGTGGACTCTTCCATTGTTTTTCTCAAAAAATGCACACAGTCCTAATATAGAAGGTCAAGATAGTCAAGTCGGTATTTTGGATCTTCCTCCACTGCCACCCAGGCTGCTAACTGCTTCACTGAACCCCAAGATCCTTGTGTGTAACAGCGGTGACAGGTAGGTGACTGGTCCCTGATGGGTCTAACCATCAGTGATCCCACACTACTGAGGCAAATGCCTTTAAATGACCCTAACCCAGTCCAAAAAGTTCTGCTACTACCCCAGAAAAGACCCTCACTCTGAGGCAATGGAAACTTAGTCCAGCAAGTGACACAGAGAGGCAAGAGCTCCTTGCAGAGAGGTGAAGGGAAAACTGCACCCCTGGGAGTGATCAGATTTCCCTAGTGAGGCTGATGTGACACCCAGGTTGCACTCCTGGACCAAGCTGCTCTGCTGCGGCCGACTCTGTTCTCTTTGCATGCACTCTGGGGCCAGAGCAGCCTGTCTTCCTCCACATGCTTTGCTGCAGGCCTTCCACAAGCGGAGAACAGAGAAACCAAGCAAGGCATTAAGGAAAAAAAGTGCAGGGAAAAAAAAGAAACAACAAAAAAACACCTCTGGTTCTACTTTTTATTTTGTTTTATCTTTTGCCTTAAAAACATAAGCATTTTTTATTCTTTCTTATTTCTGTCTTTAAGTGTAGAAAAGCCTCTCTACACACTGCAGGAAAAGTTGATACCCCCAGGAAGATGATCACATTCACCTTGTGGCTTTAAGCACCCCAAACACATATGACAACCCGGCCTCCTTACAGCAGAGTGTATATGTGGCTGGGCCCCTGGTAACCCTAGCTCTGCTCTCGCTGTTTGTGCACATTCCCAGCAGTGTAGCTGCCCTTGTCCTCAGCACCTACTGAGGATGCCCACATTGAGTCCTGGCTTTACTCTCAATCCCAGCTTCCTGCTAATAGGGACCCTGGGAGACAGCAGGTGATGGCTCAAGTACTTGGATCCCTGCCACTGACCTGGGAAATCCAGGTGGCGTTCCTATCTCCTAGCCTAGCTCCAGCTATCGCGGGCTTTGGAAAGTGAACCAGTGAATGAAAGCGCTCTCTCTCTCTCTCTCTCTCTCTCTCTCTCTCTCTCTCTCTGTCAAATAAGTAAAAATAAACAAATAAATTAAAGACATAAGTCCAAGACAGGAAGGTCTACAGTTTCTTGGTGTAACTCAGCAGTCATTAGGCACACCCCACACCCCACTTTGGAGATGACAGCTCTAAATGTCCTTATGGTTTGTGACTCTTCCATTTCTTCAATCTGTTTCGGGGGGGGGGGTCGGGGTGGCGGTGCATAGTACCTGAGGTCCTCCTACATAGCCATTCCCCTCGGCTGAGTGAAGCTGTCTCAGAATATGAAGACTTTTGTTACCTGGATGAATGTGCCTGAGGTGGGAAGAAGAGAAAAGATCAAGCTTCACTTTCACAGGATCTGCCTCCAAATGCTGCAACAATTCAGAGAGCTTTGCATGCCAGTCATGCCTCAGCATTAGGTTGCACATCATGAGGCATGTGAAGAGGTGCAAGGGTAAGTTGGCTCAGCCTCCACTCACAGAGCACTTGACCTCCTTCCACAATGAGGAGGCTGGAGCAACACTCGCAGCTCAGACTGAAGGCAGTTAGATGGTCGTGGAAACATGGCAGGAAAAGTAAGAGGGTAACTTGCTGGTGTTGACTCTGAAGGACAGGCATGTGGGAAATGGGGAAATAGGACTTCAGCAGAGGGGTAAAAGCTTAAGATAATGAAGATGCATAAGGGACTGCTCTAAGGAACACAGCGTTTCCACTGAAAATCAGAAGCTGCAGGAAGGCCAGAAGGTCACTTTCAGTCAGGTAGGCCTGGACTCCACATTGGTTCTAGCACTGACCACCTGGGTGACCTGGCCCAGCCATCCGAGCTCCGAGAGCCCTGATTATCCCATCTGTTTGAGCCAGGTACTGAAGCTCTCAGAGCTGCTGCAAAAAGGAAAGAAAACAACTCAAGTCAGGCATCTACTTTGGTGCTTAGCAAAGAGAGGCTCTTTGTGGAGAAGAGCACTGGGGAATGTCTGCAGAAGATGAGGTCTCCCCCAGCCCTCGGGCCCCCTCTGTGTTGCTCGCTCATGAATGTGAATCACTCCCTCCTTCTCAATCAGTTAGGATGTTAACCTAGCCCATGCTAGGGCTCAGTGATGAGCCATCTGTGTTTTGCTCAAGAATATAAAATGTGAAAGCAGACTTCCTAGCTATCTAGGCCTTTACTTCTTTATCTAGAAATTATATGCCTTCATTCAATAAGCATTTATTCTGCACTTGTTATGCACCTGGCATTTTACAAACAATAATGCTGGAGATACAGCAATGAACACAAGAGATAAAGATTCCAGGTCTAGAAATACATATGTATGAGGCACGCCTGGAACACCTTGCCATCCCCAAAAACAAAAATGCAGTTATCAGAGATCATGTCAGAAGTGCTCAGGAACTAATTTTAAGAGGCTTCCTTTGACCCCGGAGAGCATCAAATAACATGAACATTGGCAAGTCATTGAAACATATCATCACATGATTAAAACTCCATCAGTTAATATTGAGAGATAGAAAGATGACTGATAGATGATAAATTCATATAGAAACATATGCTGCTCACTGAGATATAGATAGATGATCTAGATATAGATATATCACATGAATAAAAATCCATGAGTTCAAACTGAGATACATAGTTCAAACATAGATACAGAGATAGCTAAAGATATAGACTAGTTGTTATGTTTGAGGATGCTGGATTCAGTGCCTTGAAAACCTGCCTTTCCCGAGTGAGTTGTTATCTCAAGGTTAGCAAGGAGATGTTTTATTCTGGAGGAGTATTCCAGATAACAGATAAAAGCATCTAGGCCATGGTCTTCAATGCCTGTTCAAGCCATGAAACAGCGACAACCAAACACCCTGACTCTTACCTGACCAGAGCTGTCTGAGACACTCCTGGCTGATAACAAAAACTAAACCTGAATCTGAAGACCCTAAGAGCTGACAGAGTTAGCAGGAACCACCAGGAGTGTGCCGAACGACATCATGTGAATGCAATCATTGAGACACAAAACAAACTGCCCAGTTCCTTCAATAAAAATAGCCAAAAGACGGAAAACAGAGAGGGCAAGAGAAGCCCAAGAGCTCAGGAGAGATATCAATCAAATGCAATCTGTGCTCTTGTGACACGACACAGCTCATTAGTAACAAGTCATTTTGGTGTTGAGGAAGGAGTTTTAGCTTGAGATGATGAAAAAGTTATGGAGACAGTTGATGATGATGGTTTCACAACTTTAAATGTACTCAGTACTACTGAGGCAGGCATTGCCACTTGGGAAGTCCATATCTTATGACAGAGTTCCTGGTTCAAATCAACTCCTCCACTTCCAATCCAGCTTCCTATTAATACATACTTTGGGAGGCAAAAGATGACAACTTGAGGACTTGGGTCGCTACTATCCATGTGGAAAACATGGATGGAGTTCCCTACTCCTGGCTTCAGCCTGGTCAAGTCCTGAACGTTGTAGGTATTTGGGGAATGAACCGGCAGGTAAAAGGTCTCTCCATTTGTCACTGTTTCTTTCTGACCCTTGATTTTAGCCAAAAAGTGGCTTTCTGTTTCTTTCTCTCTTTCCCTTTGATGTAAAATGAAAATAAAGTTTAAAACTTTAGTGATTAGCATGCTAAATTTTATGATATGCATAGTTAACCACAACGGAAAAGTTTTGTTTATGAGACTACAGGATCACTTTGAGCACTAACTGGGCACTTGATGATATTAGGGAATTATTATGACTATATTTAAGTATCTTCTTTTGGAGATTAATATCAAAGTATTTGTGGGTTAAATCATATGATGACAGATTTGCCTCAAATAAATGCAGTGTTACTGGAGCTGGACAGGGTGGCATGAACAATACAAGATTGGTCTGGAATTTGTGATGACTGCAGCTGGCCACAGGATACAAGGAGTTTATTGTATACTTGAAATGTACTACAATGCAAAGTTTTAAAAAAAAATCCCTAGCCTCATAGGCTTCACATTGGTCTGTGAACAAGCAAGCAAACAATTAAATAGAATATGCAGAATATCAGATGATGGTAAGTAGTAAGTATAGGGCAAAAAATGTCAAGATTCTCTAGGTGTAGGAGCAAGTTGGAAATACAAATTCAGAAATTTTCAGCAGATACAGATATTTAAAAGCCTGGCTTCGTTCATCTAGGGCCTATCTGTGGACAGAAACCAGTCATCTGAGTTTTGAGTTTTGGGATCCTTTGAGGTTGAGAAGCTAGGGAGAGGAAGACAACTCAAAGAATTCTAGTAAGGAAAATTTCATAGGGCGGAGGAGGAAAACCTACAGGAAACAAACATATTTCAGGCAGGGAGTGACCACCTGAGTCAACAGATACCAAAAACTGAAGACAGACCTTTAGATATGGAAGCTGCTGGCAACCATGGCCAGACTGGGCTCTGTGGAGGGTTGTAACAAAAGCCTCAGCTGAGTGAATACAGGGAGAAACTGGAAACATCAACAGACAACTGTATGAGGAGTTCAGTTTTAAAGGGGATGGTAGACCAGGCTGGTAGCTGGAGGCATACATAGTCAAGAAAAGCTTTGGTTGGTTAAATATTTATTTATTTGGAATTCTGAGTTACACAGAAGAAAAAGAGGGAGAGAGAGAGAGAGAGAGAGAGAGAGAGAGAGAGAGAGAGAGAGAGAGATCTTCTATTCTGCCAGATGGCCACAATGGTTGGGACTAGCCCAGGCCAAAGCCAGGAACTAGGACCTGCATCAGGGCCTCCCACATGGTCACAGGGATCATCTTCCATTGCTTTTTCCAGATCAACAGCAGGGAGCTATATTAGCAAGGGAGCAGCCAGATCACAACCAGTGCCCATATGGGATATCAGTGCTACAGGTGGTGAGTTTTTTTTTCTAAGATTTATTTATTTTTATTGGAAAGTCAGAAATACAGAGAGGAGAGACAGAGAAGATCTTCCATCCATTGATTCACTCCCCAAGTGACCACAATGGCCAAAGCTGAGCCAATCTGAAGCCAGAAGCCTCCTCTGGATCTCCCAAGCAGGTGCAGGGTTCCAAGACCTTGGGCCATCCTTGACTGCCTTCCCAGGCCACAAGGAGGGAGCCAGATGGGAAGTGGAGCTGCTGGGATTAGAACTGGCATCCATATGGGATCCCGGCCATTAGGCCATTAGGCCATCGAGCCATTAGGCCTACTGGTGGTGGTTTTACTTGCTATGCTACAATGCTAGCCCCAAGGTTTTAGTTTTTTAAAATGAGAAATTTTGAGGAACACTTGTAGGTAGTTGTAAGTGAAATAACAGAGAGCAACAATGTGATGATAAAGGAGAGGATTCCTGAAGCCATGAACTTGAGCAGGCACTGGCGAATTTGATCAACCGCACAAGGACAAGGCTTAGCCACCATTCACAACAGCAGGAGAAAAGGTGACTGGTACCTGTGGACAGACTTAGTAGGTGGAAGATGCAACAGACGATGCTCCGTACTTATTATCCCTGATTTCTCAAAGGAATCATTAGCGGAGAGCAAGAATGAGAGAGGCGCTGCAGCGATTTGAGGAGACTAGAGAAGCTAGGACAGAGTCATGCACGTGAGTGAACAGTGGCATGACATACTCCTTAATACAGTTATTGTGGCAAATTCACATATGAGAGGTGCTTAAAATAATGCCCAGCAGAACAAACAACAAGTATTAGCTCATATTTTTACTACTGTTCCTGAGTTTTCTTAATTTTCATGAATTGTTGTTACTTGTAATGTCATGGGTCTGACTAAAGCCCCAGTTTGGCTCCAGTTTATGGGTCCTGGGATGAACCCTGGAGAACCTGTGGAAGCCAACAAAGCCTGCACTTGCCAAGGACATCTCCTCGCCTAGAGAAGAGCCCTCTCTGGAATGAAGCCTTCGCCGGCAGCAGCCATGGCAACAGAACACCGTGTGCTGCAGAAAGGGGACACCACAGGAGCAGAGAGCTCTTTCCTGGTAATTACAGACTCTGTCTTGGAACTTCATCAGGACCTGGTGTGGCCCTGGGACTCCCAGTTCCCTGGGAATTCAGGGTGGTGCAGCATGTGGTACAAATAAGAAATAATACACAGTGATGCAGACGCTGGGAATTCTGTGCAGATCCTCCACGGGGCACTGCAGCTTAGAGAGGTTAGCTGAAGAAGGTGAAACTGAACCATCCACACAGGTACAGAGGCAGGGCAACTGGGGAGATGGCAATGATGGCAGTCTTGAGCCAGGCGTGTAAAGGTTGGGGAGGCAGTCCTCTGGCACAACATGTCAAGCCACTTTGAATTACTCACATTCCTTTTGTGTAAATAAGAGTTTTGAGGGGCTGGCACTGTGGCACAGTAGGTTAAGCTGACATTGACAACACCAGAATCTCATATGGGCATAAGTTTTCATTCTAACTGTTCTACTTCTGATATAGCCCCTGTTAATGTGCCCAGGAAAGCAGTGGAAGATGGTGTGAGTGCTTGTCCCCGGGGCATCCACATGGATGTGGATTGTGCTTGTCCCCTGTACATCCACATGGGAGAGTCAGCTGGAGTTCTAGATTCCTGGCTTCAGCCTGGCCCAGCCCAGAACATTGCAGCCACTTAAGAAGTAAACCAGAGGATGGAAGATTTTTCTCCGTCTCTTCTCTCTACATGCAAATCTGTATTTCAGATTAAAAAGTTTTTTAAAAAAGAATTACAATGATGACAATGGCAATAAGTCTCATACTGTAATTCTGAAGTTAACGTTCCAGAGGAGACTGAGAATGGAAAAGGCCAGGTTCCTGTGATGACTGGCTTGTATGTCTGCTGCAACATCCTATCTGATGTACTCTCCTGTGCATCCCACAAGGCAGGATTATCTTTTTTTCTCTTTTTTTTTTTTTATTCATTAATCACATTGTATTATGTGACACAGTTTCATAGGTACTGGGATTCTTCCCACCCCTCCCCAAACCCTCCCACCATGGTGGATTCCTCCACCTTGTTCAAGTTCAGTTCAGTTCAGTTCCTCCAACAGTTCAAGTTCAGTTGAGATTCCCTCATTGCAAGCATATACCAAATATAGAGTCCATCATCTTATTGTCCAGTCAAGTTTAATGGCTTCTTAGGTATACCCTCTCTGGCTTGAAGACAGAGCCAGCAGAGTATCATCCCGATCAATTAAAAGCTCCAAAATACCATCAGTAAAAATTTACATCATTATGGAATTAATTGACATAGTAATGAGTAGCCAATATGTTAAAAATAAATGCTAGTTCTTAACCACCTTCTGTGACCACCTCATTGACATTTCAATTTTAGTTTATACACAACATATAACATACATAACATAACATGTTATACATAACATCATATCATCTTAAATTAAGGCAAACATGTGGTATTTAACCTTTTGGGATTGGCTCATTTCCCTTAGCATTATGGTTTTCAGTTTGGCCCATTTGGGCACAAAGAACTGCATTTTGTTTTTTTTAATAGCTGAGTAGTATTCCATGGAGTAGATGGAAGCAGCCAAAATGCCCATCAGCAGAGGATTGGATAAGGATTATCTTTTGATGGTGTCAATGAGCTTCCTTGCCTCTGGCTTTTAGGCTGCGTCCAACTGATAGAAGAACCCCAACTGACAATCAGAGGCTGAGAGGAGCATGAAGCTGGGTATGCACTTGACACAGACTGACTGCATCCTCTACTGAAGGGAGGTCACAGCCCCCACCTTCCTCACCTATCCTCTCTAGGTTTCTCGGAGACTACAAGGGGTAAAAAGCATCCCTTTGCCCCAAATGGCTTAGACCTCAATTGAAATTCAATTAACTATAGGTATTGGTAAGAGGTACAAACAGGAAGCATCATACAAGTGCAGAAGGAGACACAGTCGGTGCACACTGCACAGTGGGGCATGGGAAGAGCCCGGAGTTTAGCAGCACAGATGCTGACACTCCCCCCTCACTGGTGGAGTGATTATTCTTCTCACAGGGACTCTGTGACATATGCACTCGATACATAGAATACCTTCAAAAAGCTCAGTAAAACCAGGATGCTTCCTTCCCATTAAGTGGGAAATCTGCTTTTCAGTTGCTGAGCCACTTGGTCATATCCCCACCCGGGTCTCCTCCACATGACTCTGCACTCTGTACCAAAGCTAGTGATAGGCAAAACCAAGCCCACTGAGTCATAAGCTTTCCTACTCCAGCCCATGCTTTATCACATTTTACAGTTGATGCATCGGTACCACTAACAAGAATATATGCTTTGCAAGAGCAAGGACCCTATTAATCTTGCCCACCAATCTCTTCTTATCAATCTACTCTGGTGAGTTTCTAACCACTCTGTCTCATTCCATCATTGCCTGCCTCACACAAGCCAACCTGTCCCTAGCCCCATCACATACCACTCTTCACAGTTATCCAGATTCAGTTCCAAAACTGTTAATCCAGTCTTGCTGCCCCACTGCTCAAGACCATCCAGAATACAGTCTGAACCCACATGCTATCAGGGAGCATGTGATCTTGTGCTGGCGCCCTCACTCACAGCACTGAACCAAGCAAAGCTTTCAGTACCTCGGACAAGCCAAGAGGTTTGCCTCTGGGTCACTGCATGCACTACTGCTGGGATGTCCAGCTGGTTCCCTGCCCTGTCCTCTCAAAAGGGTCTTGTGTCACATCACATTTTCCACAGAGAACTTAGCTCCAAATGAGAAAAGTGTGTTTACTTATCCTTTGTCAGCACCTGGAGAAGGGACCTCACCTGTCCCTTTCACCGCTAGATCTCAGGGCAGAGAACACTGCTCAGACGGAACAGTATGTTCTCAATAAATGCTTCATGCATGAAGGGGCAGGATTCAGGTGAGCACAAAGATGCTATAGAGACATGCATGGGGGATAGAGAAAAGTTCTAAATAAAGGTAAGGTGGAAAGAAACAAACCTCATGCCTTATAATACATAACTGACAGGAGCTGGGTGGCCAGAAATAAAGAGCCAAGTCCACGCATAGGAGAAGTATGGGGATTCACACTTGGAAACCACTAGAAAACAAATTAGAGATGACCCAAATGAATACTGTTTGGCATCTGCACCTCCATAGGTGAAGAGGAGGTCAGAATGAACAGGTTCTACAAACGGGTTGCTCTAAGCAAAGGGTACACACAGTTATGCAGCCAAGCAAAAGCCCATGCAAAGCTGGATGATGGCTTCTCAGGCCTCCTGTCCGGAGGATGCAGTCCACAGCACCAAAACTGCACCACACTTGAAGAGCCCCATAGCACAGATAAGATGAAAATACAAGGGAAGACACAGGGGCACATCCTCTCCAGGCGATCCATGCTTGTAATGTGTACCAAAGCAGTTCTCTAGGAACATGATCCCTAAGAAAATGTGAAAAAGAGATGGGTCATAGGGAGTGCAAGCTGGACTAGCCAGTCTTCAAAAGAAACGCAGAGACAGCAGCCCAGGACTACGGGCAGAGTGCTATGCAATAAGGACTCATGATAGGCCTTATGCTTTGGAGACCTAGGAGAGCCATGTCTTTTCCACTGGTTGAAAGGGGATGAGAACCAACATATGAGCTGTCTTACTGCCTTAGCATCCTCTCCCACCCTCTCCCTCTTCCCCTTTGCCTTTCCTTCTGTCTTCTTCTAGATCTGCACTTTCAGATCTCCCCATCCCTTCTTTTTTTTTTATTAATTTAGTTTTTTAGATAATCTTACTTAGCTGATTAGGGTACAAAGGGTCAAGTGTTACAGGAAAGTGGGTAATACCATTGTTTCCGCACTAACATCATTTTTCCCCTGTATCTGGGGTCAGGGGAGAAACTAAGGGAAAAGCCCCACCCAGTATCCCACCCATCCCAGGTCCCCGATTTGAGGCACACTCCGAGGGGTCCTGCTCAAGCAGTTTTGATAGTTCAACAGGTCTGAATTGCTGCCAATCTCACCGTTCCAATTGCGATGAAACCTATTCAGAATCCACTGGCTGACATAGTCTCTTCAGGGTTGGGGTTCTGAGATCAGCAGTTCAGTTGGAGGGATCCCCAAAGAATCTCCAAAGATGATCCCAGACCTGATTCTTGTGTGAGCTTGCCAGTACAGGGTCTGGCACAGTCCATCGCCCCAGTCAGCTTATGCACATGTTGGTCATTGCAATTGCTGGGTCAGTTCTGCTTCCGGCCCTGTCTTCCACTTGAACCAATGGGTGTTGCAGTCTAGATCGATCCTACCCACTTCATACTCAGTCCTCACACAAACCAGTGGAAGCTTCAGCCTAGTTGGGGCGACTACCCATAACCCCCATCAGGCCTGCTCCCTACCCTGGTTCCCATGCATGCCAGTATGTACCGCAGGCTTGTTCAGTCTGTCCCACATCCCATTTTGCTTTCATACTTGTCAATGGGCATTGAAGCCTAGTTCAACCCAACCAACCTAGTATCCAGCCCACACACACACTGGCAGGTGCCTTTCTGTCTAGCCACCCCTGCCCCTGTCCTGGTTTTCGTGCTCTCCAGTGGGAGTGGTTACCCATGAGGGAGGTGCCCACTATCTCCCTACTAGGCCACTCCAACTTCCAGATTATTCACTCTCCAGGTGGCTCTGACATTTAACTTAACAGAATTAGCCCCCAATGCCAGTCTCTGCCATCTGATGATGTGGCAAAGCCCAACCAACCCTCACCCACTCTCATTTTTTCTTGCACCAATAGGAACAGTTTGTCCAATCTGGCCCTTCCCCAATCTAGCTCACGTGAGGCCCACAGGTGTTGTTCCCATCCCTTCTTCATTCCCTTTCCCTTTCTGCTTCACTCATCTCACTACCTGCCCTCATTCATCCCATCCTGCATCCTTGAGAGGTGGGCTGTGCAGAATGTGGTCCTTGGATTCAGACAGACATGGTCTCCATTCTGGCCCTGCATTCAACAGCTAAGCAATGGGAATGAGCCACCTGGCTCACACTGTTCAGTTTATTGTTTAATGAAAGGAGAAACAAACACCTCATAGTGGTCTGCAGAGAGGTACCGAGGCCAGGCCAAAGATGCAAATGTAGTTCTGAAGTCACTGATTTGCCTGTAGTCTTCTATTCTGTGCTACTGTCTATGTTAGTTTCCTTAAGTCGTTATAACAAGTTCCCACAAACTGAGTTACTTAACACAACAGAAAGACATTTTTGTCACAATTCTGGCAAATCTATCCATTGTTGGGCTCCTGCTCCTCGTGACTGTTAGCATCTTTGGAATGCCCTGGCTTCTGCTATGTTGTTCCATCATCACCACAGTCTTTTTCTCCCTCATCTCTGTGTCCACGTTTTCCAGTTATAAGGATGTTGGCTAGGGGCCCACCCACATCTTATGTCACATATAAGGTTTTGGGGAGGAGGTTAAGGAGTGCACAATTTAACCCACATCACTCTCCTTACGTTTACTTATGCCCAATGAAGAGTGGGCAATACTGGAAATACAACTACATTCAGCAGAAACACCATAGAAGCAGTCAGAGAAGATGCTGTGTTGGGAGACCTGACCCTTGAGCCCTATGGAAACACACAGGTGTGTGCAAGTCCTGAACTTGAGCAAGGGAGATGGAAGTAGCTTGAATCCCAGTCCTTCCACATGTTTTGTAAGCTTTGGGCTTTTGAAGGAGTCACAATCCCCTCCTGGAAAAATCTATCACATGTACCACATGGAGTTTCTAGAACTGAAAAATAAACTCTGACGTCAGGCACATTCCATAGCCTCTCTGAGGTTATGTCCATGTTGGTGAGATAGGGATACAATAATTACATGTAGGCACTAAATCTGTAAGGATCCAGTGTGATGTCATCTGCAGCAGGCCTGGCCCAAGCTTGACTCTCAAGCTTCAACCCACAATTCATCTCCTGGGTTTGTTTGTTTCACATACCTAGAGATGCTGGCAAAGGGAATACAAGGTGTCAGCTCATTCCATGGCTCCAACACCATCTAGAGCCCAGTTCTTCCTGCATTTCCTGTATTTCAGCCTCACTCTCTCCCTGTCATGCCTACAAAAATGGCCACCACCAGGGCAGATCTCAAAACAAAGCCAACAAAGTCAGGGGAAGAAGAGGGACTACCCTTCTTGATCGTACTTTAAAACCAAGATAGGTTTTCTTAGCACCTCTCCTCATGTCTCACTGACTAGATATGGTTCATGCTCCCTACTCCAAGTGGCACAAATACGGCAGTGTCATGGTGTAATGGGATTCATCAAGAATTGCCCCTAATGAGGAAAGGGTGCTAAGGAGTTCACCTGAAGTACCTGTTGCAGGTGCCAGGAAGGAGTCTCACTCTGTTTTGAAGTATCTGGTAGCAGGTGCAAAGCATGTGGGATAGGCAAGTTTCAGCGCCATCCTCTGGCCATGAAATTCAGCAAACAAAACTCTGCTTCTCCCTACACCTAAAAGAATAGATCAATGGAAGCAAGATAAGATGTGCCTAATTCTAACTTTGTTGGAGATAGAGAAATAAGGAAGACAGATGATGCTTGCTTATAGGAGGTACCAATAGCAAAGCAAAGATACCTAGAGTGCTTTGTACATGTCTAGTGCCATGCCAAATATACTGTCATCAGTTTCCCTCAAACACAGTTACCACTAGTTCCATTTGAGGTTGGGTTAACTGAAGCACATAGGTCCTACGTGGCTTTTCTTAGGTCATTAGATAGTCCCCTTATCTCCAGATTCAAGCCCCGGGACGGTGACTCCAGACCAATTCTATACTTCATCCCTGAACCATTCTTTCCCTCTTGATGACATTTTAAAAAAACAAACTTTCAAAATGACAAGGATGAGTTGCCCAGAGAAGCCAGAAACAGAAGAGAAAAATAAATAAGTTGGGTTAAGGTAAAGAGATAAGAAGGGGCCTGGCGCGGTGGCCCAGCGTAGTGGTTAAAGTCCTTGCCTTGAACAAGCCAGGATCCCATGTGGTCATTGGCTCTAATCCCAGCAGCCCCACTTCCCATCCAGCTTCCTGCCTGTGGCCTGGAAAAGCAGTCGAGAACGGCCCAAAGCCTTGGGACCCTGCACCCACATGGGAGACCTGGAAGAGCTCCTGGCTCTCGGCTTCAGATCGGCACAGCACCGGCCTTTGTGGTCACTTGGGGAGTGAATCATCAGATGGAAGATCTTCCTCTCTGTATATCTGACTTTGCAATAAAAATAAATCTTTTAAAAAAGAGATAAGAAGAATCACATATTCCTACTAAAAATTTAATAACAGATGGGAAGTGATTAAGACCTTGGTGACAAACTAAAATACACACACACACACACACACACACACACACACAGGAACATGCAATTTTCGAAGGAAACGATAGTAGGACTATTTTTTATATAACTGATCATAGATGACTTGCCAGACAGTTTCACATCAGCAACACAAAGAGAAATTGAGTTTCTACAAAAGATTCACCACAAGACCTGGAACTGAATCTAGAAAGCTGTTCAGTGTCCAGGCAAGCTGCTCATAAAGCTGTGCCTCTGAACCTGTCAGTCATTACTCTCCATGCCCTCCCTCCATGTGCCAGAGAGAAGTGGGAGCCATTCTCTGCAATCACCCTTTGGGGAAATTGATCAGTGGATGGAAGAACCTACCCCCGGTCCAGTCCAGTACTGCTGCCTGGCCAGGGGCCAGGCTGGGTCACGGGCAGAGCACAAATGGAGAGACAATGATGCAAGGAGGAATAATAGGGAAGGAAAACGAGGTGGAGTGAATCCAAAGGACTGGAAGGTTGCAGCTATTGGAAGCAGTGTTGTGGATGGGAAACATTTGCAAGAGCTATCTTGTCAAAGAAAGGAAGGTGGTGTGCTCTGTTTTGAATAGGCTATGTTTCAGAAGAGGGTGGCACACCCAAGATGGCATTAGATGGGCAAGACTGGAATGCAGTCAGCACTGTTCACACGGGATAAGAATACTTGGGTGGAAATGATCACTCATCCAGTTACCAAGCATATGCCCAACTCTGTCCTAAACTCCAGAACTGCATTGATGATGAAAATAAAGGCTCTGCCCAACACAGTTCACCTGCTCAGTCTCACCCCTTGAAGACAAGTCATCTTGCCCAGCTGCCCACACCCTTCCCTGTGTCCAGTGAGACCATGCAGAGAAAACAGCAAACCTGAATTTAAGGCAAAACAAAAATGAAGAGCAAGACAGTAAGACAGGTGACTTGTCATCAAAGAACAACACAGAATTGAGAAGCTTGCATTTTATAGAAACCAAAAGAGGAGTGAGTTTAAAGAGGAAATGAGTGTCAAATGGCGCAAGACTCACAGCAATGAAAGTCATTTAATTTGACAGCCGTTGCCATTGGTGAGCTGCTAGCAATGGTTTTTGATCTTCATCATGCATCAGAGGCAACCAAGCAACTTTAAACCACACGGATGCCTGACTCAGTTGTGCTGCAGTGGGACCTGAGCGCTTGCTGGTACATCTCAGTGGCCCAGACAACTGGAATGCACAGACAGAGTTGAGAAATCCTGCTCTACTACTCTAAAGCATATTCCTTCATTTCCTGTAGCCATGCCACATAATATATACATAATTCAAAACATCATGTTATACATAATAAAAACAGAAAATTTTATTTGCCAATTTAAAAGAACCAGTTAAGTGAAAGAAGCTTTGCAATCAGATTTTAAAAAAAAAAGGAATAGTGATTCCAGGAGGGTGGTAGCAGAAGCTGGGTTGCAGGGAATGAAAGGAAAGGTCTGCTTTTTCAATAGAGAGACTGGCAGTGGCAACATCAGACATGGATGGTTAGCCTCAGTCCCCCTGCCTTACCGTGTGGTTTAACCTCTGTGTGTCTTATCTGTGAAATCATGATAGAAATACTTGCTGTGCCCAACTCACAGTTTCCTTGGGAGGTCAAGATGGGATAATAGATGTGAGAGTTCTTTGAACAAAGATTGAAGTGCTATAAAAATGTAAGATTTATATAGTTGTCAGGGTTTTTTTCTCCCCAAAGATGGCCCTAAAGATAGTGATTATCAACTGTAAAAACCTTCGTGGAACCAGCAGCCCTTTCCACAGAGCTCACAAAGACAGCATCCTTTGATAAGTGCTCACAGCTACTATCTAAAGGTCTAATGCTGTTTGCAACTCTCACTTGCTCACAGCTAGCCTTGCACTGGATCTATAATAGATGCAGCTTCCACAGTCTCAGAGGGCCTTCCTAAAATTGCTAAATAACACAGCAATCCAGCAAAAGCCTGAAGAGTTGAATGCCGCCATAAAGGTGAAAAAGTAAGTCTAATGTAGGAAGGTCCCCATTAGGTTGTCAACCCTAGGATGATAGAGAAAGGGGTGGGCAGAGGACAGATTGAGAGCCATCTGGGAGAGCAAGCAATGCTACAATGTTGGAAAAGCCTGGTTTACCAGGTCGAGGGAAGGACCCTCCAAGTCAAAATCAGCAGCAGAATCCCATGACCTTGAGACTGACCCAGAGCCCAGTGCATGCCAATCTATACAACATGAGGGGACTCCAAAACACTCCTGAAAGGGGGAATTAAAAGGGCCCAACACAAGTGCCTAGTAGTTAAAGTCCTTGCCTTGAATCCGCTGGGATCAATATGAACACCAGTTCATGTCCCAACCACTATACTTCCCATCCAGCTCCCTGTTTGTGGCCTGGGAAAGCAAGAAAGGGTAGCCCAAGCCTTGGGACCCTGCACCTGTGTGGGAGACCTGGAAGAAAGAGACCCGGCTCCGGATCAACTCAGCTCCAGCCGTTGCGGCCACTTGGGGCGTGAACAAGTGCATGGAAGATCTTTCTCTCTATATCTGCTTCTCTCTGTATATCTACTTTTCCAATAAAAATAAATAAATCTTCTTTTAAAAAAAAGGAATTAAAAGACAAGTGGGGTTTTTTGGTGCCAAAAAATATTGTAATCATGAATATGAGAGGCCTTCAAAAAAGTTTTTTTACACTAAAAAATTTATCTTTCAATTTCCTTTCTGGGAGTTATTTTTTCAAGATCTATTTTTTTTTTTTTTACTTGAAAGGCAAATTTTAGAGAAAGAAGAGACAAATAGAGAGGTCTTCCATCGGCTGGTTCACCGCCTAAATGGCCTCAATGGCTAGAGATGAGTCAGGAGTTTCATTGAGTGCAGGGACCCAAGAACTTGAGCCATCCCTCACAGCTTTCCCAGGCCATAAACAGAGAGCTGGGTCAGGAGTGGAGCAGAAAGGACTCAAACTGGCATGGAAACAAGGTCTGGGGGAAAGGATAACTTCACACTCATTGAGTCCAAGTTCAAACTCCATCTTCTTTGAAATAAACGAAGTACCCATTGACGGGGAAGGGATTGAGAACAGATGGTACATCCACAGAATGGAATATTGTCCAGACCTTAAAAAAAATAAACAAAGCCCTGTTATTTGCAGCAAAAACGAATGGGAAGTAGAAGGCTTTCTGTTAAATGAAATAAGCCAGGCGAAGAAGATAAAAAACCAGTTTTGTTTCTTCTATGTAGAAGCTGAAATAAGTCCATCTGAACTTTGGAAAGCTGGTGACTGGAGACTAGGAAGGGGAGGAGGGGAATGGAGGGGGAGGACACCAGCTACCAACACACAAACTGAAGGGATAAATTCTAGCGGTCCACTGCACAGTGGCGTGATACAGCTAACAATAACTTATTATGTATTTATGAATACAGAGAAGCAAACTGCTCAAAGGCTCTAAACATAAAGGAATGACACAGAGAGGAAAATAGTACTTATCCTGATTTTGCAAGTACACATTTTCTACATTTATTGAAATATCACATTGCACTCCATAGATAAGCATATTAATTAACCAATTTTTTAAATGTTTAAAGAGATAAAAACCCTAAGTAACCTGATTCCATCATCACACATTGAGTATATGCATCAAGTAATTACAATTTGCCTTACAATCGCAAATAATTACAATGACATAATAATTGACTTTATTTCATCTTTTGCATCAAGCGTTGTGACACAGCAGGATAAACTGCTCCATGGGATATTCACATCCCCTACTGAAGTGTTAAGTCCCAGCTTCCTGCTAACATGCCTGGGAGGCAGCAGCTAATGACCCAAGCACTTGAGTCCCTGAGACTCACACAGGAAACCCAGATGAAGTTTCTGGCTCCTGGCTTTGACCCATGCACGTGGGAAGTCAAATAGAAAACTAAGCTCTATCCCACTTGGCCTTTTAAATAAATAGATTACTATCTTAAAAGTAAATTCTGTCTTTTAAAAAGTAGTTGTCATCCTGGTGAAGTTATTTAGGTTCCCTAAATTATCTTTTCCCCACATCCATGGAAAGGAGTAAGCATTCTACCATATGTCATTATTGGGAGCACAGTTCGAAACTGAACTCGAACAGCTGTACTACAAAACGTGGTGCACTCCATCTTCTTGGCTTCTAGCAAGACTGTGTTTAGGATAAGGGGTCCAATGGCCTCCTAACTTTGGAGCCCCCTGTGAGCACAACACAGGAGATTTTGGCCAGGTGTAGGAGCTTATAATTAGGGTAGGGGGTCCATAGCCCAGAGAGAGAGACGTTTACCAGCCGATCCTCAAGGATTCCATTGTTCTGTCTATGAAAGCAGAACTCATCAATAAATCAGCAAGTGGCAGTGCAGTTGTCCAAATTGCATGGAAATTTTACCATTTCTATACTGTTGTAATAACACACAAACAAAACTGCAGTTCCTCTTGCTCTCAAAGATATGCTGTTGACAATTACAGTTTCAGAGGCACAAGGTACAAAAAAAAAAGCCCAAAAATCTCAAGATGAAAGCTAAAATTAGATTTCTTTTTAAAACATCTCCCCTGCTAGGCTCTAGGTAATGTTATTGCAGCTGCCACAACCATGGGTGATTTTCTGTACCCACAGTCAGTAATAAAGAGACACAATAGACATAAGAATAGCTTAAAACTTAACTGTAAGATTATTTTTCAAGTAGCTTCTCCAAGTATAATACCTTTGCTTCTAGAAAAAGTAATCACTGCACATATTTGAAAAGTCGAAATTCTATGCAAAGGCCTGTGAGATTAACACCAATTGAGCATAATAGCTCCTTCCAAACCATTTCCTAGCAATGGGACTACAAAAAGCCTTGAACCTGAAGATGTTTTTTAAATATATTTTATTTATTCAACAAAGAAAAAGACAACCTGAAATCCTTGTGTACCTTTCTGACGGAGTCCCTTCACTGAGCTGTGAGAGAGGCATCAGGCTGTGAAGGCACACATGGGCTATTCCTCACCTTCTTAAAAATATAATCACGGCAAATATCCGAAATGCTACAAGGCTATGCAAAAGGATTTTTATAGATATGCAGACAAAACTCCTGCAATAAATATCATTTCAAACTAGTCCCAGGGTTGACAAGAAGCAAACGAACGTGCATTCACCTGCTGGCCATGGGATGCATGGAAAAGCTGGACGGAGCAGTGGCTGTCCCCAACCCTGAGACAGTGGGAGGGACTGGTAGTGATCACAGGGCATCCACCCAGGGTTGACATTTTGCTCCACGTGTGTAGTAATATTAAGGCAACTGAATCTAATTACTTCATTAAAAGTGGACTTCCCCTCAGGATGGCAAGCTCACCCTCCCCACGCAGTAGATGACCTATCTCTACTCCTGGACCCGCTTCCATGCTGCTGGGAAGCACAGCAGCTCCCTGCATGTTAACACTGAGCTCCTTCCATTCTGGATGTTGTGCTGACGTTAGCAGGGATGGCCAGCCCTCCCTGACCAACCGCCAGTCCTGCCCAGTTTTCTCCCAGTCCCAGAAATGGCCTTGCATTTCAGACATACCACCCTGGTCTTTTCCTTGGTGTCCGCACCCCTCCAGCCTTTCTCAGCAATCCTGAGACACAACGACGAAAGGAAAAGACAGAAGTCTGCATTCCACTGGGCCCTGGAATATCAGAACTCACCGGAGCCAAATTCTCCTCTGCAACTGACTGGCTGTGTAATTTTGGCAAGTTACTGAACCTCGCTGAGACTTGTTGTTTCAGTTCATGCAATTTGATCACTGTTACATTTTCAGAAGGCTGGAATAAAAGGTTGAATGAGATCAGTTATGTAAAATATCAGTATGATAGCCAACACATACCATACAAGTAATAAATATTGCATCAGATAATCAATCACCATTGTCGATTGGTTCTCACTGCCAAAGCATGGTGCTTCTAAACTCCCCAAAGTTGCACACTGCCAGCTCTGTCCCAACGACCTACAGGCAGTGTGGAAGTGCAGAGAAGCTGGGTTTTGTGGTCACTGAGACTTTTTCTTGAGTGAGTCCTCAACACTTCCAGCATCCATTTCTCCAACTACCAAGTGAGAGTAATTAACTACCCTTCTTCCTCTTCATGGGATCCGGCAACATACGGACAGTCCCTGGCATATAATACATGCTCTATGCATCTTGGCTGTGTTGCTTTACTCCCTTGCTCCTCACCAACCTTTCCCTCTTGTACTTGCACAAGCTAATGGCCCTAACTACCCTGCCCTCTCTCGCTGTCTCCATCTGAAAAATTTTGTGCACCCTCCCAGGCTCTCTTCCATCTGGGATGCCTGGCCTCTGCAACTTTTCCCAGCACTGAATGTCATTTATTTTCCATTGGGAAACAAGACGTAGAAACTGCAGGATGCTGGCTCTGTGGCCACTGATAGATTCCTTAGAAGCCAGGCTGTCAGGCCAGCCCATGCAGAAGGAACTCCTGTCCCATGTCACCATGGAGCAGTCATCCAGTGCACTCCCCCTGAGCTCCCTAGATCAGGATCTCCATATGGTCTGGAAAGGGTCACTTGTCCTCACTGAAGGCAGCTCCTTAATGTCTTATTCACACATGTGGCATAGAAAAAAAACTGACTTACTGATGAATTCAACACAGCAAGGTTTGTGGACGGTGGACAGACTAAAGGCCACCGATATGTCAGCTGATACCCACATGAGTGGCCAACTTCTCACCTCTCCACAAGACCCATCTCCACCTGCTTTCATACCCACTTTGTGCTAATTGGACTGAGTCATTCCTCCCTATAAGCTAGATGGTTCTGAGTAGTGCTGTCAGAGGATACTGACCAGCTACTTTGTACCTACAGGCCCTTCTCAACCTGGCCCTCAACTGCTTCTCTAGGCCATCTTTGTGGGTAGTCAGCTCATACCTCTTGATGTTCCTCAAGCCCAAGTAATTTCCCCTGCCTCCTAGCCCTCCCTCTGCCTGGGCACTGGGTGTCATTTTGGCCTCTTTTGATCTAACGAGTTCCACTCAGCCTTTTAAACCCAGAGCCAACATTGCCCCCAAGAAGGTCTCTGCCAACCTTTCACAAACCAAGCTTATGACCCAGGTCTCCCATCAGTGCTATGTTGCTAAGCTTTTTGCATAGTACTTCCACATTTACATCCTTCCCTCTCCACCAAGACCACAAGCGTTGTGAGCTTGAGATGATTTTATAACCCAGGTCTGCCCAACATGGTATCTGATTACCAACACATTTTACTTAATGGATGATAAAGAAAACAGAAATGAATGAATGGGTGATGCGGTTTCTAACCAAAGACACAAGCCTTCCAAGACTTCCCAGCTAAGCAGTGCCTGGAAATGACTTGGTAGGTATGGAATCATGAGGATACCCAGGGTAAGACAGTCATGTTTGCAAAGGCAGAACACTCACAGGAGAAGGTAAAGGAAGTGAGTGTCCAAAATAACAACGTAGCTAGACCACATGGATCCAGTTTTCATTTCTGTACTTTTTGTTCTCCATCCCCTGTATCCTCATGCAGGGCTGATTTCCAAAGTTCGGTAAGCAATAGTTGGGTTTTTTTTTTTTTTTTTGCAAGACCCAATTATTTTTTAATTCATTAAAAGGCTATACTTCCCAGCCTGAAAAAGTGTCTTAGGCAGCAGCTGCAGCTGCACCCCCACCAGGACTATTGCCTTAGTGATCACCGATCAACCCATTTTCCACTTGAGGCCTGGTGCATGGAATAATGGCTCCCCCCTGCCTGCTTATTTCTGGGATAATTTGGTCCCCTTCTTTCACGTGACCCTCAATAATCCAATGCAAGGTGGGAATCAGCTTACTAGAACTCACTTTAGAAGGCTTGAAGAGGCATACTTAGTGTAAGCAGCACATCAAGTTTATATCCAGACAGACTGAACACACCCCAGACATCCCAGGAAAGCCTGTAATGCCACATTTAAAAATGAACAGAAGAGTCACTTACTTTTTGTCATTCTATGGTGGAAATGCTCTACCCAACTCCAACAGTCCCTATGCATTCTGTAGTAAGGCACTGATAAAATCAAAGATTAAAAAAATTTGCCCCAGCCATTCAGTTCATGTTTATAAGCTTAAGTGAAGCCAAGTTGCAAAGACCTTTGCATGCCTTGTTTAATCACCCCACCCCCTCCAAGCCCTAGGAAGTTCATACACAAATTGTGCAAATGAGAAGTCTGAATTACACAGATGCTGAAACCTGCCCAAGGCCACAGAGCTTGTAGATGCTAGAGCAAGCTGTCAAAGTTGGCCGGCAACAGAGCCTGAAGTCCCCTACCCCAAGCTAACTCTTCACAACACACTCCCCAGACGTCTGTTCAAGAAAGACTTATCCAGTTCCTTCTGGCATTTTGCACTATATTCACATAATGTTTTCTTTAAAGGAAAAAGGGCATAATTATTCAAAACCATTCAAGTGTTTGTCATATTCAGATATGCAAGATTTTTATGAAGCTTTTGAATAATAAAAAGAATCCCATAGGGGAAAAGGTTATTTCTTTTTGAAATATGTTCTTATTTATTTTAAAGGAAGGACAACAGAGAGACAGAGAGGAACACACAGAGAGAGAGAAAAGGAGAGAGAGAATCTTCCATCTGCTGATTCGTTCCCCAAATGATGGCAATAGCCAGGGCTAGGTCAGGACAAAGGAGCCAGGAACGTTACCCCAGACTCACATGTGGGTAACAGGAACCCAACTACCTGGCCTTTCTGGGCATACAGCAGAAAGTTGTATCATAAGTGGGGCAGTCAGAATACCAACTGCCAGCCTTACAGGATGTGCCAGCATCACAGGTGGCAGCCTAACCCATTCCACTGTGACACCAGCCCAAAATTAATTTTGTTTTCCTGACTCACAATTTAAGATTTTTGGAATGAATATCTGTATTACTGAGCTTTTTCACTACTATAGTAAAATATTTGAGCTGGGCTATTTTATGAAGAAAAGTTTGGGCTCATGGTTCTGGAGGTTAAAATCCAAAGAGCATGACAAGATCTCATGAAGGTTCCCAGGCTGTCACTTCCTGGCAGGAGAACACACATATTTTAAGTGGTTTCAATCATAGGGGTTCCAACTTAATGATCCAACTGAATTCAGGGACTTTCCAAAGTTCCCCTCTCTAAATACCAGAGTCGGATTAAGTCCCCCCCCATGCCCCCTTAATATCATTAACTAAGACATCTGGGAATGGAACCCCGGCAGGGGCCTCAGGCTGCAAAGTGACTCCCTTGGCACTGGAAACAAATCACCTGATGCTTCTGCCCACAGATGCACTCCCACAGCCCTGAAACAGGGTCAAAGTCAGGAGGGGAGAAAGAAGACTGGGTGAAAGCTGGCAGGCCAAGAGCCCACCTGCTGGGAGCTCCCAGCCCCCATACAAACAACCCCAGTTTCAAGAAAACACTTTAGACAAGACATTCAGGAGACAAAGAAATCACAAGTCACCTTGGAAAACTCTAAACCTACTTTATTAAGAAAGCTCTTCAAGGACAATTTCTTACTCCCAGCTTCTTTTCATTAGTGTTTGTTGACCAAAACAGGGAGGACCACACCAAACAGTAAGGTTAGGGTTGAACAGGCCATTAGCTAATTGCAAAGCACAGAGCTGAAGATACATGCATGTCCAGGATGACCCAAAAGCATGAGTGAAACCGGAGTTGTATTTCTAATGAATGTAAAACAAGAAGCCAGTGAATATGTGGCAACAAATTTAAGATGCAGTGATACAATCTAGTGTGCTTCCCTACCTCTCAAGGGACAGCCTCCTCCCTGGCTCCCTGGACAGAGTTGTGGACACCTGTAACAACACCATGTGTGGCCCACTTACATTCTGGGACTCTCAGCCCTTCTACCCCCACCCATTCTGAGGAACCTGGCCCAGGGATGGGACTGATGGGTCTGATGACTGCACAATGGCCAGTTCCATAAGGGCTAATTATTCCAGGCCACCCAGGAGCAAACATTGTCCACCTGCTGTAGCCACGGGCCATGTCCTGAAAGGGACAGCCAGTACCTCTGCACTCATAGCTCACCTTGTTAGGTATGCCTACCCAAGCGAAGCACGCTGTGGGCGCAAGGGTCTGATAGGGGATACATTCTAGAACGTTCCAAGGAGGGTTTTAAGCTCTCCTGAGGCAGGCAGGCGCAGACCCTGTTTGGGGCTTCTTGGCCGGTGATGCTGCGGCAGGTGCTGGCCCTTGGGACCCTGGGTGATGCCTCTGCAGGGAGGAGAGAAGCTTTCAAACAGTTGCCTCCTTAAAAGCACCGTGCCTGCATCTGTGCGAAGCAGCCAGATGGTGTTTATCCTGCAGAGCGGCAGATCCGGTTATATATCTCTCTATTCCGCGATATATTTATAAAGTAATGAATGGTCCACCGAACCAAGTTCGTCTGTTTCCGCGCAGGCTCCCCCTCAGCCTCAGTCCCCTCCCAGCACAGCCTCCGCCCGCAAGCCTTCCCTCCCTACCCCTCCCCTCCTTATTTTGGAGATTAGAGTTCATTAATTAAATCCTGCGCTTAGATCGAACAGTAACATTATTCCAATCACATTTATCTTGCAGGCGGTGACGGAGATGGCAGCCGCGCTGGAAACGCGCGGGGGAGCCTGAGCCCGGGGCCGGGAACGCACAGCGCGCTCCCCGCAGCGCCGCCGCGCAGCCCCTCCATCTTTCTGCTCACCAGCTCGGCCCGCTGGCCCCCTAGGCCCGCTGGTTGCAGCCGGGGGTCCCCGCGCGCCGCCGGCCCGCCCCTAGCCCGGCCCCGGCCGCCGCGCCCGCCCCCGCCGCCGCCACCACGCTCCCCGCGCGCGCGGACAGTCGCGCGCGCACTCGGGCACGCGGGCCAGCCGCCGGCCGCCCCATGGACCCATCGGCCCGGCTGCCCTGATCCCGCCCCCCCAGCCCGGGATGAGAAACTGCAAAATGGCCCGGGTGGCCAGTGTGCTAGGGCTGGTCATGCTCAGCGTGGCCCTGCTGATTCTGTCGCTCATCAGCTACGTGTCCCTGAAAAAGGAGAACATCTTCACCACTCCCAAGTACGCCAGCCCGGGGGCGCCGCGCATGTACATGTTCCACGCGGGATTCCGGTAAGTGTCGCCCGGGCCCTGTGTCCTCGGGCCCCGGCCGGCCGAGTGCGGGCCTCTGGGACAGGGATCGGGCTCTCCTAGAGCCCCTGGGCGAGGAAACTGCCTGCTTCTTCCCCCCTCCCCCCTCCCCCCTCTCCGCTTCACCCTTCCTCCTCCCTCTTATTTTTTAACCCGAAGACCCTAAAAGCCTTGGTGCTACTGGGTGCGACTGCCTTTCTCGTTTTCTTCCTCGGCATCCCCTCCTCATTTCAGAAACGGGGGAGGACTCTGGAGAGGCTATGCGCTTGGGAGGGGGCGGCGAGGCAGGTGGTCAGCGCCCTCCCGGCTCCAGGGTCCGCAGCCTTGGTGGCTGGCTCCAGGCAGTGCGGGCGCTTTAATGGCGCAGGCGCCGGGCTCAGCTCACAGCCTCCCCGGCCCCTCCCGCCGGCGTCCAGGGATGCGCGGGTTCCTCCTCCCCAAGCCCCTGGGTGTTCTCCTCCACCGGGTCCCCACCAGGCCCTCGGCGCCCCGCCAGCCCACTTCAGGATTCCCCGGAGGAGGAAGCACTGTCCTCCGCCCGCGCAACTCGGCGCGGTACGAAGGCGCCACGGGGCGTGGGGCCGCACGGGGGAGGCGCCGGAATCCGGGAGAGCAACTCCTTGGATGCGCCCGTGCCTACCTGTGCCCCCGGCGCGCTCTCCAGCGGCGAGCGGCCCACACCCACGCCACTTGCGCGCGCCCGCCGGCCCAGACTGCTCCCACCAGAAAAGTCAAGGGATGGGAGTGAAATCTTACTTGGGCTCGAGAAGGAAGAGGTTAAGGTTAAGGCTGGAACCACCCCACTTTCCCGCAGAAGCTCTGTTTTCCAGTGCTCTGTCCCCCAAAAATCTAGGCGGTCCGGGCGGCCGCTGTCCGTGGTGCTGACTCGGAGTCCTCACCTCGATCCCGGCCCCTGGTACCCGGCCCCTAGTACCCGCCCCTGCCCTTGCACGACGGCCATTTTCTGGCCTCTCCGCACCCGCAGGCCAACAATGGAGACAGCTTCCCTGGCTGCCCGCCTTCCCCCGGGCCGCGGGCGCCCAGGGTGGTCCTCCCGAGGGCGGCCCGAGGCTACTCTCTGCGCTGAAGCCCGTGCTTCTGTCTCTGCTCCTCCCGCTTCTCTCCAGGTCACAGTTTGCGCTGAAGTTTCTAGACCCGTCATTTGTGCCCATTACGAATTCTCTCACCCAGGAACTCCACGAGAAACCTTCTAAATGGACTTTTAATCGGACAGCGTTTTTGCATCAAAGGTAGGATAGGAGGAAACGATCCAAACGTGTGTTTGAATTATCTAACCCACAGAAGGAAACAACTCCCTGAAATTCAGAACCACCAAAATTACTCTTCCCCACCCCCCACCAGCCTCAGCTCCAGTGTTCCAGCCCAGTTCCAGCCCCAGCCCAGCCCCAGCCCAGCCCCAGCTCCAGCCCCAGCTCCAGCTCCAGCCCAGCTCCAGCCCAGCTCCAGCCCAGCTCCAGCCCCAGCTCCAGCCCCAGCCCAGCTCCAGCCCCAGCCCAGCCCCAGCCCAGCTCCAGCCCAGCTCCAGCCCCAGCTCAGCTCCAGCCCCAGTCCAGCTCCAGCCCCAGCCCCAGCTCCAGCCCAGCTCCAGGCCAGCTCCAAGCCAGCTCCAGCCCCAGCCCACCTCCAGCCCACCTCCAGCTCCAGCCCAGCTCCAGCCCCAGCCCAGCTCCAGCCCCAGTCCAGCTCCAGCCCCAGTCCAGCCCCAGCCCAGCTCCAGCCCCAGCCCCAGTCCAGCTCCAGCCCAGCTGCAGCCCCAGCCCAGCTCCAGCCCCAGCCCAGCTCCAGCTCAGCCCCAGTCCCAGCCCCAGTTCAGCTCCAAACCCAGCCCAGCTCCAGCCCAGCTCCAGCCCAGCTCCAGCCCCAGTCCAGCTCCAGCCCAGCTCTATTCCAGCCCCAGCCCCAGATGTATTTGCATGGTCTTTTAGCCCCAGGACCCAGAGTTAGGAGCTATGGCCTCTCAGGAAATCGAAGTATGAGGATGACCAATTTGGGGGAAATGATGTTTCCAGTATTCTCCCTAATTTGGGCTTAACTGAACGCCAAGCATTGCAGTTAGCAAGTCTAGATGATACTACCAAAGCCATCCATTCGAAAATTTAAACAAAACAAACTTGCAAAATGGGTTTAACTACCCAATGCATTTTGATTTTTTCATTGAGAAAAAAATTTTTAAAAAACAAAATGCTATCATCTCATTGAAACACACACAAAATAACTTGATCCACTGCCATCAAATTACTAGTTTAAACACTGGTCCACATACACGTAGATTTCTAGGTATCATTTTCAATGTTTTTTGCTTTGGTTTTATTTATTAACCCTTTATAACTTTTAACTTATTGTGAAACTAACATCAAAATGATTTTTTGTAGTGTCATTATTTTTACATGAAGTTGTTTTGCTTGTTGCTTGGTTGTCAGTTGTTTTGGGGACAAAGGAGTGAGCTTTGCTGAGACTTCCCACTGACTCTGCTCTACTTTCAGTGCTTGGGTCAACTCTAAAACCCCCACCTCCTGTGCACAAGTGCTGTCCTGCTAAACACCACTGTGAGCCATCTAGTGTATTCATGGGGGTGTGAGGACTTATGTTACCAACCTGTCTGGTCGGAGAGCTGTGCCTATCCAGTTACCCCTCCTTGCTAGCTCTCTTTTGAATGTCTTAATCACTTGGCGGAATTAAATTCCACAGATATCCATGGTGCCAGGAAAATATCGCCTAGTAGAAAAACTGACATATAGTCATATGAATATGATTAACATTATGTTTCTTTAGGAAGTAGTTCATGAAAGTTAATTCCAAACTCCTAGAAGTAGTTTTTTAAAAAAAGTCTGTCTCATAGACAATGTAGAAACTTTCTGGGTAAGTCACATGATATCTTTCCCCAAAACCTATTTCTAACTCAGTAAAGATGTTCTTCCCACAGTGGACCACAGAACCCATGTGGTCAATCAGAATAGTTTTCTCAAAGCCTCTTTCCAAAAAGCCACTTAATAAGTAACCTTTAACTGGCTTTCACCTGTGTTGTTTTATTATTGTCTTGCCCTGTAATGGCTTGTATGAAGTTACTGGTTACTTAGGAAATTTTGAAATGGAGATTGAAGTTTGTGTTGCTGTATACTTTGAAGAATGAAGTCTTTTTTCAAAAATAGAATTCCCAGCAAAGTTAAAATGTGCAAAGCATGTTACTCCACTCTCGATATTTTTAGGCAGAAGACATGGAAGACTCAGTGTGATTTCTTGGCACTGGGGAATCTGCCAGCAGAGTAGCCACTGCTTATCCCACTGAAATATTTTAAATAGCTGAGACTTGAACAGGAGAGGCTTCGTTTTACTCAACACTTAATCTGAAAGTGATCTGAAATTAGGTCTTCTTGTCACTCTTGCCTCACTCGGTGCTCTGACTTGCTACGGTATACATGCTTTTTCATGATGTATAGCAGCCTCTTTTTCTAGATTAGATTTTGCCAACTAAATTGTATTTCTGTATAATCAAGCAGAACAGAATCCTTGTTTCATTATCCAAGAACCTTATTAAGATTATCATCTCTTTTTTATTAAACAAATACACCCGCTGCTATTGCCTTATTCCTATTTTAATAATAGATAGTCATGTACCAACGAATCAGATCTGCTTGCCTCTTCTTTGCACACCAGTGGCACCTGATATCTTGTAAACACTTGGGACCAACAGCCAACAGGCAGTCCCTGCTTACAGACTCTCACTTATGTGTACGTGTTAACACGAGCTCTTTGGAGCCTGTGTACATTGTCTCCCTCTATTTTCAGACCTGCTTTGGTCCCCATGTCGGACCCCCTGATCAGATATACTCTTCAAGTAGAGCAAAAGCACAGAAATGGCAGCCAAAACAGTTCAAAATTTGTATTCACAGCTTAACCTAGACAGGCATGTGTCTGTAAATCCCAAGACAGTCATCACGTCAAAGACTGTAACTGCTAATATGTAGACTTTTTGGATACAGTGTGCCCAAGATGCTCCTCTGAGTGCAAATGGCAATGTAACACAAACGATTGCACAATCAGTTCTTTGAAATGGAATGCATTTAATGAATTTCTTTTTATTTTAGGCAAGAAATTCTTCAGCATGTCGATGTAATAAAAAATTTTTCTTTGACCAAGAATAGTGTTCGGATTGGACAACTGATGCACTATGATTATTCCAGCCATAAATATGTTTTCTCTATTAGCAATAACTTTCGCTCACTGCTTCCAGATGTGTCACCCATTATGAATAAGCATTATAATATCTGTGCTGTGGTTGGAAATAGTGGTATCCTGACAGGGAGCCAGTGTGGACAAGAAATAGACCAATCAGATTTTGTTTTCCGTTGTAATTTTGCCCCTACGGAGGCCTTCCAAAAAGATGTTGGAAGGAAAACCAACCTTACCACCTTCAACCCCAGCATCCTGGAAAAATATTACAACAATCTCTTGACCATTCAGGATCGGAACAACTTTTTTCTCAGTTTAAAAAAGCTTGATGGGGCCATTCTTTGGATCCCTGCATTTTTCTTCCATACTTCAGCAACTGTTACCAGAACACTAGTTGACTTTTTTGTTGAACACAAAGGTCAGTTAAAGGTCCAGTTGGCTTGGCCTGGAAATATAATGCAGCATGTCAACAGGTATGTATATTTTATTGCATTTAACTTCTACTCCACCAGATGACAAATCAATATTATAATCTCCGGGGGGAGGTGGCTGAGGTAGGAGCCATCTAGTAAGTCAGTCATGGTTATTTTAGTTGTGTTGGGCAAACTTTTTATCTTTTGTACTGAATGACTATATTGCCATTCTAGGTAAGTTCAGTCCACCCTCAGCTAGTGACCAAGAGCCACATGGAGCGAGTGGTGTTTCATCACGCTCTCCCACTACTCCGGTCCCCTCTCTTGGTGAGAACACGGGTCTTCAAAAAGTTCATGGAAATGCATTTCATACAAAAAAACCTGCAAAATCCCTTTGCACAAAAATAAAGTTATCTCTTAATTCCATTGCCCATGAGCTTTTTGAAACTCCCTTATATGCCTACCAAGCAATCATAGCAATTACCGTAAATCAAGAATTCACTTTAGATGGATAACCACATCTCAAAAATGCCATAAAAATTATTACAGAAATGAAATTTTTTAATAAAAGATGCAGTTGACTTTAAATGTTCCCTTTTGTTCAAAACAAAAGTATTTTGTTGATGTATGACTTCAGTAAACCACCTATATAAATCATAAATACATAATTTTCCTTCATAATTTGTTATTTGAGGGGGAAAACCGCATGAGAAAAATTTCATGAATGCACTATTCCCTGTGGTTTGATAGAGGGATTGACCAGAAATGCAATATTTCCATCTAGTCTGGGAATTCCCAACTCAGGCTGTAGAGAACTTGAAACAAAACACTACTACTTGGGCTCTGCCTTAAGAAATTCTGTATAATCTTGGTGATAATTAGGTGGAGACCAGACATTTGGTATGTTTTGTAAATCCCTGGATGATTCTAATATGAAGCCAATATTGACAGCCACTCATCTGGGACACTTTGTAAAGCAAAAATTAATTTCAAGATGCTTTTCCCTTAAGTCATCTGGAAGATTGCCTCAACTTTAATTTCTCCAGATGTAAGTAGTAGCTGGATCCTAGCAGAGGATATTATTACAAGTTAAACTGGGTTCTCGAAAATCTGGCATATGGACACTTACAAAGATTTGTATCCCATAATAGATTATCCCATCCTGGAGTTCCCTAAAGTCGTCCAAGTTTAGAATCTGTTTAGTTGACCACTCATAGAAGAAAGAACTATAGTCCAATAAATTGGGATATATCTGAAAGACACAGTGATGCCATGATTCATATTCCAGTCTGGAACTTTGAAAGAAAGATGCTGCTGGTGATAACTGTGACAAGGGTCACAAACATACATTTCCCAGCTTCCCTGAATGTTTGTCCTTTAGGACAATGTAACCCAACTCCTAAATTTGAAGATGAATCAACTAGAGTACTAGTAGCAGGATTTTCTATTTATTTATTTATTTATTTATTTATTTTAGCCCAATGTCACTACTCAAAATGATCAGAACAAGAAAAGCCAAGTCTCCTGCCAGCCTGTCCCTTGGTCTTTTGAACTCATCATTTCACTCCTCTCCCCCTTAGTGTCTTCTGGAAGAGGAAAGGTGTACAGGACTGAGCTGGGAAGTGGATTTATCCATGTCACTTGAAATAGTCTAGACAAACCTGCCTCCTGGCCCAGGCTGACTGACTTATTTTATTGAAGCTTTCAACACTGGTCTCTGAATCCATGTGTACTTATCGTTCCACAGGTATTGGAAAAACAAACATCTGTCGCCCAAACGGCTGAGCACAGGTATTCTAATGTATACTCTTGCATCAGCAATATGTGAAGAAATCCACTTGTATGGATTTTGGCCTTTTGGATTTGACCCCAATACAAGGGAAGATCTTCCATACCATTACTATGACAAAAAAGGAACCAAATTCACCACCAAATGGCAGGAGTCCCACCAGCTGCCTGCTGAGTTTCAGCTGCTGTACAGAATGCATGGGGAAGGGCTCACCAAGCTGACTCTGTCACACTGTGCCTAAGAACTCCAAATGGAGAGTGCCAAATGGCTGTTTTAAAGTGCCCCAAAGTCAAGTTGAATAGTCTTCAGAATAGAACCCTAGGGAATGTCTCTTAATCTGCCATTTGAAAGGAAGTAATTCTCTTTCTTGCACTGCTCTTATAAGGGGCTTGGCAGATTTAGCAAGGACAGATGGCATTGAAACCAGATGATTGAAACTGGATTGATAAAGGGAATGTTGCATTTGGAAGTATGCTGCTAACAAAATGGTTTAAATTATTTTCGTGTTTGTATTTTGATAAAAAAAAAACAACTGCCTCCCATCTTTATGAGGATGAGAGCTAGAGTTTCTATAGCTCTTGCTTAGGTACAGTCCTCAAAATCAGAGGCCTCTGGCCAACTGGGGCACATCTCAGTTTTGCTGGTGGGATGGAAACAAACAAAAACCTGGTTTGCATATCTCATCTCCTCCTATATCCCTCTCTACCATTTCTCTTGCTCTCCTTACAGCCATTCCCTTTTGTTCCCTGCCCCAGCACTGTGGAGTTTAATAATTTGCTAGGAATACTGTTGAATTAGCTTTGCTTGTGTGTGTTGCATCTGTACTTGATGTGTTCAAGGCTCTGAGTAACTTTGATGTTTTGTGACAAACCAAGGACAATCATGATGGATCCTCTGGTGATTACTTTCATAAGAAATGACCTTTATAAAGTCCTCTCCGATCCACACAGTCATTCTGTAGCCACGGTGGCCCCTCTGTCGTGGGTAGCATGCAATGCAGTGTACCCTTTACTCAGAGAGAGCACCTATGGCATGCGTGGCATCTCATGTCTTGGTATGAGTGCCATTATGGCAGGTGTTAGCACCATTACCATCTCTACTAGGGCACTACAGTCTTGGTTTGGTGCCTGAGCAGGGCATTGTCTCTGAATTTAGAAGCATCGAGTCTGCTTAAGAGCCTGGGACACATAAAGGAAAAGGAAGATGAATATTCAGAAGTTGTAGAATCCTGTCTCCCTTTAATGCGTTACTATCATGTTACTGGGTCAGAGCCTTTGAGAATCGGCAGGTTAGACTGGAAGAGAAGCTTGGACCTTGGCCAGACAGGCCCCTGTGTGTGTAGTGCCCACATGAGGTTACTTTGAATATCACTGCACCCACGGCTGCCCATCAAGGATTAGACACTTGATATTCCCTCTGCCCGCTGAAGGCATTTCTGTATGCCTAAAAACAAGCATTTCAAAAGGAAAATTTTTTTTCAGTAGCAAAATTGGCTACTAAAGCACTCTTGGAATTGGGTTTTATGCAGACCAATTGTAAAGCAATTGGTTGATCATTCCCCTTTTCATTATTTTTACTGACGAAGTAGAAATCACATCACTTCCATCCCTGACGTTTTACCGAGCATCACTTCGTTCTTACAATTCAAAGTCCAGCCAAGTTGATGTTAAATGTTAATAAGTGTTTCTTCTTTCCAAATGCCAGTCAAGCACACTTGCTTTAGGTTTGAGTGGGGCAGCTCGTTTCTTTCCAGACGTCTGGTCTAGATTACTTGCAGTGTTACAAATACAATTAATGATAATTGCTATAGCTCAGGAGTCAGCTCACAGCCCTCTTTGGGAAGGTATAAGCATGCCCCCAATTAAACCAAATGCAATGAGGAAAGACACAGACTTGATGTTCATGTTGTGCCTGGTCCCAAAGCTGTCCCATTCTTTCCCAAATGCTGTCTAATTAGGACAGTGTATGTAAATATAGATATCAGTTGCTAATAGAGAAACCATTCAGGTTCAGATGTGGCCAGTTGTGACACATGCTCCAATGTTGTGTGAATGGCTATTATCCAAATAGATGGGAAGAAATAGGAGTAGATGTTTCAAAATGGGAAACTCTAAAATAGCTCTGTTCTTGAAAATAATCATTAGGGGAAATAGTGAAATCAGCTTTAAATTCATAGGTTTGATTTGATATCCATCAGAACCACATCGTGTTTGTTCCTTTTATGACAGCACCACCATTCTCAAGTTATTGTTCTTTTGGTTTCACTGTGAGACTGATAACCGACAGAGCTGTCTAGTTGGCTGTTCCCGAGCACTTAGGTCATTTGGTACCGGTTAAGACAGTTATACAACACTAAGGCCTGGTTGCAGGGACCAGATTCTGACTGGAGATTTAAGAACAATGGGTCCTTTGGTTTTTAGGCAGTACTATTACACAGTCACTTTGAACAACACAGGTTATAAAACAAAACACTAGAATCCCTAAAATCAGTTAGTTGCTACAGGGTGAGCTCTTTAAATTTGATCTCATCACAAAGCAAGAGTTAGTCTTTGTTCTTTTTTACACTGACTCCAGGAGTTTTTGAAACTTCACTACACTCTTAGCTCCATCTTAAGTCTAGAGTGGGAGGACTTTGTTGTCCCTCACCATCAATTTGTCAGTTTACCAGAACTCAAAATAGCGAAGAAATGAACTTGTCTCCAGAGCCAGAATGGTCAGAAATCAGCTCATCCCTGCTTCTAGGTCAAATTTCCAGGAGCTGATCCCCAAGGACTAGCCCCCACTTTGTTACAAAAAAAAAAATCTATAAAGAATATTTCAACTCCTTCTCTAGAGGTTCATGAACACAATTCTCATAATTTATAACTTCATCATTTATAGCCTGCTCTCCCCTATTGCAAAATTTAGGTGCAGTTTGCAGGTAAAGCATTCAGTTCAAGTTTTAGCACACAGTACGTGCTCAATGTGTGGCAGCTTTTACTGTTACTTTTACGGTTAGTTATGTCCTTGACTTGCAGTTCTAGCACAGAGAAAAACAGCCAGCGGCTGGTCATACCGAAAAATCGTTTTGTCTTAAATGACTGCTTCAGAGTTGAACATTATATAATCATTCCCACAACCAAAAGACTTGGTGGGTCCCCTGTGTCCTGATTAAGGAAACAGCAGTAGAAGCAACGAGAACTTGCCAGCCCTCCTACGTTTCCCAAGCTTGTGTGGTCAAGTGCAGTGAGCTGTACTGAAGGGACCATTAGGGTCTCCCTTCTGATTCAGCTACAGATCCATCTCCCTGGCTTTTGCATGGACCTCACTTTGTTGGTTCTGGGCTTAGAACACTTTTTTGTTAATCTCCCTGGTTTGGGATGCTCCTAGCAGCTCCCCAGCTATGGAAATAAATTTCATGATAAAGCCCCCAAGAGTCTCTACATCCGACACCAAAACCAATTGAATTGTAGGAGGAGTAAAGGTAAATATATGTAACTTGATAATACTAGACCCTTGATTGCTATCACTTGTTCTGAGTGTAATGTGTATAGATCCAGGGGAAAAACGAGGTTAACAAGTGATATCAGTCATTCCTTCTATTGCTGAAAAACCTCTCCCTTACTTGATGAATAAGAAGTCTGGTTCCTTTACCTTTGTGTCTGTGTGTTACGTGTCCTTGCCTAGCAAAGAACTGTGTGTATGGTGGCAGCACATGCCTGGCAGTGCTGATGCTGACTGCTGTGCCATCTCTCTGGGACCTCAACGTCAGGCACCTGACCGTGGGGTACCAGCAAGAATGTGCAAAGGAAAAGGTACTCTCCCCAGCACCACCAGCCGCCTTCTGCCCAGGCTACCTGTCACTCAAAGATGTGAGTGCCAATTCTGGGAGGAAGTTGAGGGATGAAAGAACATTTCCTCAGACTTTGGGCAAGACAATGATTATTAGACACTCTCAGACAACAACGCAGACTTTCCCTGACGCCAAAGGTGAGTGGGATAACACTTGAGAATGTGTAACACTGGAAACTGAGGAGCCTTCAAGCTTCTCCAGTGCTCATTCTTGACTTTACGAAGAAGATGGAGAAACAGAGAGGCTTGGTGACATGCCCAAGATTGTGTAGGTAATTAGTGCAGCAGTCATGATTCCTCATCAAGCACTCCTCAGCCTTGACAGACTCAATCGGAAGGTGGTTTTGGTCTGGGATATATAAGACACACAAAGTATGTTAGACATAGACATGGGAAAATAACAATAAATCAGATGCTTGCCTCAATATGCAGCAGCCCACTGATACCTTCCTTTGCTTATGAAATAGAAGAAAATCCACTTGGTCAGCCATTATATGATAAATCACAGTTAAGTTAATGATGATTCAGGGTTGACAGCTGAAACCTTACACAAATTTCATCCTAAATCCTGGCTTCAGTAGAAGTTGAAGAGTGAAAATGGTTATGTACGTCTTTGTTTTGTACACTTTGTAACTGGGGTCCCTAGAGTTAAGAAATGCCTCCTATATTGTAAGTTGTTTTATGCACTTAGTTTCATATGCCAAGAAATGTACAGATAGTGAATGGCTTTGCTGGGTCTTCATGTGTAAAATAACAGATTGAGTAATCTTCTGTGTGATTCTGGATCCTATAATTATTTTTCCCATAATTGTTTGCACCAGGTAAAAGTTTCTGTTTAGCTTATTCTGATACCTTTGCTTACTGAATTAGGTTGTGCATATGTGAATGAGGATCCCAGATGAAACAGCACCATCAGGAGATGTGAGAATCGTGTGCCCAGATGACTAACCTGTATGGACTCTGTGGACAATTAATCAAAGCCACAGACGAGCCAATACTAAAACTAAAATGGCAAATTCTGCCTCCTTCACACCCTGATGGCTTTGTTTGGAGACAACACTTGAAATGGGAAATAGCTTAGAATGTCGTTGTGTTATGCAGTGTTTCTGGAAGTGTATTGTTATTGTGATGATTTATTATTGAAGACGTATCATTTGAATAGATGTTTTGATTCTCAACAAGCTCCTTCTCATTGTTTACAGTGGAGTCACAGGGAAGAGCCTGTTGCAAAGTACCACCTCAGTTAAGATGAGTTGAGGGTTCTGAGCTTGCAGAGTAACTGAATTTAAAACTGTAGTGGCATCCTGAGATTAGACTCTGAATTTTGCTGCCAACCCCACAGCAACAGAAGGCCTGACATGAGGAACTCTCAAAGTACAATCATTGCTCCTGATTCCATACCATTGACTCATAATGTCCTAGAATAAGTCAAGCTTACAAAAATTCGAAGATATTTTTGACTTGGTGAGCACTTGGAAACCAGTAGTACATAGCAAAGTCAACATGAGTCAGCTGAATGCTAATCACTCATCAGATACTTATTTTCAGGTGCCCCTTGAAGTTATCATGATTCATGGTAGTGTAGATGCAATCTTAGTAACTCAACCATCCAACTATTTTGGCTCACTTGCAGAATCACCAGTGGTTAAGCAGTAATTGTCAGTGTGGTCCAAGTGGATGCAAGTCTAAAGACCAGGTGGGACACAGAACTCAAATATACTTGAAGACCAGCCTTTCATCTTTCCAACTAAGAGGATCACTCACCTTCATAAATGAGTAAATTGAAAAAGAGGGAATTCACTTGGACAGTAATTCTCAGAACCTAAAATAGTACTCAAGGGGTCTGATTTTTCAACCTCCATGTGAAGCCCCAGATACAAAGGCTTTCAGGCTGAAGGGAATTTCAGGAGCTTAGATTCTGAGACCAACACCACAGAAGAAAGGTGGTCAGTTGTTCCAGCCACCTAGTGCCAGCCTATTAAACAAGATACCACCATCCTAATGAGCTTTGACAAGGCATCTTTCTATAGCTGTGTACATGTGAAGCCTTACATCACCAGAGATACCAAGGAACCCCTTTGGTTTCTCTTCTGTATGATTCAGAAACAGTTTCAGCTCTTTGGAGTGCTGCTAGATATTTAACAGCTGGTTCTGTAGAAATGTGGAGCCCTGATTTGTGGCTCTCACCAGTTTCCATAGTGTAAATACTCTCATCATAGGAAATTGCAAGCTGCTGAGTGTCAGTCAGCTCAGAATTTAACAATACGTTTTCAAGAGCCAATATGGGTTGGCTCCAGCACAACACTGCCTGAACCATCTCTGAGTCAGTGAGTACCAAATAGGAGAGCTTTGGATAAACCTCCAAACATCCTTCTCTCCAGGAAGGCACCTCCACCTTGTTCTGTTGTATTCAGTGCTAGTAATAGAGCATATTATCAAGCCCTCTAGGCTGAACTCCTAGGGAGTTCAAAATATTTCCTAGCCATGTGACTCTTAGGAACCTCTCAGCAGACTCCTCAATACCTTAGGAGATGATCAACCACAGCTTTTCTGATTCCGAAGGGAAACATGTCTTATTTTAGCTGCCAACTAAAACCGTACATGGCTGATATTTTTCGTGTATATCCCATGGTCTGCCACTTCTTTTCCCTTTCCACTCGTTCCTCTTCCTTCTGGCACAACACAGAATGCACAGGCATCCATAAAATAGTGATTGCAAAGAAGCGGTGGATGAGTAAAACACCCATTCAGCTCAGTTGGCCCTACACAGACTGAAAGACTCCTTGGTTCTAAGGTCTCTATCGAACCAGGGGACTCTCAGATAAGCAGTATGCCCAGAGCTTGCATGTGCTATCAGCTGAGCTTTGTTTAGTTCCTACTGGTCAAAATTCACCACCAAACAGGAACCTCTGGGCAACTTCAGGGGTAGGTTACATCATGGGATGCCTTTCCCTTCATTAAGCTAATAGAAGGCTTGAGCATGAGACTGGTCATCATGGTACTCAGGCACTGAGCCATGGAGCCACTTCCCTTCCTTCCCACTAGTTGTGAATGCATTGCACCCAAGTGTTCAGAAGTCAGATACCCTGATCATCCACAGAGCAAGTTTTGCATGCAAATTCAAAGTTTTACTAGAGGAAGTGATTCTTATGTGGGTTTAATTCGATCCTTTGGAAGGCAATGCTAGAAAAAATGTACACAGTGAATATTTGTTCTACACCTTTAGTGAATTACAGTTAGATCATAATGGAACAAATCTATTTTCCCGACTGTAGCAAAATACCACACAAAAAATGTATACCATTTCTGGACTATATATGCCTGAAACTCATTTTTCTGTATTATGTTTTAAAGGCCAAGATATCCTCTGTTTTCTGTTCTTAATACTCCATGGAAATGGGTTTTTCTCTATCCTGAGAAAGGTATATTTTGTTTTAAATGAGTCAAATACATCTTTAGATGGTTTTCTCTGTTCCCAACAAATTGCATGTAGCCCAAGCATAAATCTGGCACCAGAGAGAAAGTTCATAGCTACACGCACAAGGAACTTGACAGGTGTGCTCAAATTTATTATGAACAAATTCACAGCAAAACACAACCTTGAAGAAGCAGTTGCTCCCATAACATTTTTAGCTGGGGAGATAGGAAAGAAAATCGATACATGGAGGAGGAAAGGCTTGGTCAACATGTAGAGGTGGAAGAAAAGCACTGGAGCACTTGCACAATGGGGGAAGGAGGAGATTCTGAAACCTAAGATCTGGATCGCTTTGCCAGATTGGGAACAATTGGAGTCCACATTAGAAATGCTCACTAACAGCAGTTTAAGATCCAGACCTGAGGCCAAAGTATACAGAAGGGCCGATTTACAAATCAAGAACCCTGGGAGAGGTTGTCTAAAACCCAATCACCAAGCAACAGAAATTAGTAATTAAGTTCCCCCAATGACACAGAACTAACCTACTGGAAACTCCCAATGCACAATCATTTACTTGCAGGGTGTAATCAACCAAGTCCACAGTAGAACTGCACTGACCTGAGTATTATCTTAGGTCCAGATCAGCACCTTCAGTGTGGAGAGGAGACAACTGACTTTAGGAAGTCGAATGACTTCTCTTTTCAGCTAGCTAACCAGAATCAGAGTGAGTCTCCCAACCACTGTATAGCACACCATGCTGCCTCCGTTCTTCAGGTGCACACTGACAATCCAATGTGAAAGCATAAGTTAGAAGTTAAGACAAAAGAATGTTTATGATATCTTCTCTCACTTAACCTCCTTAGGCTTCATCATTCATGTTAACATCATTTTAAAGAATGTTCTATTATCATAGAATGAGGAACAGAGCTCTTTATAGAGAAGTGATGAAACCAAAAGGCCAAATGCGAGAGAACAGTGAATATAAGTTACTAAAGAAATGAAGAAGCACGTGTCAGGGAAAATCAGTGCTTCGTAGGGTGTATTACCGTGGCGCCCTCGTGATGCTCACTCGATGTATTTGTTCTGGAAAATGCCATGCTATACGAAGATATTGGTATTGAAGGCTTCACCCTTTCCCAGCTACATCAGAAGTTCTCTGGCTCATGAAAGAGGCCACTGGCCCTAAGGAATCAGACTCACTTTTTGTGAGAGGCAGCCTTACCTGCGTTGGAAACAAACTGTCAGACTGTGAGGCCCACAGAGACTGGAAAGAAAGAAGCCAGTGCTGCTGAACTGAGGAACATGTAAATATCTTCTGCCTTCTTGGTGAGCAAGGATGATCACCTTTTCACAGAGGTAGTTACGTGTATATCGTGACTGTAGTTTGTGAAGAAAACGCAATGGTTTGCTTTGACAGCTCCCTAGCGTACGTGTTAAGTGTGAATGTGCCTGCCTCATTGCCTCACGTGCCAAACACAGTACTTACTGAATGCGTTGTTTTTAAATAAATTGTTTTATTGTGTACCGGAAAACACTGCTGGTTTTCTTTGTCGCATTTGAAACAGCACCCACACATGCACACACTTGTATGCCCTAAAACATTCCCACATGCATGCAATGAAGACAAAGTGTGTGCTCATCTTGTTTTCATCCTGGGTGTGTGGCAGTCTTCTCCTGGAAGGCATGTGGGATTCCACAAAGGCTGTGCTTAGCTGTCAACAACCTGGCACCAGCAGCAAGGACCTATGTGTACTCGTTCCACAAATCTTTTCCATGAATCTTTTGCTTGTAGATCATGCAACAAGCCCTACAATTTTTAATAATGATACATAACTCTTGGAATGTTAAAACTAAGCACATCTTTGATTTCATTAACAAACCAAGGAGGGAGAGATGCTCAGGCCTTAGCTCATGTTGCACACTGAGTAGTGAACTGGAATGAGAACTCAGCCTGGCTCTCAATGCAGATCTTGCCCCTGAATCTCTGCCCTGCCCAGTCTCTTTAGGTCACCTATTCCAAAAGCCTTCCCTGGCTACTGCTAATGGCCTCTATCCCCTTATCCTGTATTATTTTTTATAATATAATATTGTTATAATATTTCAAGTAATGAAAGCATTTCTTTTATTACTTGAAATAGTATCGGTTTACTCCTTGTTTGTCTGTATCTCCCACTAAATTATAAGCTTTTCCTTCTACAAATCTGGTAACTTTGTCTATCTTAATCATGCTATGCCCCCACTTCCTGGAACAGTAGAAGGAACTTATTTGGCTCTTGGTATTTGTACGATGGATGGGTGAGTGAGTGGGTGGTGGGTGGGTAGATAGGTGATTGGGTGAGTAGGTGGGTGGACTGGTAGATGGGTAAATGAAAGGATAGATGTGCCAGAGACTGTATTAGTTAAGTTTTTCCTTTGATTTCCACTCCTTCCACATCTTTGTACCTCTGTCACAGAAATCAAATGTTCTGGCTCTTTGACCATGCTGCTTCAGATAGCACCATAAACGGCACTCAATAAGCATTTTTCGATCGAATGAGTGAACAGTTCTAAGAATTATTTCTCTCAGTATCTATGCTGTAACATCAAAAATGGCTCACTATACTAATGCGCCAAAACACATTCTGTTCTACTCACTGATTGCAATTTCAAACAAAAGAAACTTCAGTAAAAACTTTAACTGGAGAACAATATTCCACTTTCAGTAGACAGCTGCATCTGAAAAGGCTGCTGCTCTTTAATTCAATGTAAAGTCCTTGGGGTTCACTTATACACAACACTGAGCAAGACAGCAACAGGATGCAAAATGGCAAAGTCACAATGTTCAATCAAAAAGTCTTCCTGGAGAAATACTTGGACACATTATAAGAGAGTATCTTTTGTCCAGCTGGCTCAAAGAATGTTGGGAATACAGGTGAAGAACAGAATAAGACAGAAAAAAGGTAGCCCTATTAAACTGAGGGAAGACAATAAATTTTTAGAGGGCAAATGTAATACCCAGGGCTTATATTTTCTGAAAACTATTTGCTAGATTGATGATACACCAACACACAGAGACACACACATAAACAGAAGAGAGTAGCAGGGAGAGAAAAGTTGTTCTAAATCACTTCAATAACTTTGCCAAGGCATGGAATTGACATTAATTTAATTGTGGACTGTGCCTGGAGCTGATTACTACAAAGTAAATTTTAAAGGTAAAATTTTTTCTAGGAAAATGTGATGTCACAGCTTGGCCAAGAGGGGGTTTTTGAGAGAGAGAAGCTTTAGCCTCGCAGTTAAGACAGCCATGTGCCATGCTGGAGTGCCTAGGTTTGCTGCCTAGCTCAGGCTCCTGACTCCAGCTTTCTGCCAGTACAGAACGTGGGAAACAACGGTCATAGCTCAAGGACTTGGCTCCCACCACTCTCCTGTGGAAAACCCAGACTCAATTCCTGGCTTCCGGCTTCAGCCTGGACCTGACCTACACCCAGCCCTGGCTATTGAAAGCATTTTTAACAACAACAAAAAAGTTATCAACCAAAAATTTTCAACTCTAACCCAAGAGTATTTAAAAGGACCAAATGTTCATTTTGCTTAAATGATTTATCTTTATTATTACAAAATATTCATTGAAAAAGTATTAGAAAATAGTATATGACAGAATATTTAAATGTTAAATGTTTCACCTGCTCATTCCACATCATACATTTTGTTATATTTCCTTTTTTCCTCACATAAAAATACATCAAGAACAGAGGGCCCGCACAGTGGTTTACTAACTAAAGCTGTTGCCTGTGGTGCCAGCATCCCATATAGGCGCCATTCTAGTCCTGGAAGCTCCACTTCTGATCTAGCTCCCTCCTAATGCACCTGAGAAAGCAGAAGATGCTCCAAGTTTTAAGGTTTTTCACCCATGTGGGAGACCATGAAGAAGTTCCAGGTTACTGGCTTCGGACCAGCCCAACTCCAGCTCTTGTGGCCATGTGGGGAGTGAACCAGCAGATGGAACATTTCGATCTCTTCTCTTTCTCCTTCTCTCTCTTTCATTCACTCTGTGTGTATATGTGTCTACCTCTGTCTCTGCAGCTCTCACTTTCAAGTAAATAACTTTTTAAAAATGTATAAAAATACATAATGAAGAACAGTTTTCCACAACAGCAAATAGTCTAACATAAACTCACAGAATGAAAGCAGTGTAGTTTCTTTGGTCGCTTTTCCCCTTTTTTTCAAATTCAGGTTCTTTGCAACTTTTCATTGTTATAAGCAGTGTTTTGGTGAACATCTTTTCCTTTCTTTTTTAAGATTTATTTAGTTTTATTGGAAAGGCAGATAAACAGAGAGGAGGAGAGACAGAGAGGAAGATCTTCCATCTGATGGTTCACTCCCTAAGTGGCTACAATGACCAGTGTTATGCCAATCCGAAGCCAGGAGTCAGGAACTTCTTCCAGGTCTCCCACATGGTGCAGGGTCCCAGTGCTTTGGGCTGTCTTCGACTGCTTTCCCAGGCCACAAGCAGGGAGCTGAATGGGAAGTGGAGCCGCCGGGATTAGAACCGGCTCCCACATGGGATCCCGCTACATTCAAGGTGAGAACTTTGGCCGCTAGGCCACGCCACTGGGCCCTGGTGAACATCTTTTCAATGTCTGCAGTTAAATGCTCCATTATTTCCTTAGATAAATCTCTTAAAGCAAATTTTTTTCAAGAGGTATGAACAATTTATGAGTATTTTTCAAAACCAGTCAGCGATGTTTAAGTACATGCTCAATTATTTTATTTCTAAATCTGCATTTTCCAAGAAAACTTGTAAAAATAAATGTATTACTCATCATTGAGCATGATGGAATAGTAGCTTTGTGTATTCTAAGCTAAAGTAAATAAATAAGCCAATGTCTGCTACTTAAATTCAGTTAGTTCAACCCTGGTTCAGGAGACAGAGAAGCATCAGACACTCCAGAGAGAAAGCCCATCCAATTGCACCCTCACCACTAATCAAGTAAGAAGCACCCAGGACTATGTGGGAGACAGGCCTTCAATACAATGATAGATAACTCTTTTCCTTATTCTGAGAGTATGCTTATTGCTTACTCAATTCTACCAACTTAATAATGCTTCCAGGACACATTAAGCCCAAGAAGTCGAAATGAGAAGTTAGAGCTAACCAATGTACCTTGAGGCTACGTAAATCCTATAGGTAGTTATTTTTGTTGAACTTTTAAAATCAGTCTCTCTGCCTCTATAGATGTAACTTTTTAAATAAATTAAAATATGAAGATACAAATTTTTAAAGAAGATATTCTTAGGAATGGCCAAAGTAATTGTTACAGAATTCCCTATCTACCATCATCTCTTTAAATGAACCTATATTTGTACCCTTCCCACCCTCCAAAAAATGTAAAGACACTTGTCTCTGTGGGCCTTACACTTTCTGTCACTCTGTCAACTGTCAACTCTTGTATTGTAGCATAAAAGCAGTCCTAGACAATGTGTGAATGAATATGACCACATTGTACTAGAAGCTTCATTTATACAAACAGGTAGGCAGGCAGGCAGCAACTAAACTGAGCCCATGATACTATGTTTTGCCAAGCCCTGTTTTAGTTACAACTTCCCTACCATATATCAAACATTTCATTTGACCTTCATTGTCTTAATTTCTTAATTAGCTTGGTAAGGATCTTGGTGGCTTCAAACAATAGATCTTTATTCCATCGTGGTTCTGGAGGCTAGAATTCAAATCCAGCTCTTTCTTTGGTAGAGAAACCATTCATGCTTCTTTCCTGCTCTGGTAGCTGCCAGGAACCTTGGGGCCCAGGGCTCATGGGTGCATCACTCCAATCCCTGCCTCCACCTTCACATGGCCTTCCCTAGATGTGTTTCTCCCTTCTCTTTTCTTGTAAGGACTCACCATTGAATGTAGGATCCATCCAACTGCAGGATGATCTCATCTCAGGATTCCAATTTTAATTACCTCTGCAGAGACTCTTATTACACATTCCATGTCTCAATGTGGACCTGTCTTTAGGGCATCATAATTCGTCCACTACAACAGTACCCGTCCACCAAATAATTCAAGAGCTCACAAAAGCACAGCCCATGCAACATCACTTGGTGATGCACAGACTGAGATGTGTTCCCGGTGTGATCACTCCCCTTCAAATGTGACAAATTCACCCTGCAAAATCCCATCAGCACTATTGAGTGATGGAACTTATGTCTTCGGATGAATTATGTTTTGCCAAGTTTTCTACTGTCTGTAGACAATAAATGGCTATGCTACCCACAACAGATTCAAAAACAAAACACCTCAAAGCTAACACATTCTAAAGCATTCCTAATTTACAAGAACTCAAGTCCATGTCAACAGGAAGTTCAATGCCAGGGATATTGATCTTGTGTAAGTGAGTTTTCTGGCTTGGATGCATGCACCACATTGAAAGGGAAAAAAAATATGAAGGTTAACTAACCTATGACATGTTAGGTTCAAAAGACATGTCTACAGTGTTTCAGTGAACTTACTTATACTTACTTGTTCAACACCTTAAAGATCAATTTAAAACTCATTCTCATCTTTGCAGCAGATATCACAGATATATAGATATAGATCTAAACAGCTTTAGTCACAAACACTAATATGTTTGATTTAGCTTCCAGAGACCTTTGTGACCTAATCAGCAAGAAAAGCCCATCGGGAACTAAGGTGGAAATTTAGTTGGAGATATTTTTCTCAGAAATGGGACACACTGAACCTATCTTTAACAATGTGTGGAAGATGGAAACGGAAGCTAACCGAGTGAGTTGGAGGAAACAAAAGTCAGAGTTCAGTAGAAAACCACAAATTGAAACAGCCACAAGATTGGTTTCCTCCAGTTGGAAGCACAATGTCCTTCAAAATGGACCATCTGTGAGAAAATTTGCTGCCCTAAAGGATGTCATGACCAGAATGAATGCTTAGAGGGTTCACTCTTGGAAATAAACTTGTGTGCAAAGTGAAGATCCCCCAAAGGAAATGGCCTAATTGATTTTCCATGTAGATAGTAGGGGTACCCAGATGGGAGGTAAACCATATCACACACTCACCTGTCTAGACCAGGAAATGATCCCCCTCTGGCACAGAGCCCTACGTGGCTTATCCATTTTCATTCTTTGATCCTAGTTAAAACAGACTTTTATGTGAGGTAAAAGGGATGATGAGAGGAGGTGAGTTTGCTGAAACCTTGGTATAAAAGAGGGAGGGCCAGTTTGATCTGGATATTATCTAAAGCCGAGATGCATGAAGCACAAACCAGGGACAAAGGACCAAAGAACTTCAACCTTCTCTTTCATCTTTCCCCATCCCTGTGTTCCCTATTGCTGAATTCGTAGACTGTCCCCTGGTTGTGGTAGAGGTTACTCACTGTACCTTTTTTTTTAATACTATGTTATTTTATTTTATTTTTTTAAGATTTATTTATTTTATTACAAAGTCAGATATACAGAGAGGAGGAGAAACAGAGAGGAAGATCCTCCATCTGACGATTCACTCCCCAAGTGAGCCGCAGCAGCTGGTGCGCGCCGATCCAAAGCTGGGAACCAGGAACCTCTTCTGGGTCTCCCACACGGGTGCAAGGTCCCAATGCATTGGGACGTCCTCGACTGCTTTCCCAGGCCACAAGCGGGGAGCTGGATGGGAAGTGGAGCCGCCGGGATTAGAACCGGTGCCCACATGGGATCCCGGGGCGTTCAAGGCGAGGACTTTAGCCGCTAGGCCTCACCGCTGGGCCCTCACTGCACCTTAAAATGGATTGTATAGTTACAATGCTTATACTCCTCCCGAAACTAATATGTTGAAATTCTATCCCCCAATGTGACAGCATTAGGAAGTGGTAGGGGTAATTAGGTCTTGAGCGCAAAGCCCTCATAAATAGGATTGGTGCCCATGTAAAAGGGATTCCGGAGGGCAGCCCTGCCCCTTCCACCATGTGCAACCCACACACAAGGACCATTTGTGAACCAGGAAGCAGATGCTCACCACACTCCAAATCTGGACTTCCAGTCCCCAAAACTGCAAGAAATCAACATCCAGTCTTTGGGTCACTCCCCTAAATGGCTGCAATGACCAGGGTTAAGCTAGATCAAAGCATGGAGCCTGAAGCTCCACCTGAATCTGCCAAATGGATGTCACGGGTCCAAACGCCTAGGCCATCTTCCACTGCTTTCCTAGGTGCATCAACAGGGAGCTGGATTGGAAGTGGAATATCTAGAACACAGTCCATGGCTCTTTGTTATAGTAACTGGAATAGATTAAGCCATAGTCCCGGTAGCCTCTTGCTTTACTTGCAGCCTACACTGACCCTCCCTACATACAGAGACCATACTTACCCTCCCACTCAGCTCCTAGCTTGGTGTGTCCTTGTGTGGATTAAATCCCATTTTGTCTTGAAAACAAAGCTTGCCCTTGAGATACACAGCCATAGGTTAACCTTAGGCTCATGACAGTGCCCTCAAGCCTAAACCAGCCATCTGGCAACATCTGGCCAAACCCAGTCCACTTAGTGAGGCAACCAAACTATCAGAGCAACCCCAGGAGCTGGGAACCAGAGGCCCACCTCCTTTGCTGCAAGTTAGAAACACAAAGAAACACAATGAAGCCCAAGCCAAAAAAAAAAAAAAAAAAAAAAAAAAAAAAAGATTGCCTACCACTGGCAACAGAAAATAAACTGAGTCCCTTTGAGAAGGAGCAAAGTGACCAATGAGAAAGAGACAGTAAGCTAGGATGGGCAAATTCTTGACAGACTTACTAGAAAATGACATTTTCAGAAATCTTGTCACAGTTTTGCAGTCCTGGCATTGTCTGAAGTCAAATCAACTCCTGTTATTAACCCACTGAGAGTTATCATCAAAGCCAAAACATACCTCATCCAGATTAATACAATTCCTTAGACTTTGACATTTCAAAAGAAGTATCACCAAAGGGTGGCGTGCGTATAGAAGCTGGAGACCAGCAAAAGACTCTTCCTTCCTCAAACAGATCCACATTCCTCACGTATATTGCCTCACTTTACCATGCAATTGTTCTCTACACTGCCTTGAATTCCCCACTACTGGTGGTATTTCTTGTGTTCATCATTTCTTTGTGTTTTCTGCTCTGTATTTAACACTGCACTAACATCTGATCTTGAGGGCTAGAACCACAGGACCTTTGTTTGCTCATTGCATTTCACAGTTGCTCAGATTATTTCTTAGTTCCTCCCAGTTTCTTAGCATCACAATTGGAGAGTTCACGCAGCAGCTACTCTGTTCTTCTTGGCAGCATCACTTCTATCAAGATAAAGGGCCTCATGTAGTTTCAGCAAGAGGGAGACTGTGTGGCTCAATCTCAGCCTTGTAAGAAACACTCCTTAGTGGCTGAGCCATGCCATTCTATCTACTTCTAGCCTCCATCTAAAAGCAGAACACAGAGGGATGAGGCTGAGGACATGTGGCTTTCCCATTGAGAACCTGAGTATACTAACGTCAGAATTCAGAGATTTCAGAAGCTCCAAAGAGCAAAATGAATCCTAAGTCCCTGAGCTTGAGAACAGCAGACATAGACTGGAATCTAAGCCCAGTGACAGTGTGTTGAAAGGATGCAAGGAAACATCAGAGACAAAGCGCACCTGCACCCACGCAGCACCCCACCCCCACAGGGGTCTGTGACGTTCCCCTGTGATGCACGCTCTGGCTCTTAGTCTAAAGGCAGCTGCTTAAATCAGAAATAACCACTGGACTCCATAAATAGCAATTAACTTGTCAGCATTTTAGCAGTAACAATAGAAACACTATGAGGTCCACAGAAAAGTTGAAACCAAAAAAGTAAAATTAAGCAAGGAGAGAGATATAAATAAATATATTACTCAGGGAGTGGGATAATTGGAGCTCATTCTGATTTCTCCTTACAAAAGAAAAGGTAATGATGGGATAGCACAAGTGTATTACTTTTGAGAAAGAGCTGGGTATATTCCTATGAGCTCCTAGGAGGGACAGAGCATCCTGGGGACCATGGGGCCTGAGAGCTGGCTTTGGGGAAACCTGAGTCTCTGGTCAGCCCAAGCAGCTGACCAAATCTGAACAAAATGCAAGCATCCTGTGAATATGGGAAGAACACACAGAAAAAGTTTACTAATTTCCAACTTAACAAATTTATTTTAATTGTGAACTGGGCAACAAGTCACAGTGATATTAGCAGTACTTTCACTTGATATGCAAACACCAGATACTTCCATATAATATCATTTCACTGCTTTGAAATGTGTCAACACCACCACTAACTTTTATTCAATACATTAAAGAAGCACATGTTGCCATGTGAAGATGAGCTATTTAAAAATCTGAAAAATTTCATTTAAAAATTATGACATGTGGGGCCAGCGTTAATAATGCATTGGGTAAAGCCACCTCCTGTGACATCAGCTTCCATGTGAATGCCGGTCTGAGTCCCAGCTGTTCCACTTCAGATCCAGTTCCCTGTTTGTGTGCCTGAAAAAGCAGTAGAAAATGAGTCCTCCCCACCTACATGGGTGACCCAGTTGGAGAGCATAACTCCTGGCTTCACCTAGTTCAGTCCCAGTTATTGCAGACATTTTGGGAGGGAACCAGAAAATGGAAGATCTCTCCTCTCTCTCTCTTTCTCTTTCTCTCTCGCTTCCCCCTCCCCACCCTTTGAAATAAATAGGTAAATCTTGGAGCCAGAATTATAGCACAGTACGGTGAAGCCTCCTCAAGCATCCTGCAATGCTGGTACTCATTTGGGTGCCAGTTTGTGATGCAGCTGCTCCACTTTTGATGCAGCCCCTGTTAATGCACCTGAAAAAGCCGCATAGGGTGTTTGGTGCTTAGGCCTCTACCCACGTGGGAGACCCAGAGCATGCTCCAGGCTCCATCTTCTTTTTTTTTTTTTTTTTTGAGATTTTTTTTTTTTTATGTAAAGGCAAATCTACAGAGAGTTTTTTTTCTTCTATCCACTGATTCACTCAACAAATGGAGCTGAACTAAAGCAAAGCCAGGAGCCCAAGAGCCTCTCCTGGACCTCTCACACAGGCACAGAGTCCCAAGGGCTTGGGCCTTCATTTGCTGCCTTCTCACACCATTAGCAGAGAGGTGGATTGAAAGTGAAGCAGCAAGAACACAAACCAGTGCCCATATAGGATACCAATGCTTGCAGGTGGAGGATCAGCCTGTTGAGCTACCACACTGGCCTTTACGCTCAAATGTCCTTGCTGCCACTTGAGGAGTAAACCAGAAGATGGAAGCTCGCTCCCTCTCTCTCTCCTTCTAATTCTGCCTTTTAAAAAAATAAATGTTTACAAATAATAAGTAGATCATTTTAAATTATGACATGTGGTCTACAGACTTCGATATACTAAAGAGATCCAAATGCCTTACAATTTGTTGAGGATTATAGAGGTGCTATGCAGAATCCAGGACTAACTTTCTAACATGAAATTTACGGAATGATGCAGCAGGGATTACACTCAGGAGTCAGAAACAGTTTTGCATTTTATTCTCCTTCCAACCCTGTAGGTTATTGCTAACCAAGGTCATGGGGATAAAATCTGTGCACCTAAACATTAGGTAATCCAGCCTTCCTAGGAATGACTCAGGACCAGAATTGTCCCTTCTGATTCTTAGTTCAGGATACCCATTCAGGGTTATATCAGAAAACCCATCCTGTGTTATGTCAGAAAAGCATAAAATTGAAGCTAGCATGGTGGTATAGCCACAGATCAATGCTGGCATCCCACATCAGACTGGTGATTCAACTGCTCTGCTTCTAATCCAGCTCCCTGTTGATGCACCTGGGCAGGTGGAGGAAGGTGAATCAGAAACTTGAGTCCCTGTCACACAAGTGGGAAATCAGGATGGAGTTTCAAGCCCCTGACTTTGACCTGGACCAGTCCTGGTCACTGCAATCATTTAGGGAATGAACCAGTAAATTGATCTCTCTCTCTCTCTCTCTCTCTCTCTCTCTCTCTCTCTCTCTTCCTTTAAAATAAAAACATAATTATTTATTCTTGCAGTGCACATCTCTACTTCCAAATCAAAGATGGATTCCCAATGAAACTGTTGAATGTATTTGACATAGAATGTTGGACTCTGCCATTGTCCATGCTTACAATGTCAGGATACACTTAAATAGCAGAATGATGGGCTTACGACTGATTGCGACAACTGTAATGACATGGGAAAAATTAGTGGAGGGAGGATAGTTTGGGGAGGGGGTAAGGGAAATCCCAGAGCCTATAGAACTGTATCATGGAATAATAAAATAAAATAACAAATTTTAAAAAGTAAAATAAAAAGCACAAAATTAAGAAGTTGCTTCCTGCTCCTTCCATGCAAGAGCGTGGCTTTATTTACAAATAAATTTACTTATTTATAGGAGTCTCTGTTCTCCTCACTCTGCACAAGCACCTGTTCCCTCATTTAAATCCCATTCCTCACCCATCATCATGACTCTGAGGAAATTCCCTAACTTCCAGTTACCTTCCACGTATTATCACCTCTCTGTAGCTTATGTAAACCAGTATCTGTTACTCACTGGATGCTTCCTAGAACTGAATTCTGGCCACATATCTCTCCCAGGACATTGAATAACATCACCTCAAGCCTCTGCTATTTCATGATGCCTAGAATCTAAACACTAGCAAAGGATCTCAGTACTTTCCAAGGTGCACAGCACAGAGGCGACTTTAGTGGCTTACAGGCTCAGTGGCTCTTGGAAACATGAGCTAATAAGCACCTCCAAATACCAAAAAAGAAAAGAGGAGAGTGTCTGTTGAAAAGAGAATCATTATTTTCCTAATATCAGAGGAGAGGATAGCAAGATCTATTTTTTTATCCTATTTAGAAAATAACTTCATCTCAACAATAGTTTTTAACTTAGAAGTGTCAGTGCCTTCCTATTAAAAAGCCAGCCACTGGGCGTCCAGACGCCTTTCTAAAGGCCACTCATTGCGTATGCACAGCTGCATATTCCAGTATAAGCACATCTCAACCCTACTACAAAACAAAGCATATATCCCTAAAAACTTGCAAGCAAATCTACTCACACCAGATTCAATTATAGCCACCAAAGAATGGAACAAACTAAGATGCCCATCTATAGATGAATGGATAAAACCATGGAATAGCTGCACAGAGCAAGTATTCAGCAGTAAAAGGGATGAACTATTGATACACTCAACAACATTGATGGAATCTCAAAATACTTGCAGAGTGAATGAAGCCACACCAGAAAGGGCTTGTTCTACATGATTATAACACTCTTGGAAACACCAAGTGATCCATAGTGACAGCAAGCAGGCCGTGGCTGCCTGGAATTGCAGAGTGCGTAGGGGAGAAAGGGAGAGAATTAAGGGAAAATGACTATAATGGGACACAAGGAAATTGCTGGAGTAACAGACATTCACTGTCTTGGTTCAGATGTGTTATGCCTATGCCAAAGCTCATGGCGATTGATTCCCAATCATTATTTTCCTATTATCACAGTATTGGAGGCTGGTGGCATTTTTTTTTAATTTATTTATTTTACTCAAAAGCCAGAAAGAGAGAGAGAGAGAGAGATCTTCCATCTGTTGGTTCACTCTCCAAATGGTTGCAAATGCCAGAGCTGGCAGCTAGGGACTTCTTCCAAGTGCCTCACGTGGATACAAAGGCCCAAGGTCTTTGGCCATTCTCTATTGATTTCCCATACTATTAGTGGGGAGCAGGATCATAAGTGGAGCAGCCAGGACTTGAACCAGTGCTCATATGGAATGCTGGTGCCACAGACAAAGAATTAGCCTGAAGTGCTACTGTGCCAGCCCCAGTTGGTGGCATCTGTAGGAAGCAATAAGGCCACTGTGACTCCAAACACATAAAGGGGTTAATGTAGCTCCCACGTGAGTGGGTTACTATAATGCAAGTTCAGCTTTCTCTGTGTCATGAGCTCCCACCACGTGATCTCTCTTTGCACTACTTGCTTCCCTTCTGCTCAACAAATCTTCCTTTATAAAACACCTAGCCTCGAGTATTTTGCTATAGCAACACAAAGAGGACTGAGAGAATGGTGAAGTTTTATGAACTATAGATGTCAAAACTATCACAATCTGAAACTTAAAATATTGAAGATTAATTGCATATTAGTGATAGAGCAACACACTTCCAAAAAATGTCCAAGCTATTTGAAATTCAGTTGACTTACCCCTGCCTTTGGCATACTCTCCTCTTACCACTACCCCACTCTCTTCTTGAATAAGTTCATCACTTTCTGAATTCTGTTTCCACGTCCTGCCTATTCTACTTCCTGCCCCCAGCTCTCTGTTTTTTAATGACTATATATATAGTCATTAAATATATATATAGTCATTAAATAATATATATTAATCATTTGAACCGTTTTTAATAGATGTACAGTTCAGTGGCACCAAGTGCATTCACATTGTTGTGTAACCATCATCTCAATCCTTTGCAGAACTGATCTTCCCAAACTGAAACTCTGCATCTATTAAACAACAACTGCATTCCCTCTCCTACCACACCCCAGCAACTATTATCTCATGTTCTATCAAACTGAGAGATATGATATCATAAATTGGTAGTCTTTCCCACAAATTAATTCCAATACAAATTCCAGTCATATCTTGTGACTAGAAGACAGAGCAAAGAACAACCTGACTTCGCAACAGGACTGTGATACTGAGACTGAAGAATATGAAAAAAAAAAACCCCAAACTATAATTAGTAATGAATGACTAGCCTTGGCAGACAGGAAAACATAAAAAAGTTACAGTTAAAGGTGCATTACTAGTGGATGAGTAGACAGAAAAATCAATGTATTCTGTTCTTAAACAAAAATTCCGAGAGGAGATCCAATTCAGTGTGTGATTACAGTTACATTTTAAATTAGCAATTAAACAAATGGCATTGGGAAAATAAATGACTAAGCACCCATGAATGCACAGAAAAAAGTACAAGTTACAGTTACTTAGGTTCCCACAGCTAAAGACAAGTTGTCATTGCTGTTGTCATTGGCAGTCAGGAAGACCAAGAGCTCTTTTCTACTGGTTTGACTGCCTGCAACCCCCAGCAGAGTGGAAGCAGGAACTGGGAGCTCCAGCAGGAACTGGGAATTGGATGTCTCCCATAAGGCAGTGAGAAGCCTCTCATTTCAGCCATCACCTTTGTTTTCCAGTGTGCACAATGGAGTTAGAAGTTAGAGCCTGGAGGTGCACATGAGCATCTTTAAAAAAAAAAAGATTTATTTATTTATATTGGAAAGGCAGATTTACAGAGAGAGGAGAGACAAAGAGAAAAGGTCTTTGGTCCGCTGGTTCACTTCTCAAGTGGCTGCAACAGCAATGCTGAACTGATCAGAAATTGGGAGCCAGGATCCTCTTCCGGGTCTCCCAAGAGGATGAGTACAGGGGCCCAAGGCTTTGGGCCATTCTCTGCTCCTTTCCCAGGCCATAAGCAGAAAGCTGGATGGGAAGTAGAGCATCCAAGACATGAACCAGCGCCCACATGGGATGCTGGTGCCACAGGATCACAGGATGGAGGATCAGCTTGTTGAGCTGTGGCACTGGCCCTAGCATTCGAGCATCTTAATTGGCACTTTAATGCCTAAAGTCAAATGCCAACACCTGTACTGTTATGTATAACACAATCCCTCATGCTCTCCTTTCATTATATCTATTTTGGGGGTTCACTTACCAGGAAATTTTTATCAGGCTGCTCAAATGTTTGGATTAACAAATCACCTTGAAAACAGTCACTTATCCAAAAGTAAGCAATATTTTTTTTACTGACAAATATTAAATAATCAAAATTTTATTTTATAGTAGTAGCTATAGTGGAGAAGCCTAAAGAATGGTACTCAGACATTTCCAAGACTGAAATGTGATTCACAAATATTCAGCAAATGCAAACTGAAGCACATATCAGAGGCTAAGCCAGTGGCTGAAGATACAGAAATGAGTAAGGCCCAGTCCTACCTTCAAAATCCTGCTTGACCCATCAGCTAAGTAGACTGTGAGCAGCATTCATCACCTCTCTGCTTATTATGAAACTACATTGCCTGGTGATCAATTGATGATAACAATGAGAAATGTTGACTAGAAAAATCAACGACCAGGTCAGCATGCAGAATTCCAACAGAAGGATTCACTACAGCGTCTGTCTGTTGGATCTGTGCAGAGATCAGACAGGGCCGTTAGCATCTGACGCCTGTGTCAGAGGATGCTCACCGCAGCAGATTTCCTGAACAAGACGGATCCTTCCATTCCTTCCCCTACGCCCCACAAAGCAGTCACAGCTGGATACTCTATCATCCGCAGGATTCAGCATCCTCTTCCCCGAACTGGCCTCACGAGCTGATCACGTTAGGCTGCGACATACAAATACAGCATAATTGTAGACTGTAATCATCGTGATGATAGCTGACTTGATAAGAGAGGTCAAATCCCATTTTTTATATCTGGAATTTTTAAAATATTGTTTCGTCAAAAAAATCAATTTCTCATTTTTCTAGTGTTAACTTGAAAAGGGTATAATTGATCAAGTCTAAATCCCTTACATCACCCAGTACTGTGCAGAGGGCTCAGGCCCAGCAAGCCACTTGAGTCAGGGCCAGGAGAACAGCCGCCCCTTCCACATCTAACACCCACGGGCCTGAGCAACTTCAAAGCAAGGGCACGTTTGACATCCTTTGGTTAAGACTGTGGGGAAAACCTTGGCTCGTGGAATATGGATGCTCAGCTGGCTCATTTGGGTTTTGTGGTGCAATTTGTGGATGAGATATTTATCAAATCCGGTGATTGCAAGGCCATCTCATTAACATTCATTAAATGGAAACCACAAAGTGCAGGATGGGAATCCAGTCTGAGGGGAGAGCGAGGAAGAAGATGAGAAGAGAGACTGGCTTTCCTACCTCTACTCAGGCAAAATGCGAAGGGCCCCTCCTGCTTCTTTTCAGTTAGAATTTGTCTGTATTGAAGGACAAAGGACAAAGAAAAGAGGGCAGCTTTTCGATTTGTTGGTTTAGTTTGGTCCTAAGCAAACCAGGTCCAAGGCAAAGCCAAGTCAATCTTTTCCTGCTAATTTGAATTTGAATTCTCCACTCCTTGAATGAACCAAATTACACCTTCTGCAAAAGTCTGCCTAGGCTAAACTCACCCAGATATTTGCACCAACAGTGAGGGCACATGGGCTGGGCTGGTCTCACCATGTTTTCAGCATAAAATTCTTGCTGCTGCCTGGCAACTGACTTCTGTCCCTGTCCTCATGTGCAGGCAGGGAAGCTACATGGGGACAACCAGGGCTTTGTGCTGAGAAAAGCCCCAGGGCTGGCATGTGCTGAACTCAGGACCTCTGAGCCTAACCACCTTGCAAGCACAGTGGCAGAGCTGTGGAGAAGTGCATGAATGACACAGCATCTGTCTACTGACATCAACCACAGTTTCCATCAGTGGTAACCAGGCTTACTCATGTTCATTGATATCACTGGCTTTTTCCTCACGGGACATCTCAGTGCATTCCGTGTAGAATCAGCAATAGGACTGCCCACGTGGTAGACCGTCAATAAACACCAAGGGAGTGTAGAAATGGTGCAGTGTCCAGAGGAAGGACATTTCAAAGTCGGATTGCAGCTTCAGTGGTTAATTAAATGCAGTGACTATGGCTATGGTAAGTGCAGTGAGCCTCCTCGCGGACTCTTCAAAATTCCTTCTTTATCGATTATAGAAAAACCTCAATCTCCAGTGTCCTTCCTTCCTATGACATGCTGGCTACCCTTACCCTAGTTCCCATCATGTATATACTTGTACACACACACATGGTTATTTTGGCGGGGCTTAGAGTCACTGAACAATTGGTGACAGAGACCAAACAGCAGAGACTGCTGGACTTCCAATCCCACAACCAGCTAAAAATGAAAACTTTAGTTCCTACTTTTCACCCACTCTTCTGTGTTAGGGGACAAGAAGCATGGGGCCACCATCCAGCCAGGCTGTTCCTGTCACTTTGATTCAGAAGTGCCTGTGTGCCCTTCCTCTGCAGAAAAGAGGCGTCTGCACACATATGTACCCGCAGGCCGAGGAACTGAGGCACGAGACTGCAGAACTCAGTCCTCCCCAGGACCAGAGACCATACACAGAAGTTACAAGGGATAAGAAAATTCTTTGGGCCAGGCAAGATCCTGTAGTAACTAAAGTCCTTGCCTGGAATGCTGGGATCCCATATGGTCACCAGTTTGTATCCGGCTGCTCCACTTCCCATACGGCTCTCTGCTTGGGGCCTGGGAAAGCAGGAGAGGATGGCCCAAAACCTTGGGACTCTGCACCCATGTGGGAGACCCAGAAGACACACCTGGCTCCTGACTTCAGATCAGCTCAGTTCCGTCTACTATGGCTAACTGGGGAATGAACCAGTGGACAGCAGATCTTTCTCTCTGTCTCGCCTCTCCATGAATCTCATCTGCCTTTCCAATAAAAACAAAATAAATCTTTCTAATAGAAGGAAAAGAAAAAAGCAAAGAAAGTTCCTCAACCCTCTTGGCCTGGGAGCAGTTAGATAGCAATGAAATTTTCAAGATGTTATCAGTGGACTAATGGGCGAGATTCCTGTCTTGGGGACACAGGAGCGGCCAGCTCTGGGCTTCTTCCACCTGCTGGCCTCAGGGTGGAGGCTCCTCTGTGAGGCTGGGAGAGGTGGATGACAAGAGAGCAACACGAACACAATGTCTTGGAAGCCTTCGGGGATTCTGAACCCTGCTACTGTACCTCCTAATTTATGATGGGTGGGTTCTTAAGACTCAGTCAGTTGTTACCCACAGTCACATCCCTGAAAGGGCTTGGAAAACAAAATCCCCACTGTATTCCTTAAATCTTTTCATTAAGGGAAGAGGACGTCTAGAGAAGAGATTTTTTTTTTCATTCTTCAGCATCAGAAACGTAAGCGTCTTCATCTGTCACCTGATGCCTTCTTCCTCACAGCTGGAATATCCTTAAAGTCCCCCTTCTATTTGCCAAACATAGACTCTCACTGCACCCAAGTTTCATCTCAATTCTACTTTACTCAGCATTAAGTAGAACAGCAGCAGATGGCCTGTGGAGGATTTGAAAGACATTCAAATTCCCTTCCATCCAAAATCTAGCCCTTCTATCTAATTGCAATTGTCCCGGAAACAGCTGCTATCAGAGATACGGCTTTAGATTAAAGCAGTTCTTCTGGAAAGACCCTGGTAAATGCACACTGAGGACTGTAAACACCGAGGCACATGCTAACAATGACAGGATCCTAAAAAGACTAGGACTAAGACCAGAAGGTCAAGATGGGTCCACAAGTGAGGAGCCAAATATGCAAAGTGAATGATGGATCACATTGTTAAGAGAATGGCAAGCCCAGGGGTAATACCATTGTCTGGAAGGAGAATCAAGCAACCAACAGTTCTGGAATAGCGCAGGAAAGACAGCATCAAAACAAACAGCAGGTACTGGTACCATAGCATTGCACGTTAAGCCTCTACCTGTGATGCCAGCAGCCCAAAAAGGAACGGATTCAAATCCCAGCTGCTGCACCTATAATCCAGCCCTGGTAATGCCTGGGAGATAATGCTTAGCAGATGGTGCGTGGTCTCTGCACCCACATGTGACCCAGAAGAAGCTCCTCGGTCCCGGCATCAGACTGGCCCAGCTCCAGCCCCTGTGACCATGTAACGAGTAAGCCAGTGATGGAATATCTCTGTCTCTCCTTCTCTCTCTGTAACTCTGCATTCCAAATAAAAATAAATCTTACCAAAAACTGAAATTCAAATTTAAACAAAAAATAGCAAATAGGTAAAACACATTTGGCCAATATTCATTTATTGATTTCTTGTTCATTGAAAACTTTCTGTCTAGTGTGTCATGGGCTGCCATCAGCTTTGACGTCAGCCAGCATTGTGTTCAACTAGCTCGGCCTGCTCGCTGCCTTTCTGAGCGCTTGTCTTTTCATTTATTTAACCAGGAGTTTAAATGAGATAATCGTGTACAGCACATTTCCTGGCACATATTCCTCATTTTCTCCACCCTCTTCTAGCCATCAATTTACAGTTTACGTAAGATTTGACTCTTGTTTGATCTTTGAGGTCCTACACAAAGCATTCAACCTCAGAAAGGCACTAAAGTCCACTAGGCCTGTGCCTCAAGCAAGTTGTTTCATCTCCAGAATCCCATGAGAGCAAGATCCGCAGTCATGCTCAATGGTGAATGCTATTTTTTTTTAAATTAATGAAAAGCTGCAGATGGCATAAACTACTATACAAATGAGCTAACATCCAACTGGGAGATTATGTAAGTCAGGCATAAACTAGCCAGGGAGAGATGAAAGGACATCAAGGCGAACTGCTAAATGATGATGCCACACTCGATTTGAAAGGGTAAGAGGACTGATCCAAAGAACACATACAGTTAAAGGAACTCGGAGATCATCTCTACAAGACTACACACACCATCACACACATCTCCTAAGACAGGGCTGCATGAAGCCTTCACACTAATGAAAGGACAGTGGGAACAATGTGGCAAACACAACATCTCAGTGTCTCAAGGTGCTATGGCACTTCCTGGCCTCTACCCAGGTCTAGCTGCATGCAGTTTCAGATGGAATAAGGGATGAACTATAAAAGCTCTTCCAGTGGTAAGGAGTCTAGACTATTAACAGTCCAAGAATAAATGGACTGATTCACTTGAACAGACCTCATCCATTCAACAAACCAGTATTTACCAAGCACCTACTATGTGTCAGGCAGTGTTATAGTTGCCGGGAAGCAACTAACAAAACCAAAGCCTCTGACCTCCTGTAGCTCATACATTGGCAAGAGAAGAAATAAATGGACATAAAAGAAAAGCAAGAAAGCAGGAGGAAGGGAGGGAGGGGTCAATTCTCTTTGCACTTGTAACTATCTAAAATAAAAGCTAGAGTCATATGTGAGCAAGGCTAGGTGATCCACATGGCAAAAAGGAAGCCAGGCAAAGATCCGAGCAACAACATCTGAATTGCTGCCTTGTATTTCACAGAATGACACGCTTTTCTTACTGGAAGGAACCTTAGTGATCAAACCCAATGTTCCAAAATCAAGCACAATGGAATCAAGACCCTAGGAAGGAGTGATATCTACAAAGCCACATCTACACAGAAATTTCTCTATTTACTAGAAGATGTAAACAGGAAAAAATGATAATAATTCAATAAACACATATTGTGCAAGTACTATGGATGAAGGGGCACTGTGAAGGCAGGTTTCAGTCTAAGCTTCCTACGAAGGAGTGGAAAGCTCACAACTGAAGTTAGCAGAGATCCATGTAGGGCCAACTGGGGGCCTGACTCACACACCGAGTAACACAAGGACTGATGGAGGCTGATTGACCACCAGGTGGAATGGATCAGCGGGTTGAGCTGAGCTGATTCTGAAGCAGCAGAAGAAGGAGGAGGGCAATCCTAGCAGGAATTTGTTAGAATTGGCACAGGAGGGGCCAGCACTGTAGCACAGCACATAAAGCTGCTGCCTGCAAAGCTGGCATGCCATAGAGGTGTCAGTTCAAGTCCAACAGCTCTATTTACAACATATCTTCCTGTAGAAGAGCCAGTGGAGGATGATCTGTGTGCTTGTGCCCCTGGCACACATGTAAAAGACCTGGGTGAGGGTCCTGGCTCCTGTCTGGTCCCATCTTGACTATTGCAGTCACATGAAAAGTAGACCAGCTAATGGAAGATCTCTCTTCTTCCTCTCTCTCTCTCTCTCTCTCTCTCTCTCTCTCTCTCTCTCTCTGTAATTCTGGCTTTCAAACCAATGAATAAATCTTAAAAAAAAACTTGCACAGGAAGAAGGAAGGGTGGCAAGACCTTAAGGCCCCTGAGAGCAGTAGGTGAGGAGGGAGATGAAAGCTAAATGGTGGGACTTTTAATGCAAGACAGACTTTGTGAGAAAAGAACTCTCGAGTCCACCCCTACACATGGCATAGCCCAGCACTGTCAGTGCCTGCCACCTCTTCATCCACAGACTAACATCTGAAGGACTCAATCCTTTTTCCTCTTCTGCTCTGCTTTTTCTTCACAGTAGGTGCTGTACTGGGTACCCCACGCATACCAGTTCAAAATAAAGACAAGCATCATTTATCCAGCATTTAAAGGATATCTCTTCTATGTCAGCTATGATGCTAAAAGCTTCACAAAGAACATCTCATTTAATCTTCACAACAACCCTGAGGTAGGTACTAGTAACTAGTAATTTAGCTAGCACCCAGAATCTCATGACAGTCAAGAGAATTACCTGAGATGAGACAGCTGCCAGTTAAGATTTTTCTCCAGGTCTTTTGAACACCAAAGCCCAAGAACTCTCTAAGTGCTGCTAGACATTCAAACATAAAATGGTATAAAAATAAAAAAGGAAAACCTCACATCCTTCTTAATTCAGTCTTTGGTCATCCCTACCTATTGAAACATTGAAATGTTTTTGCTTTGTCTGATACTTCATTTTTAGGCTTTGGAAAGATTTACCAGATGCAACTGAGCTATGAGCAACTGGCACCAACATTTTTTCATTTCCTTTTTTTTAGATTTATTTTATTTTTATTGGAAATTCAGATATACAGAGAGGAGGAGAGACAGAAAAGAAGATCTTCCATCCAATAATTCATGCCCCAAGTGACTGCAACAGCCAGAGCTCAGCCAATCCGAAGCCAGAAGCTCCAAGTCTCTTCCAGGTCTCCCACTCAGGTGCAGGGTCCCAAGATTTTGGGCCATCCTCGACTGCTTTCCCAGGCCACAAACAGGGAGCTGGATGGGAAGCGGGGCTCCCGGGATTAGAACCAACACCCATATAGTATCCCAGCGCATGCAAGGTGAGGACTTTAGCCATTAGGCTTTGTGCTAGGCCCTTCCTTTAAAAAAAAAAAAAGACTTATTTTATTTTTTTATTGGAAAGGCAGATGAGATTCACAGTAAGAAGGAGACAGAGAGAGAAAGATCTGCTATGCACTGATTCACTCCCCAGTTAGCCATAGTAGACAGAGCCAGGTGTGTCTTCTGGGTCTCCCACACAGGTGCAGGGTCCCAAGCCTTTGGGCCATCCTCCCCTGCTTTCCCAGGACAAAAGGAGAGAGCTGGATGGGAAATGAGGCAGCTGGGACACAACTGGTGCCCATATGGGATCCCAGGACTTGAAGAAGCAGGATCAATCAGTTGAGCCATTGCACCGAGTCCCACTCCCCACCAACATTTTTTTTCTTACAAACTCTTCCTAAATCCTCTGTAACCCATGAGATATGGAATCTATTTCCCTAGGCCTTTGAATCTTCACATGTGGCATGGCACTACTGTATGTTTTGAAAACAAAATAAAAATGGTTGGAAGATGGAGGCAGAACAACTGGTATCCAGCATTTGCAGGCTAAGCAAGCACGCGCAAGGTGCAAGAGCAGGTTGTCTGTCCCCACACGCTCTCCAGTCCAGTGCAAGCAGCACCATTCCCTCAGCTCCATGAGGCAGTCCCACAGGCCAAAGGATGGAGGAGGAAGAAAGCTGAACTGCTGTACTACAACCCACACATGGGTAGCCTGGGAGACAGCAGTGGAGGAAAAGTTCCCTGAGGACAGATGTAGGTGAGGCCCCATCAACCACTCTGGTGGGAAGGTAAGTTGTCAATGCTAGAATATATATGAAACACATGAGAAATGATCCAGCTGGTTAGTCAAGGGCCTGGCAAGGTATAATTTGGAAGACTGGGGACAAGGAGGCCTGGGAAGAGCCATGTGCATAACATGTGGGAGAGAGCATGAATCCTGAAGATCTCTGTATATATTATGTGTTCTTTCTCCCCAAAAAGCAGCTCTGGTGGAAGACACTAATCCAAGTTGACAGAATGAATTGTCATTAGGCAGCCCAAAGCTGACACAATGTATGATTAAATATAATAGCCATAATTGCAGGCATGAAACCTATGTGTGAGACAACAGCAGGAGTTTCCACTTACCGAGTTAACTTGCTATTGCTACTTGTTACCATCCAATGAGAAACCAATGTTGAGCCACCAATGTGGCACCATCCTGAATAGAGATCAGCTAGCCATTTGGTGTCACATCTATTACATTAGATCTCTCTTCTACATTGAAAAAGCTGGCAATTCATCTTGGCTAGGACTGATACCTATCCTAGGTATGCATTCGCCTTTCTTACTCATAGCACTGGACAACACTAATGTCCAATGTCTTGCAAAGTCTCTAATATACCAACATCGAATTTCAAAAAATACTGCTTCAGATCAAATGATCCACTTTCACAGCAGAAAGGGGCACCAAGTGGACTTTCACAAGACTTCTCTGTAAGTTTAACAGAGCCTGTTTCACGAGGTTCTTAGAAATACTAAATGAGATAATATATTATGATATCCAGCACATAGCAAACATTCTGTATTCGGTCACTCTCAAATAATACAACACCTGCAAAAGTATTTCAAAAACCTTAACACAAAACATCAGCAATTAATGATTATAACATATTTAATATGTAAAATTTGATAGATTTTTTCAGAAGAGTAGCTTTGTCTCCTTAATAAGGGCAAGACCCTTCACTTCTATTTCATTCAACTTCAAAACAAGTGCTGAACCTTTTTCGGCCATGGATGGATCATGTGGATATTTATAACATCATTGGGAGACATGCAAAATTACCAGCTTAAAAATTAGCTTCCTTTAGATTTATTAAATTTTGCATCCCTCCTATTGTTGCCTTTGCAGGGCCAGACTAAATGATTTCTTGGATTTTATACAGTCTCCTGGCTGGTCAATCCCTACCTCTAGAGCTTTTCCCCAACTTGGAAGGTACATATGTTTAAATGTACCGCATTTCTGTTCCCTGTGACTGTCTGAATGGCAAATGCTCTATAATGCTGTATCCAGAAAAGACCTTCTTTTTGGTAAAGACTTTTTTTAACTGGAAAGTCAGATATACAAAGAGGAGGAAAGACAGAGAGGAAGATCTTCCATCTGCTGATTCATTCCCCAAGTGGCTGCAACGGCCAGAGCTCAGCTGATTCAAAGCCAGAAGCCAGGAGACTCCTCCAGGTCTCCCACACAGGTGCAGGGTTCCAAGGTTTTGGGCCGTCCTCAACTGCTTTCCCAGGCCACAAGCAGGGAGCTGGATGGGAAGGGGCTGCAGGGATTAGAACCGGCACCCATATGGGATCCTGGTGTGTGCAAAGCAAGGAGCTAAGCCACTAGGCTACCATGCTGGGCCCCAGAAAAGGCCCCTTTTCCCCCCTTTTCCATCAAATTGGAAAAGGAGAGGGGGGAGAAGCTTCTTTTCCCAATCCAGCATAGACATTTCACTGAATTCTGATATATACCTATTTTTCTGACTGAATTCCAATCGAGTTCCTTTTAACCACCTAATAGTTGAGTGTGCTGGCGTCTGTGCACCCATTTCCCTTTATGTTTTATTAAACAAGGACTCCAGGATTACATCTATCCCATGTTTAAACTTTTTAATGGAATCAAAATCCTCCAAGGATTATCTCAAAGCTGGGTAATATTCTTAAGGAGAAACTGGATGTAGCCAAAAAGCTGTGTGGCTGTAAACATATCTGGTGTCCTTAAAGTAATGCCACAAATTTGGACTTCCGAGTCACTGATCCACTTCAGGGTTGGCAGGAACATCATGAGGACACACTTTGATCAAAATATTGAAAACACTCAGACAAATGCCAGTGTGTCTCGGGGTAAGGCCGGTTGGTAGACTAGCCATCCGTCTAGTCCACTGCATTTTGTTTCACTTTTAAGCAACCTTGCCATGTGCATTTCCTTCCTGCGAGGAAGGCTGACTTTTCTGATTCTCTCTCTGTTGATACACTCAACCTCTGCATCAACCAGATTCTTCCTTTTCCAGGATTCCCTCAAATCAACCCACACTGGCCTACCTAACACACATCACTTTCCAGAATGCATCCCATTTGTGAAACCTAGGATTTCCACCCACATAAATGAACTATGCAGAAGCCACACAGGGAGCTACATTCAGCCTTGGCTTCCCTCCACAGCACTAAGCCCATGTCCTGAGGAGTCACGTGCTATTACAGAGGATTTACAGTGATTATGTAACAATTACCTAAGTCGCAATTGCTGTGTGAATGGCGGGTCTCCATTGCACTTGCTGCTTGTTTTGTTTCTATTATGAAGTATTGTTTATTCATATTAATAATCTACTTTGCTTTACACTGGAAGATCGGTAAGACCCACTTTTGCTTGATTAAGCTGGGGTACTATATTCCCTCAAATTACGCCACCAGAGAACATGCCCTTGGTACGGTCCATTCTCTTAGTTTCTGCTCCATGCCAGAACAATTCAACCGAAGCATTGGCACTAAATTATCAATAGTTGACCAGATGTGCCTTTTCAGGATGGCGCCTGCTTATTCACAAGTTCTTTAGTAGCTGACTTTAAAGAAATGAAAAAGGATGGAATTTCTCAATGCTAGGACATGACAAGGGAAGAGCAATTTTGTAACAGAAAGTTCAGAAATTCTATCAAATGATACCATGTAAAGTGTCACTTTATGTCAAGAAAACTCTGCAATATTCTTAGATGCTCTTTGTCCCAATGTGAAAATTACCCAGCTATATGAACACACAGTGACTCATCAGACTCAAAGTTTCAGCAACACTCCTTAGTTTGGTGAGCTGAGAGGTGAGGTGTTGTTCTAGTGCCCACCTTGTAAATGACCAACGAAGTCCCTTCTGCCTTTTCCTATTGTTCAAGCTGCAGATGAACTTACCATCTAACCTAGATATTCTCAAATAAGAACTTGTAATACGTCGACTTAATAGATTAGTAATTAAAAGTATATTCAGGCACATCTCCATTCAGATCCCCAGCTTCACAAATCACTAGAAGTATGATCAAATAATTGAACTTAATCTTCAGTTACTCCTTCTGTGAAGTGGGGATAAGAGCAAATCCTTTCTCAGAAGCTCCAGGGTGAAAATGAAATGAGATAATTTGGTCTGGCAGTTATGATGTCGGTTGGGATGCCTGCATCCCACGCCAAAGTGTCTTGGTTAGATTCCAAGCCCTGTCTCCTGATTCTAATGAGGGCTAATGCGGTCCTTTGCTGTCAGTAGCGATAGTTCTAGTGGTCAGGTTCCTGCCACCCACATGGGAGACCCAGGTTGAGTTGCAGCTCCCAGCATTGGCCCTCTGACAACTGTGATCATTCAGAGTATAAACCAGTGGATATGAACATTTTTCCTACCTTTGTTTCTACCTCTATCCCTCTGTCTCCTTCTCTTTCTTTCTGCCTCCCAAATAAAAAACAGTGAGACCAAACAAGCAAAATCATTAGCATAGTTCAGTAGTCAGTAAGGGCTTAAATACTGCATTGTTTTAGAAATCTAGCTGCTACTAAAATACACCAGCAATAAAACTACTGTCGGTTTTTCTCTTTGCTGACCGCTGTTTGAAAGTGGGATGTGAGGCAGGTGAAACTAAAACTGAGTTGTGTTCCTGCTTTACTACTGACTAGTGCCAAGTTTAAGTGACTTGTTGACCCTCTCTAGGTTTTAATTTCTCCACAGGTAAACCAGAAATCATAGCATTGCCCTATAGAGCTCAGTGAGTTGTGATAATACATAAATGAAATAAAGTGTGTGATAACACGCTGAAACTGTCAAGTGACAGATAAATGTAACAATTTACTCACCTGTACTTCATTTCTCTATGAATTTTAATTCTATATATTTTATACAATATGTCACACTATTGTTTTAGGTAGTCAATATTTATGTATGTTTATCCCCATATTTATTCTTTCTGATCGCCCAGAGAGGGAGAAATAAAAATCTCGCCAGAGAGGGCAGGGTGGGTGGAGGAAAGGGCGGAGATAATCACATCAGAAACAACTGAAGCCAGATTAAAAAGTGACACCATATTCTTTAAATGATGAAAGAAAACAACCGGAAATACAGATAAACTACCACCAGGAATCAAGGAGAAATCAAGGTCAAAGAAAACAAAGGGATTCTTGGTTTTTTTAGTTTTTTGTTTGTTTGTTTTTGCAGATAAGTTCCACTAAAACAAAGGATAATGGAAGTCTGCTAAACAAAAAGAAAATATTCAAGAAGCACTATAATCCTGAGACATCAATAAGGTAGAATATGAAAAATAGCAATTTTCAGTAGCTACACAGAATTTTCCTTGGGCTCTTGAATTCACAAAATTCCATTTGATTGTTGCAGCAAATAATCACAACACTGTCTGATCTAGTGCGAAATGATGCAAAGGAAAGAATAAAAATAAATATATTCTAAAAGGGGTTGTATGGCATGTGGAGAACAGAAAGATTTCCATGTTTTAATTCTTATTTGTTTTAATTTTTCTTTAAAAGGCAGCAGAGATGGACACTCCCCAGATGCCTACGGCAACCAGGACTGAGCAAGGCCAAAGCAAGGAGCCAGGAATTCCACCCAGCTTCCCATTGGGATGACTGGGAATGCACACTAACACCATTATTTGCTGCCTCCTCAGTGTGCATAAGCAGGAAGTCAGCTCCCCAGCAGAGCTGGGAAGGGAATCCAGGCCTTCAATAAAGGATGCAGGTGTTCTAAGCAGTGTCTTTGCCCTTGTGCCAGATATCTGCCCCAGAAGTAAGATTTTCCTTTTCTTTTCCTTTTCTTTTTTAAACAGATAGTTTTTCATTTTTAAAGATCAATAGCTCTGGCTGTTGCGGTCACTTGGGGAGTGAATCAATGGACGGAAGACCTTCCTCTCTGTCTCTCTTCTCTGTTTATCTGTCTTTCCAATAAAATAAATAAATAAATCTTAAAAACAAATAAGTACATTAAGTCTATACCAATTAAAAGACAGAGATTGGCACAGTGGTTAAAAACAGGACTAGTGGCCTACAAGACAATAAATTCATATATAATTACATATATTGCTTGGGAGTAAAAGGATAAACCATGTAACATTAATCAAAGAAAGCAGGTGTGACATTATTAATATCTAATAAAGAAGGACTTAATATAATGCTAATTATTTCAACAGTAAGACATAGTGATCCTAACGAATTTTCACCAGAGTGCTGAAAAGTATGTTAAGCAAAAACTTATACAAGAAAAGGGATAAATAGACAAATCCAAAATTATCACCCATTTCTCCGTAGTAACTAGACAAAACCAAGCAAGGACCAGAGGTACCTGACAACATCACCAGCTAGCACATCCCTCAGCAGCAGAGGACCCTCATCCCTTCCAAGGACCCAAGGAACACAAACCAAAACACACCACATCCTAAGCCATAAATAAAACCTCCCACAAATTTGAAACAATTAAAAAGATAGACTCTGTTCCTTGCCCACAAAGCAATAAAATGAGAAATCAATAAAAGAAAAATGACAGGAAATTTCAAACCACTTGGAAACTAAACAACATGCTCCCATAATCGATTGGGGAGCCTCATAGGAAATTTAGAAATACACACAGCTAAATGAGTGGGTGAAAATGAAAACCCAACAAGACAAAATGTAATATGCAGCTAAAGCAGCGCTGAAAGGGAAATGTATAACACTATACACTTTACTTTAGAACAAAGAAACATTTTCAAATAAATAGCTAATCTCCTATCTTATGAACCCGGGAAAGGGGACCAAAATAAACCCAAATTAAGAAGCAAGTAGAGGGGTCTGGCATGGTAGTCTAGCAGCTTAAGTCCTCACCTTGCATGAGCCAGGATCCCATATGGGCACTGGTTCATGTCCCGGCTGCCTCGCTTCCCATCCAACTCCCTGCTTGTGGCCTGGGAAAGCAGTAGAGGATGGCCCAAAGCCTTGGGACCCTGCACCTGCATGGGAGACCTGAAAGAAGCTCCTGGCTCCTGGCTCAGCTCAGCTCTGTCCTTTGCAACCACTTGGAAAGTAAATCTGTGAATGGAAGGTCTTTGACTCTCCTCTATTTAAATCAGCCTTTCAAATAAAAATTAACTCTAAAAAAAAAAAAAAACTCTACAAAAAACAAAAAAGCAAGTAGAGGACAGAAATCAGCAAAATGTAAAGCAGAAAGATCTGATGAGAGAAAAAATTAGCTTTTTGTCAATGGATCTATAAAATCAACAAATCCCATACTCACTAACAAATCAGTAAAGAGCGAAAAAACAAATTACCAATATCAAGAATGAAGCAGGAGCCCAGTGCTGTAGCCTAGTGGCTGGGTCCTCACCTTGAATGCACCAGGCCCATATGGGCACCAGTTCATGTCCTGGCAGCCCTATTACCCATCCAGCTCCCTGCCTGTAGCCTGGGAAAGCAGTGGAGGACGGCCCAAGCTTTGGGATGCTGCATCTGCGTGGGAGACCCAGTAGAAGCTCCTGGCTTCAGATCCTCTCAACTCTGGCCATTTTGGCCACTAAGGAAGTGAACCAGCAGATGGAAGATCTTTCTGTCTCTCCTTCTCTCTGGAAATCTGCTTTTCCTATAAAATTAAATAATAAATATTTCTTAAAAAGAACTAAACAGAATATAGTTGTTAAGACCCTGCAAACATCAGAAAGACAAAAGGAAATACTATGGGGCCCAGCACAATAGCCCAGTTGTTGAGTCCTCGCCTTGCATGTGTCAGGATCCCATATGGGCGCCGGTTCCTATTCCAGCTACTCCACTTCCCTTCCAACTCCCTGTCTCTCCTTCTCTCTGTAAATTTGACTTTCCAACAAAAATAAATAAATCTTTTTTTTAAAAAAAGGAAATACTATGAACAATTCTGTATGCATAAACTTGATAACTTAATCTGTGTCAATGCCTCAAAAAGTAAACTAGCATCCAATATAAAACATTCTGCAAAGAGCACAGATGTGCAACTTAAAGCCTCTCCAAAAAGCAGTCTCTAGTTTGAGATGATTTCAGTGTAGAGTATGACAAATAGTCAAGGAATAATTAATGCCAATTCCTTATTTTTATTCATTTCAGTAGACATAATTATTTATTTGTAGTGCATCATGTGGTAGCAACTCTAGGGAAAAGTCCGAAATTTCTTGAAAAATGAGATATGCAACTTCAAGATAATGCAACCATTATACTACTGAGCATTTATCTCAAAGAAACGTGGACTTACATTCACATTAGAAAGATGTGTATGGAGGGCAGTGTTCCAGCATAACAAGTTGAGCTGTAGCCTGCAATGCCAGCATCTTATATAGGAACACCAGTTCCAGTCCCGGCTGCTCCACTTTTGATCCAGCCTCCTGTTAATGTGCCTTGGAAAGCACAGAGTGGCCCAAGTACTTGGGCCCCTGTACCAACATGGGAGACCCCAAAAAAGTCCCTGGATCCTAGCTATGGACTGGCCCAGCCCCAGCTGTTGCTGCTATTTGAGGAGTGAAGAAACAGATGAAAAACCTCTCTCTCTAACAATGCCTTTGAAGTAAATCTTCTTAAAGACAGGTTGTAGGTTTTTATTTAAGTGTATCAATATTCATAGTGGCTTTATTCACAACAGTCAGACCCCGGGAAGAACCTTCAAGAGCTGTGTGTTAAAATAATCCTGTGTATCTGAAGCATGGACTATCACTCAGTAACAAAACAGAACATCTTTCTCATAAATGTATCTTATTCATAGATAACAACCGAGATGATTCACTAAGCTGAAAGATATGCTAATCTCAAATAATTTAATACTCTATAATTCTATCTATATAATATTCCTGAAATGATAAAATTATAGAAATGGAAAACAGACAGATGTTTTCCCAGGACCAAGAAGGAAATGAGCGTGACTGCACAAAAATACTTCAAAAAGTGCAAGGAGCAAAAAGATGAATGCAACTGGAAACCATTTGCTTGGTGAAATATGATGTCTTTTCTGACACGTGGCAGTTAATATAGAATACCAAACAGCATGAAGTAATGCAATGGACATCTTGTGATGTGACTGCTGTTTTAAGTCCTCAGTTACACTTCTGGAGCTGTGGGCTTCCTACTTTTTACATTCTGAATGTTATCAGTAGTAGTGCCCTAAATCTATGAATATAGAGTGAAACAAAAGCATATCTTTGCAAAAATTAAAGGGAAACAAAGGAAGATGGAAGAAAATTGAGGGAGAGAGAAAAGGAGTACAGTTGTTTTCTTGGAACTATACTTGTGAAATACATGAAATCTGTTTATTTACATTAATAAAACCAAAAAGTATTTCTAAAGAGTTCATGGGAAAATGAAAATAAGAGATAAGTTCATTATGGTGCTGAAATTTTTTAATTCCATGCATTGCTTTTTCAGAAAATAATTTCTTTTTTAAAAAAGATTTATTTATTTTTATTGGAAAGTCAGATATACAGAGAGGAGGAAAAATAGAGAAGAAGATCTTCTGTCTGATGATTCACTCCCCAAGTGACCACAATGTCCAGAGCTCATCCAATCCGAAGCCAGGAACCAGGAACTTCTTCCAGGTCTTCCACGTGGGTGAAGGGTCCCAAGGCTTTCAGCTGTCCTCTACTGCTTTCCCAGGCCAAAGCAGGGAGCTGGATGGGAAGGGGGCTGCTGGGATTAGAACCAGCACCCATTTGGGACCCCAGCACATTCAAGGTGAGGACTTTAAACACTACGTCACCGCGCCAGGCCCCAGAATATAATTTCTAATGGTTTTTTAAAGAGTCTTGTATGCAGATTTCAATTTTTTGCACCTAAATAAACTTGTTTTTGAATTTCATTTTCTTTCCTTTTTTTAAAGATTTATTTTATTGTTTTATTGAAAAGGCAGCTGTACAGAGAGAAGGAGAAACACAGAGAAAGATCTTCCATCTGGTGGTTCACTCCCCAAGTGGCTGCAATGACCAGAATTGAGCGAATCTGAAGCCAGGAGCCAAGAACTTCTTCCAGGTCTCCTACATGGGTACAGGATCTCAAGGCTTTGGGCTACCCTCTCCTGCTTTCCCAGGCTACAGGCAGGGATCTAGATGGGAAGTAGAGCAGCCAGAATATGAACCAGTGCCCATATGAGATCCTGGCACATGCAAGGCAAGGACTTTAGCCACTAGGCTACCATGCCAGGCGCTTGGATTTCATTTTCCACAAACTTTTTGAAGTGCTTTCATGCAAGGACAACAAAAGATATCATTGGGATAATGAAATTGTTCTGTATCTTTGCATTCATGTCAGTGTCCTGATGGTGATGCTGTACTTCGTTTTGCAAGATTTTTGTTTGGGGAGACTAGGCAAAGGGTACAGGGATCGCTCCATATTGTCTCTTGTAAATAAACTTGAATCTATAACTACCTCAACATCAAAATTTTAATAGAACTTCAAACTCCAGAATGACAGTAACCACGTAGGTTCAGTGTGGAAGGCTGCACACAGACTTGTGGGGTTTCAGGTCCTCCTGAGAAAACCAAAGTCCCAGACAGCAGTTCCATGCATGTGTTTGGCCCAGAAAATAACTGAATGGTGACTGCAAAGACAAATATCACTGGTAACAAACAGTACTTCAAGGTCTACATGATGTCCTGACACGGAGGAAGGAAACACAGCGGCACAACAGGCAGATCCAAGAGCAAGCCTTCAGAGACTCCGGCACTTGGAAGTCAAGCAAAGGCAACAGAGCTGGCAGGACTGGAAGACCTGAGTAGAGGTACCTCCAGGAAGGGTATGTTGTCCCAAAAGCCAACAGAACCATGTCTCAAGAATGCACAAGAGTTGTCCACAAGCTTCAACTGAGAAAATGTAAGAAAAATAGGATCATCTCAGAATTTCACAACACAATCACCTAGTTCCTGACTTTCATGATCTAATATAACACCACCATTTATAACCTTTTCACTTTCCTCATTTTTTTTTTCTGGGCCTACGGGATGGGAGGAAATGTGGGCTTTTTGTTATAACCACCAGTCAAGCTGCTTCCAGACAATAACATTCCTCCTCTTTTCTAGAAACACTGACAATCACACCCTCCTGCGTGCTCATTTCTCGACACAGTCTCTGCTGTTCTCCTGCCCTGTAGCTCCACCCCTACCACCCTAAGCATTCTCAGTGCTGGCTTTTTCCCTCTATATCTCTTGATACTTTCCCGCGATTATGTTTCCAACTAGACAGCTGCAGATTCCTACGGGTTTCCTGTCTGCATTCACTGTAGAAGATCTCAGTCAGCTCTGTGGCCTGATATGCCACCCAGGCACAGACAGCTCCAAAGCTTCTATCTGCAGAGCCAGCTTCTCACTCCAACACGTGACTTATACCCAGTTGTCTACCCATGTCTCCTCTTCAATGACTAAATGGCATTTGCATTTACCATAAAGACATGATTTCTCCCACCTCCCTGCTTGTTGCTCCCCCTATCTTCTCCAACTTTTCCTGGCTTTCCTTAATAAATGATCATTTTTAAACATAGCCCCGAACTCTGTGATGCTCTGTTGTGTTCCTTTTCCTTGAATCTGAATGGACCTATGGGTAATTCAGGCTATTCAGGCTTTTCCTGATTCTTTTGAGATGTTCACTCTGTGCTCCCCTGGGAAACCCTCCCATCATGTGGTGAGAAGACCAGGGGTTGGCATCATGATGTAGGTTAGGCTGCTGCCCCAAACACTGGCGTCTCACATGAACATCAACTACAGTTTTGAATGCTCTACTTTGATGCCAATTCCCTATTAATCTGCCTAGGAAGTCAGCAGAAGACGGCCCAAGTGGTTAGGCTCCTGCCACTTCCATGGGAGACGCAGATGGAGTTCCAGGCTCCCAGCTGCAGCCTGGACTAGACCTGGCTACTGTGGCTATTTGAAACTGAATCAATCAGTAAAAGATTCCTCTCTTTCTTTCTCTCTCTTTCTCCTTCCCACCTTCTCTCATTTCTTTCCTCTTTCTCCTTCTTCCTGTCAATCTGTAATTCTGAAAATCTGTTTGCCCCTTTTCTTTCTTTTCTTTTTGCTCACATTCCACATGCAATTCTTTAGCAGATTCTGCCACCCTTCTCCGCAGAAAATATCCCAAATCTGACCAATTTTCATGGATTGGACCAATCCCTTATTTGTAAAATGGCTCTCTACTAGACAGGACATAATGGAAGCTGGCTCAGGCTATCTTTCACAAAATGAAATACAGCGAAAGGAAACTAAATGGATCTCAAAACAGGCCAAAGGGGACAGGAGAGAATGGTGTGGAATCAAAGCAGCTTCAGAATAAGGAACCACAGCCAAAGAACCAGTCTCTCTGACAAGCTGACACTGCTGGACACAGGACACATCACCTCGCGGTGTGGATTCCAGGCTAACTGCACCTCTGTATCCTTCCTTTGCATCTTCTTCATGGAGATAAGTTGATATTTCCAAATCTAAAGTCTCTCTATAACAAGTTTTAGGGACTAGATAATAGTGCCTAAGAATCATTCTAGAATGCCGATGCAATACTGTGGAGCTTATTTTCTGGGTTTCTGGTCACTTGATTCAAGCCATCCTGAAAAAATAAGAACTACCTAATAACAGGATATCTAATAATGCAAGTGCACAATCCCTTAACCAAATTATTTGCAAGTAGACAATTTGACAACTTTGTAAATACTTGAAAGATAATAATGCAGGACCCTGATTGTGTTGCAAAGGTTTAAGTAGCTGTTGTGATACCAGCATTCCATATACATACTTCAGATCCAGCTCCCTGCTAACACACCTGAAAAGCACTAAACACTCAATACTCTAGTTCCAGCCACACATGTGGGATACCTGGATGGGGTTCCAGGCACGTAACTAGCCTGATTCAACCCCAGCTGTTGTGGCCATTTGGGGAGTGAACCATAAGAAGAATCTCTTCTCTCTCCCTCCCTCTCTTCCCTTCTCTCTCTCTGTAATTAAATCTTTCCAACAAACAAATAAACCATTTTTAAAAGGATATTAGGGCCCAGTGGGATAAAAAGCCTCACCTTGCATCCACTAGGATCCCATATGGGTGCTGGTTCATGTCCCAGCTGCTCTACTTTCTATCCAGTTCCCTGTTTGTGGCCTGGGAAAGCAGGAAAGGACAGCCCAATGCCTTGGGACCCTGCGCCCACATGGGAGACCCAGAAGAAGCTCCTGGTTTCAGATCGGCTCAGTTCTGGCCATTGCGTCCACTCGGGAAGGGAGCCAAGGGATGAAAGACCTTTCTGTGTCTTTCCTTCTCTCTGTCAATCTGACTTACAATAAATAAATAAATAAATCTTTGAAAGTATATCCTTGGCAAAAAATCATGTATTATATAACCCCCACGTGGTCTGCAGGCACCATCCTCTTTTTAAACACACAAAATGTGCTGCAAAGGTAAATGTGAATGTTAATTCTAAGTAGAATAAAGACTGAATAATACTCTTACATCAGTTCAGATAAGGTTATTTCAACACCTAGGATCCAAAAAAAAAAAAATAGCTTACAAATTTTTAACTTTTAGGTGCAAGTAAGATATGATAAATATCTACTTTGAGATAGATAGATAGATGGGTAAATATCTACTTTGAGATTGATGCTTTGAGATAGATAGTGCTCTACTATGTACATTTAAAGTTCAGACAAACTTGAATATTAAGATCAATTTACCTCTTACAATCACCTAAATAAAATTGCCTTCACAATATTACTTTTTATAAAATACTCAACTCAGCAAGTCCTGGAATTCAACCAAAGCAACCATCTATTTCCATCCTCTGCCTAATAGCATCCTAGTCAGGCTTTATGGGTGAAGAATTTATCCCTTCATACAGCAAAATGCTGTATTCTTGCACAAGTGTAAGCAATGGAATACAAGTCAGTCCCCATGCCACTTTTACCCGTTGGTCCTAATTCTGACCTGGAAGCAGAGAGAAATGACTCGACCTCCTCTGCTGTGACAGCAAGGCAAATATTTGAAGAGGCGGTCACACACCACGCATCATTTACTCTTCTTTAAGCCAAACAGTAGCTCTAACTCTACCTAGAGTGTGGCTTCCTCTCCCCTCGCATCCTGATGCCCATGCTAAGCCTTTGTTTATCATGGTCAGTATAAAATGAGGTACCTATATTTAGATAAGTCTCCAGACCAGAACACAAAAGTTACCTCTTATATTTCTTAGAAGGATAGAAATTGATAATGCACCCTAAAATTACATCTTCTGGTTTCTGCAGCATAGCACTGTCTGGTTATTTCACATTTATGATAGATTAGTACCTTCCCAACTTCTTACATAGATTGCTTACAATCTGGTAACACCCCTCCTCCTTGAGTTATACTTTTCAGATAAATAGTTCTAGCATTAAAAAAATTAATCCATACATGAGATTTACATTCAAAAAGTTATAAAATGAATATTATGGAAAACATATTGATTTCAAAAAATTTTGGCATCACAATAAACTTGTAATCTTTGTGATATTACATTATGTTGGTTTTAGTTCCAACATTCATGTTTCATTTTGAATCTTGATTTTGTCCTTCCATATGTTAGCTATGACAAATACACTAGCTGTGTGTCCCCCCGTAAATTGAAAAGCAATCTTTCCAACCTTTGATAGACTTAACTAGAAACACTGGACAAGACAGAATTAAGAGCTTGTGGCAAATGACTAGAGATTTTCCTCCCAGATGACATCTTCAGAGGCTTACTAGCTAAAACAGCCAATAAGACACACACACACACACACACACACACACACACACACACACACACACAGCAATACCAAGTTTCCTACGGCATGTAGTGTATGAGCAGGCAAAACAAGCATCTAAATACTACACAAAGAAAAAGATTGAGCCCAGAATCATCAGAGAAGGCTCCACTTTGGTAATTAATTTCCAACATAAGCTTAACTACAAAAGAACATTTAAAAAGATGCCTTTCCTTTCTCAAAAATTAAAAACAGAACTACCACATGATCCATTAATCCCACGACTGAGCATATATCCAAAGGAAATGAAAACAGTATGTGGAAGAGATGGCTGCACTCCCACGCCAATCGCAGCATTATCCACATTAGTAAGAAACAGAGTTGGTATAGTTATCCATCCATGGAGAAACAGACAAGGAATACACCTCAAAATCTTCATGGAAAGTGGAACTGAAAAGTAAGTTAATTGTGAGTGCAAGAAAGTCTTGAACTCCATGTTATTTTTTACAATATGTACATCCACAAACTCTTTGAAGGTCACTCCACATGGACATCAGACATTTTTATATTAAAGTGAATTCGTCTTTTCGTTACACTTTCATTTGAAGTACCCTTTTAAACAAGAAATACTATTCAGTCTTTGTTTTTAAAAATTTATTTATTTAAAAAGCAGAGTTATAGGTTGGAGGCAGGGGGTACAGACAGAAAGAGGGATAGGATCTCCATCTGCTAATTCACCCCTCTCCCCAGCCCCAAATAGCTACATGAGCTAGGACTGGCCCAGGCTAAAGCCAGGAGTCTGAAAATCCTTCCAGGTCTCCCACCTCAGTGGCAGGGACCCAAGCACATGGGCCATTTTCTGTTGGCTTGGCAGGTGCCTTCACAGGAATCAGAAGTAGAACAGCCACAAGTTGAGCTGAGGATCGATCATCTGGGATGCCAGCTTTGCAGGAGGCAGCGTAACCCAAGGCACCAGAACAACAACCCCTAGTCAGCCTTTTGGAAAGGAGGAAATCCTCTCATTTGTCACAACACATGTCAACCTGGAAGACATTATCATGAGTGAAATGAGTCCAGCATGGAAAAAGCATGATCTCACTTAAATGTGCAATCCAAAAGAGTCAAACTCATGGCGTCAGAGCAGACTCCAGTTGCCAGGGAATGGGGGCCTTGGTGAGCGGCAAGTCACAGGATCTAACAGAGGATTACGTTCAAGAGAAACACTGTACAATAAGGGATGAGACAACAAACAACCAAGCATTGTACACTTGAAAATTCCTGAGATTCTTTTTAATAGTTTTGCTACTAAAAAGATCATATCATATACCTATTTCCACACAATAAACACCCAAAACATTTATTTGTCCTTAACATTAACTAGCAATCAGTCCCTTCCTAATATGTGTAAATGTGTGTACACTAAAATTACAACATAAAATTCTGCTATGGCAGGCACCCAGAAAAGTTAAAAATGCAGTATTGAAGGGTTAGTAGGATTCAAATTTGTATGAAAAGGGAGAGCTCTTGATCCTCTCAGGATCAATACACTATTACTGATGTGACTCCTCCCACTGCCCACTTCATTTCACCCACCCCAACCATGGAAGAATCAACATTTTCCTGTGTATCTGCATATTTGTTACTGATACATTGGTCTTCCAAGGGATGAATCCTTTTTGAAATGGGACACTGAGAATTTCATTTATAAGACAAGTGACTGTGGTTTAATACGTGTTCATTTGATTGACACCCACTTTTTTATTCAGGACACCAAAAATACGACATTTCCAGGGTTGCTGCTGTTTGCTCAAATTGTGTAACAAGCCTAAGTTAAACACAACCCTTGAAACTGTCCCCACATCTTCCCTGTCAAGACACTTTGATGACACAGTAAACATCACTAGAGTTCTATTTTGAAGAAGTAAACTTTAATTAAGGTTTAACTTTGTCAAGTTTTTTTTTTTTCATGTAGAACTTAAAATCCCCTTCAAAAGAAATACCCACTTAAAACTCTGGTAAATTCCAGAAATAGCAAAACTCCTCAGCAAGTCCTGTCTTTCTGATTAGATCACGGTAGTTTCTGTTTGTGTCATTTTCTATCCTCGGATCTCCTTCCTTTCATGATTTGAAAATTAACTACAGTTAGTAGCCAAAAACTCACAACACACAGTAATTTGAAATTGGAAACAATAAACCCATTCACTGAAATAGATCTATGAAACCAGGAACAGAAGACTTGTGTTTTGAAAAAGGGAATCTTGAAAGATTTTTGGAGAATGAATTACATATTTTTGCATTGGAAACACAGAACTCTTGAACCCCTAAGCTCCTAAGCCATTTGGATTTAGACCTGAAAGATGTAGACCACAAAGGAAATGAATTCACTCATCACAAAGGCCTGGGTAAAAGGGGCACACAGCACATCTGACATTAGGCATGGGAGGGACTCTGAAGGACATCCAGAGGAGAATGGGGCTTAGACACACTAGCCAGTGACAGGACCAGGACTGGAAGACAGCCTTGCCCTGCTTCCCTTGAAATGACACAGAACCCTAACCTAGTCATTTCCCGCTGCCCCTGACCAACAGCCTACCACAACCCAAAACAATAAAAACAAAACGACAGAAGGCAAATTTAATCCTTGGCCTTGAAATGGAATTAAACAATTATTTGAGGCTTTTATTATTTTTGTCTCTTTACATAGAAAAAAAGCAATTATCATTATTACATAACTAAAATGTAAGATTCATCAGAACAGCAACCACCTAGAATTTGTCCACTGATCTATCCCCAGTACTTGGTAATACATTTCTTAATGATTTTTGTTTAATTTTCGCTCTCCACTTTCCATTTGGAGGTGACCCTCCTAAAGTACACAACATAGGTAGAGCGAAGGGTAGTTCCTTTCACTCACTGAGCTGTGACCCTGGCATACAACATCCACCCACTGGCTCTTCCAAAGGCAACACCAACCATAAGAACAACAGGAGAGAGCCAGCCCCAGCACGGTTTCTGACCCAGTCTCCAGCTTGGCTGGCCATTGCTTCTTTTCTTCATCCCTTGATAACTGTGTGGCCCTCCGCTTGCTCCCATCACCTGCCTGCTTTGTCCCATGGAAGTTTCGTTTTACTTGAGTTAGTCTAAAGCAGCAAGCAAGAACTCTAAAAGGTGCCTAGTGGACTCGCAAGTATTTCTTGAATGAGAAAATAAATGAATCAAAATCCTGTCATTTTATATAACACTTTACAACTTCCAAATACTCTTTCAGCTTTGAACTGGTTACTGCCCCATTTACATTCCATTTCCAATTGTTACACTATTTCACAAGGGCGAGAAAGCTCTTTCCCAAGAAGGAGCCAGGTAAAAATGCAACACAAATTTTTTTTTTTAGTCCAAACTAGGCTTAAACATCATTTCCTCAAAGAACACTGGGTTCTCACAGTGTTAGCTATGATTGTGAGCAATAAGAAAACCTTAAAAATAAATTTAAACTATGAGCTGGGAAGTTTGGGACAAGAAGAAAGTTAAGACTTTTTTTTTCACAAAGAAATGAGATATGCTAACAGTATTGATGAAAATCTCTAGAAAAGGCAAGTGAAACCTCAAGCATGAGCTAATTTTCCCAGGTGCAGGGGGGAAGAGGGACAGAGTAAAGGTTCAGGCAGGGAGGGAACAGCACCTGCAAAGGGAAGTATGAATCTACATACAGCATTTGGCCTGGAGCTGGAAATTCCTGCAACAGCACCTAGCCCAACTCTTACTCCCTCCCCCCCAACAGGAAGTGGGGAATTTTACAGACTTTGAACATTTGTCATCACAGCACAGCGTCTCTGACCTCGATGTTTCAGAATGGCCTTTAGAATCCCATCAATTCATGCTATCAACATAAAGAGTGCCACATAGGTGTATCTCCAGCATAGTCCCCAAACTGGAGGAGACTACCAAATCCATCAACCATCTCAGCAAGCTGGACAGCAAAGCTCACTGCTGTTCGCTGACCCATTCTAGGTACGGCACCTGCCGTGATGGAGTGCCCCGGGAGCCGGCAGTTAACTCGTGTCCGAAGAAGGTCTAAACAACACACTCCACTATGCAAAGCAGAGCGAGAAAAAAGACTGGACACTGAGGATGAAGGACTTACATCTTTGGTGCTTTTTTGTTCTACACATTCCCTACCATTGTGATTTCTTAGAAACTGTAAATAAAAATTTCAAGGTGTAACAGGAAAGTCTCCAGACTTGAAACCCGAGAAGAGGACATCACTCGTTTATACTAAAGGCTATCCTGCTGGTTCCCAGCGTTTCTCTGCTAAAGACACCTTTGGGGCTCCCTCACCGGCTGCTGCCCCCAAGCCCCAGAGCTGAGCTCCCAGCCGCCCCATCCTGCGTGGTCCGGATCCCCTGGGGGAGAGGGGTCCTCAGTGTTCTGAGACCACTGCCCCAGGGCAGAGGAAATTGGCTGCCTGCTACTATCAGGGCTCCCCACACACACCCAACTTGGGACTCCCACTCGAGTCCATGGTTCTCCAGCGGCGCAGGAGCCTTTAGCTCGCAGAACCACAGAACGCAGGCGCTGGGGAGCAGAGCATCCCGGCCCCTTGCCCCTGGCTGGCACCAAGGGAGGCTCTCTTCACCGTCCTCCGCTCAACCTTCAGCCCCTCTTGATCTGGGCCTGGACACAGCGAGCAAGAGCGAGGGCCGCACAGCCTGTGGTCCCTCAAGCACCTGCCCAGTCCCAAGCCCGGCCCAGTGGTACTGGAGCCAGGAGGAAAACTGAGTCCCAGTGGCCAGACCCGATTGCTGGCGCAGGGTCTGGGCCGGGGGCGCCCGAGGGCCCAGCCACCCCTCCTCCGGTTCCCCGCACGCCAAGGCTTCCCCAGCCCTCCTCCCTTCTACCCGGGAATCAATGGTGGCCGCTGATTTTCCACGGCAATCGCAGCTGTCTAATTCATCAGTGAATAATTAAATCAGGGGCAGCCAGGCCTCCTGGAGACCTGGGGCCTCCCTTCCCAGGTCCCACCCACCTAGGGGTCAGTGGGGAACCGCGAGAGGTCGCAGGACCCCTGGCAGGGGTGGGATGGAGGGAGGCCTCCATTTGGGCGCCCTCCTAATGCACCGGACCCAGCAGCAGAGAGGCCGGCGGGAGGACGTGCGGGGCCGGCGGGGCCTGGGCCCCAGCCAGCCCTGTGCCCGCATCTGGGTGCGGGTCCGGATCGCGGCCACCGGCCCAGAGGTCCGCGTGGGCACCGCCTGGCCACCGGCCCAGAGGCCGGCGTAGGCAGCGCCTGGCATTCAATCACGCACCCTGGTCGCACCGACTGGGCTAAGGGACAGAAGAAATCCACCCTGGGGAGCCGATTGCCTTTGAGAAAAATGGAGAGGAGCTGAGAGAAGCGCCTAGAAACCGCATTGATTTAGACATCAATCCTGCCCGGCTTCCTCCGCCTGGCGAGCCGCGGGGCTGCGCCGCCCCCTCCCAGGGACGCAGCTCGGCGCGGGCCCCGGAGCCGCCGGGCTCCCCGGGCCCAGCCGAGAGGAGCCGGTAGCGGCCGCCTGCGGCCTCGACGCCGGCCCCGGGGCGGCTGCAGCCCCGCTGCGCCAAGGCCAACAGGTCTCCCCGGGTCCTTCCCGAGTGGGCGGCACGCCCCGCTCTCCCTGCCCCGAGCGGCGGGACGGCCTCGGTGCTCGGGTTCTGGCCCTGGCCGCGCCAGACCAGCGGGGCCCCGGTGGGCGACTCCTCCAACGCGACGACGGCCTCGGAGCCCCGCCGTCCTCCAAGCTTCTTTCTCTTAGGCTTTTCTGCAAGCAAAGCAATTCGAAATCCCCACGCGTGACCCCGGGACTATTTCCGCAGCCTGAGACGCTCCTGAAATACCCCAACTGGACTCTGCTATTCTGCATCTTGTTATCCTACAATCATTAGCTCGGGTTTCTTTGCTGCTTTCATTTCTTCAAGGACCGGAGAGAAGGGAATCTAAAATAAAATAAACCTTATGTGATTCTTTAAAATTCAAATAAATTCTGTAAAGCTCCCCGTTGGTTTTGTTAGCTAACAGCAATCTTTTAAAATCGGAAATGTTTCTCAAGTTTAAAACCTGACCCACTCTTACTACTCTATGGAATTTTTTTTTTTCTCTCGGGAGGGAGACCACTGAAACTGATACAAAAGATATACACAGACTCCCAGGAAAGTCCTGGTAGTGACCCCTAAATCCCAAACAACTCCTCAGTCGGGAAAGTTACTATCCTCCACGAAAACAAACGGTGATTTTCACGAGGTGACAGGTTTGTTTTCTAGCGGCGCCTTGGTTAGAGTCTAGGGCCACCTGAAAATAGCTCAACGTTCCGGAGTTGTATTTGTCCGTTTTCGCCATCCACTGCCACTTGTGTCTTCCTTAGCCAAGGATGACAAAAAGATTTCACGCGCAACTAGACCTGAACAAAGGGATCCCGCGCCAGTGTGTCTTTTGTGGGGTGACGGCCGGCTGGGAGGAAGACTTTATCTGGAGCGGCCTGGAGTTGTGCTTTTTGGAAACCCACGGAGCGCAAAGACGACGCCCAGTAGAGTCCAACTTTGCTGAGAGGCTCATGGCTGGAAAGTGGTGACAGGAAAGATCGGACTTTCGTTTCCGGCTAAGTTGCTTATTTAAAATGCAGTGTTATTCGAAATGGAGAAAGAGAAATAAAATTCCCATTCTCCCTTCCATACCCCGAGGGGAAAAAAAGGGGGTAGGGGCAGATCCAACATTTCCACTTGCTTGCCCAACCCTTCTAAATTTTATTTTCCCCCAAAGAGGAAAATTCTTTCTTATGTCAGCTACTCCAGTGTTTGCAGCCACGAAAGCAAAAACGGGAGTTGGGAGAGAAAATTTTAAAAATTGTATATATATATATATATATATATATATATATATATAAAGAACAGCCGCGAGCCCCAAATCCGACGCTGTGCCAAGCCTACCCGCAACCCTGGCACCCAGTCCTGGGATCAGAGGCCCGGCTTCGCTTCCCACGCAGTTCCCCTCCGCGAGGGGCCGGGCGGCTTAGGACAGGCCGGGGACTTGCATGTAGTGCTTTAGAGGACACGAAACCACCACAGTGCCGTGTGTGTGCGTTGGGGAGGAGGATGATCCAGCAAGCCGACCTAGACCCTGGCGTGCAATCCGACCAAGCAGGTGTATGCGCCCACCTTTCACCCCTCAGAGCCCGGGGCTCCGGCTGCAGCTGTCTGTCCAGACCCGGTGGCCCTGAGACCCACAGGAACGCTTTTGGGGAGAGTCTCCTCCTCTCAGTCCTACCCACTCCCAGCGTCCGAACTACTGAGGAAATTGTAGGTTTGGCTCTCCCGAATCCCAACTCCCATAGACGCTAGACTCGGGGCTCCCAGCTGCAGGTAAGGGTCCTGGAACTTCGTGTCCCTCAACCCCCCACCCCACCCTCTGCCGTGAAAAGACTAACAGATCACCATCCCACACCCCACTCTCAATCCCTCTCACTTTCCCTCTGTCCTCGCACACAGTGCCCTAGATCAACCAAAAAGTTAGCGACCCTCCCCCCCGGCGCGCCTGCCTAGCAGGCACCGAGGGTTCACCTAAGATCCACCGGGAGGAGGAAGGAGACCAAAAGGGTCCCGTTGGGTCGCACCACCCTGAGAACCTAACAAAACAGAAATCGAAACAGAACGTTGCTAGGTCCGGGACAGAAACCTGCTGGGCGTCAGTGGATTTCCTAGCCGCGAGGCCAGAGGGAGGCAGAGGGGCTGGGCTTCGCTGTTAGTTTTCTTCTGCTTGTGCTCAACCAGCCGAGCTTCCAGAGGCAAGAAAATTGAAGCTAATGGAGATATCAAACAGAGCTACGATTCCAAAGGCTCTTTTCTGAGCAAGCACCCCCTCTTCCATCTGCACGTATAATCACCGGCACTTGCGGGGCTCGAAGAAAAAGGGGGTGGAGGGGAATTCCTCGCCCTTGAAACGGCAGCTTCTATTACGCCTGCTCTGATTTGTGTAGCTCTGCACCAACACTTCCGAGACCTCTTCAAATTCCCCCACAAGAAGGGAACGGCATTTGTTGTCTGATTCATACAAATGCTTGAGGCCTTTCTGGAAAACCATTACCATTCAATGGCTAGAAAATTGCTCTCCCTCCTTAAGAAAAAAAAAAGGCACAGCAGCAGTAGCCATAACAGACAACAAAAACTTTCTCCTGCATAATCCTCCCTCACAGAATGACAAAGAAATGATATTGACTTACCCCCAAACGCAAGATGTGTTTGATGGGTGGGGGGGGCACTTTTTTTTTTTTTTTTTTTTTTGAAGATTGCAGTTGGAGGAGCTACTCAGACAGCTGCAATTCCTGGGCGACGCTGATTGCCAGAGCTGCTAGGGACTGGCATGGGGTGTGCAGCTCACAGATCCTGATCAATACCCTTACACTCGCACGCCAGATGGTTTGGGAAGGACAAAAATAAAATCGTCCAAATCAACCCACCATTATGTGTTTTTGTGCTGCTCTGAGAAACCTGGTGGCAGCACAAATGTGCTCTACCCAATACAAAACAGAGAGAGTCCACCGAGCAGCCCCCATCCCTGCCCCCAGGTCTGGACGGTGCTCACTACTGTTTAGTGAAAGCAAAGCTGTTGGCCCCTTATCCAGTTTGGGTTCACTCTGGGTCTGTTTATTTTTCCGTGAATAATTTATGGGATCCCTGTTTTAATTGAATGTTTCTCACCCTTTTTTTGGTTTCTCTCTGCCTAAAAAAATTTTAATGTGAAAAAACATATGAAAACATTTGATGGTGAATTATGTTCAGTCTTTTCCTGTAGTTGCTAAGTGAAGTTCAGATTTTCTTTCTTTTTCTTTTACAGGGCAATAGCCTGTGTGTGTGTGTGTGTGTGTGTGTGTGTGTGTGTGTGTGTGTGTGTTGTGGAAGGTGTGTTTTATTTATATGCTTCTTTTGCCTCCTTTTAAGTTTCTGATCTTGAAGAAAATCCTATTTGTGGGTATGACATGCTAAGAAATAAACATCCTGATCTTGACAGAATGCTTGGTGTAACTGTTCGGCCCAGTTCTAACAGGAGGAACAACATTCTTGATACCACATTTCTAGATGGTCTAATTGTCATCAAAGGCTGGGGGAGAAGGAAGAAGGAGGTGGGAAGTGTAACTTCAGATAAAAACAAAATCTGAGCTGCAGAACTTCTGGAGCCTAGCGTGCGGGTACTAACAAACAGTATTTTAAAAGCAACCCTTTCTTTTTCATTTCTTTAAACAATTATAGGGAAAGAAAAAGTAAAGAAATTCCAAAACATATTTGAAAATTGTATTAGTATTGTTAGTCTTAAAATATCTCAGAATAGAAGAATAATTTTTTTTCTTTTTAGAAATAAGCAGGAAAGAGCATCCAACCTTTATTTATTTAAAAAAAAAAAAAAAGGTAGGGCGCCGACCAAACAAGCACATTTTTCTTTTTAAATAGGCTTTAAGGATGAAACATAAAACCTCAAGCCAACGTTAAAAAAAATAATGTGAAAAATCTGCCTTAATCTAGTCCAATGAAATGATATACAAAGAAGCCAATACGATTTCACGATTTCCCTGTGATCGCCAATATTGATCGGGAGAGGGAGAGGGCGGCTGGGGAGAGGAGGGAGGGAGGAAGGAAGCGGGGCGTAGGGCAGCGAGCAAATGGAACTCACCTTTCTGCTCCCAAGCACATCGAAATGCAATTCCCAGGAGCAGATTTATCTCGGTGGCCTGGTAAATGAGTTTATCATTTTGAAAAATTATTTAAATGGCAATTTATGTACTGAGCTTTCCATACAGAGACAGCGCCAGCCGGGGGTCAGTGGCCATTCCTGGAGCCCGAAGCTCGGGTCCCAGAGGTTGCCTTCAGCCCTGGGGTACACCCGACCAGCCCCCTCCTCACTAGCTCTGCCCCTTCGCCTACCGCAGTTCAGTTCCTGAGTCAGGGGCAGGTTGTTTTGTTCCTCTCAATGGTGGACATTCCCAACGTGAACTGGTTCAGGCCGCCCTGAGTGCCAGCAAAAATCTCTATAAAGTAAGGAATTGGAGAAGATTCCATAGGAGGGAGAAATTAGAGACCAAAAATGGAGTTCACTTCACCTGTCCCCAGAGCCGATACCCCAAAAACGTGAGCTTCCAAGCAAACGTGTCTGTCTAAGCAGGGGAACTGTCACTTTTACACCTAGGTTTTGGTACAACCCAGAACACTCCGCTTAAAAGACTACTGGGCAATGTATTGGCGAGCACTCCCTAAAGCTCATCCATGAATAAGATCTCCGTAGACTCGGGTGACTGGACGGTGTGCGAGCTTTCTCCCTCATGCGTCCAGAGGAGAGAGGGCCGCAGAAAAGGTCACAGAGACGAAGAACTGTTTTCCAAATGAATTAAACCTTGCTCTAGCGCCACGAAGGCACACAGGCAGTATTCCAGACGGAGTCCTTGTTTTCTTATCAAGTTTTCTCTAACAGCTGGAAGTGGTTGGAGGGGCTGTCTTAAGGAGACCCCCTGCTCTTCCTTTGACAGCTGATCAAAAGAAAATAGGTCACGCTTCTCAAACTTATGTCCACCCTGTCCTTAATTACTGTCTCTTTAAACAAAGGCAACATCTGCGCAACCTCAGCCAGCTTGAATCTTCCGAGGCAAACAGAGCAACCTGCTTCGCTTTCAACGCCGGTTGTTGGCCTCTGGGGCTGGCTTCCACCTCTCCCTGGACCCCACACGGGCCGAGGAATATTCCACGACCTTTCCGGCCCTCCCCCGCAACCACTCCGGGGTCCCCAGCACTACCACCCAACCTGAGGCGGCCAAACCACGGAAATTCTAGCAGGAGCAAGGGGTGCTTTGAAAAGCTGAGGCTTCAGGAGCTGACGGAGGGCGGGGGTGAGGGGTTGTTCTGATCCTTGAACGTCCAGATTCAATACACCCACGTCTGGATGCTGGCTGGGGTTTAGGGTCCTAAACCCACCCCTGGCTTTTTTCCCCTGGATTCCAGAAAGACAGGGGTGTGTGTGTGTGTCCGCGCGTGTGAGCGTTGGTGTGTCTGTGTGTGTGAACATACGTATGTTTGGATGGGGAGGGCATCTTTCGTGCGCACACGCGCGGTATGCGTTTGGGAAAGGAGCCTCAGTTACTGTCCCGGCTGGCCTGCACGCTCACTGCCCCGCGCAGAAGTTTGTTCGCCTTGGGGATCCGATCATCCCCACCGGCTGGTTCTATCTACACACTAGCCTTCAGCTTGCCAAGTCGCCGATGGAGCCAACGGCTTGGTCACCTTGAAACTGCAGCTCCTGAAATTCTAATTTTTGTTTTGCAATTTAGCAGGGCCCTTCAGAACCCTTGTAACTGGGAGATTTATGGGTTCGCCGGGTAATTAAGTGATGTGATTGTGTTAACTTTGCATGCATCCGTGGCCCGGCCGCCTCTGGAGTTCCCTTCGCCGCCCAGTAGATTATGCACTCGGCCCAGTCCCGGATTCTACGGGTGCATTAGAATACATTAGCGCTTGCATTTTAAAGGGCCGAACTCTCGGCTCCCCGCGAGAGACTCTCGGGAGGTGGCTCGCAAATAGGCGTGCGTTTGTGTCTGCACCCGCGCGCGGCGGGGCTCCTCCTTCCCGGCCCGCCAGGCTCTGGGGTGAGGCGAAGCGGACCGAGCGCTGCCCCGGAGGGCCGCGTCGTTCGCGTAATCCCCCTGCCTCGCCCGCACTCCAGCCGCCCTCTGCCCGCCGCCCCTCCTCTCCCCTCCCTCCCTCTCTTCCTCTCTTTGACGTTTGGTTCCAGTAGCACTGAAGAAAAAAAGGCACCGAACCGTCAGCCAAACATGAAACGCGCGTCCCCGCCCCCAACCTCTATTGGCAGTTTCGCGTCTAAGGCCCGCCCCCCGGGGGAGCCTCGGCTGCTGAGTGGCTGCTCGACGCGCCCGTCGAGCACGGCCCCGCCCCGGGCCCGGGAGGGTAGGTTGGCTGCCCCAGCGAGCGGCAGAGCCCTTCTGGACAGCTCCCGCTCACCCAAACAGAAAGACGTCGGCTCCAGAGCGGGCTCGGACATGGCGAGGCAGCGCGCCGGCCCGAGCGGCAGGGCCCGGTGATCCCTCCTTCCCTCCCCGCCCCCTCCCCTCTCCCGCAACGCACGCCCCGGCCGCCCCCACCCCGCCCCCACCCGGGCGCGCCCGCAGGCAGCCGGGGCGCACCCCGCGCGCACGCCCGCTCCACTCGCTCGGCACTCCGCGCCCGCGGTCGAGCCCGCCACGCGCGCCTCGCCAGCCCGCCGGCCGTCCCCGCCGCCCCCGCCGCTCCCGGGCCCCGATGGACTGAATGAAGGCTGCCTACACCGCCTATCGATGCCTCACCAAAGACCTAGAAGGCTGCGCCATGAACCCGGAGCTGACAATGGAAAGTCTGGGCACTTTGCACGGGCCGGCAGGCGGCGGGAGCGGCGGGAGCGGTGGCGGGGGCGGCGGGGGCGGCGGCGGGGGTCCGGGGCATGAACAGGAGCTGCTGGCCAGCCCCAGCCCCCACCACGCGGGCCGCGGCGCCGCGGGTTCGCTGCGGGGCCCGCCGCCGCCGCCACCACCCACAGCGCACCAAGAGCTGGGCACCGCGGCGGCGGCGGCAGCGGCGGCGGCATCGCGCTCGGCCATGGTCACCAGCATGGCCTCGATCCTGGACGGCGGCGACTACCGGCCAGAGCTCTCCATCCCGCTGCACCACGCCATGAGCATGTCCTGCGACTCGTCCCCTCCTGGCATGGGCATGAGCAACACCTACACCACGCTGACACCGCTGCAGCCGCTGCCGCCCATCTCAACCGTGTCCGACAAGTTTCACCACCCGCACCCGCACCACCACCCGCACCATCACCACCACCACCACCACCACCAGCGCCTGTCGGGCAACGTCAGCGGCAGCTTCACACTCATGCGTGACGAGCGCGGGCTCCCAGCCATGAACAACCTCTACAGCCCCTACAAGGAGATGCCGGCAATGAGTCAGAGTCTGTCCCCGCTGGCCGCCACGCCGCTGGGCAACGGGCTGGGCGGTCTCCACAACGCGCAACAGAGCCTGCCCAACTATGGCCCTCCGGGCCATGACAAAATGCTCAGCCCCAACTTCGACGCGCATCACACTGCCATGCTGACGCGCAGCGAGCAGCACCTGTCCCGAGGCCTGGGCACCCCGCCCGCGGCCATGATGTCGCACCTCAACGGCCTGCACCACCCAGGCCACGCTCAATCGCACGGGCCGGTGCTGGCGCCCAGCCGCGAGCGGCCGCCTTCATCCTCGTCGGGCTCGCAGGTGGCCACGTCGGGCCAGCTGGAGGAGATCAACACCAAAGAGGTGGCGCAGCGTATCACCGCTGAGCTGAAGCGCTACAGCATCCCGCAGGCCATCTTCGCGCAGAGGGTGCTGTGCCGGTCTCAGGGGACACTCTCCGACCTGCTCCGGAATCCAAAACCATGGAGTAAACTCAAGTCTGGCAGGGAGACTTTCCGTAGGATGTGGAAGTGGCTTCAGGAGCCGGAGTTCCAGCGCATGTCCGCCTTGCGCCTGGCAGGTGAGCCCGGGGCCGTGGGGCCAGCAGTCGGGAGTACTCCTCTGAGCAGGGGCCGACCTGCTGGCTCGTCTCTTCGCCTGCTCCCCTTCTGTTTTCCCCGTGCACTTCCGTTTTACTTTTTCTTCTTCCATTTTTTTCTTTCACTTCTCCCATTTCCTTTCTACTGTTTTCTTTTCCTTCCTCCTTCCTCGCTCTGCCTTAGTTGCCATTGACCAAACACTCCCCCTCTTCTACACACACACACACACACACCCTTCATCCACCCTCTTTGCCTTGTGCCAACCTTTGGCCTCACTCTCGGACTTTTCCCAAACACTGGGAGGCCCGTGAGGGCTGCGCGCTGCCTGCTAGAAGCTCCTCTCTTTCCAGCATTCACACTAACCTGCCCTTATTCAAAAGCCTGTGTGCTTGAACTCTTTTTAGACTACACAACACCGTTTTCCAGGCTGCCAGTCTTGCTAGTGGCGAGAGCTGCAGTGCTTTACTCTTTAGAAGGGAGAAAGAGCTCTCCCTGGTCCTACATCCCACGTGAGACAAACTTCCTTAGTCTTTAGCGAGAGGCACTACCTTCCCTCTCCGGGGCACTGACGGCTGGGATGCTGTACCGCTTCCGGAGCCCATCCTGGCCTTGGCTTTGGTGCAGACCTTGTGACCGAACCTGACTCAAAAAGCCAGCTGTGGTCCGCGACAGTCCACGCCGACAGCAAGGGGTGCAGGGGTGAAGGCTGGAGCTATCCTGTTTACTGCTCTAGGAAGACGGAGGAGAGACTATGGAGAGCTCCCTGCCTGCTGGCCGGTCGCTCTAACCGTGCTCCCGGCGTCTCCAAGGGGTTCTGGGATTCCTGGAGAGACTGGGCGCTCGCACTCAAAGTACTGGGAAATTAAGATGCAGGTTAGTTAATGCAACTCGGTTGCGGGCTGCAGGCTCCGCCTTTGCATTAAGCGGGCTCTAGTTGTGCTGTTAGCGCCGCGACCGGGAGGGCTGGCGGATTGCGGGAGGGGACGGGTCGGCCCGCCGGTTACATTGTTCTGGAGCGGTCCCGGCTCTTTGTGCCTCCTCTAGCGGCCGAGCCGCGAGGTACAGCCCTCTATTGTTCTAGGAGCACAGAAACCTCTTGTGTGGGCGGCGGGTGCTGGAGCAAGAGCCAAAGACGCAGCAAGACTGAGATTGGCACGCAGTTGCGTGCTTTTGTGCGCACAACCCCCCGCGTGGTGTGCGTGGCCACTGCGTTGTCTGTGGACTGGTCCGTGGGCCCAGTGGGACAGTGCCGAGACCCCCTACAGAGTTGGACACACAATACCCTACTGCGAGTCGCCGAGGTTGGCGGCTTCTCTTGGACTGGGACTTTTCTCGGCATCTGCTGGCTAATGAGCCAACTAATTCGTGGTAGCAGTAATTTGCATAGCGCGAATAATGAGATGCACGCGGGCAAATTCCGGAGCTGAGAGCCCAGGCTCCAGTTCTGGTTCCCAAGGGCTTTCCTCCCCCCGCTGCGCCCCACTGGTGGGGTTGCATGTTGCCAGTGCCTGAAGGACAGCCAGTGTCCTTCTCCCCCTCTCGACCCCTCATCCCGGGGCTCGGAGGGGGGGCGTTTCCTCTGACAGCCTCCTCGAATCCCAGCCTGCACTAGGTCATCGTCCCTTCAGTGTTGATCTAAGGTAACTAAAACCGGCTCCCTCCCTCCAAATCGCTGGACACCGGACACTCATGGTTGCATTTTGAAATCTACTTTTTCTTCCTTCTTAATTTGACTCTGATTTTACCATTTTCTCTTGGTTTCTGGCAAAGATGAGGCCGTGCGTTGAGAGCGGCCGTGGGAGATGGACCCGGTCAGGTCTGTCCCAGCCTTTGTCGGGCGGCCCTCGCCGCGCCCCAGGCCTTCTCCGGCCGGCCTCCTGGGCACAGGGAGCCAGAAGGAAGTTGGCAGCTGGTCATAGGGGTACCGTTTGAGTCAGGATGACAGCTGTTCCACTCAGGCCCATCTCGGAGCGCTGCCGCCCCCTCATGCCTGTCGCGCAAAGGACACAGGGTTGTAAATACACGTGCCTGCTGCCTGAGCAGGTCTTGGAGGACGTGGAAAGCAAGGCTTGGGCGATTGGCGCCTTTCCGACTTTAAAGCTACTGCCAGCAGATCTGCCTGGAGGCAAATAGGGGCGCCTCGGGGGACCCTCGCCCTCACCTGCACATGCTGCGCAGGCAGGTCCAGTCCAGCAGCGGCAGCGGCAGCGAGGCCAGAGCCTGGAGCTGCTGGAAGGACCTCAGGAACCTCCTCAATGAGGACATCGCCTCCCGCTGTGAGTGGGAAGTGCCTGGGGATGGCGGGGTGCTGCTGTGGCTCAGGCATTCAAATGTGTCTGCTTTATTACCTGGGGTTTTAAAGGGACAAGAGCTTTGGCCTTTTTTTTTTTTATCTGGCCATTCTATCAGCAACTACAAGTGTGTGGAGAGGTCATTACATAGGAGGCCTTTCAGTTTGGGGCCAGTAGATCAGTCTCCTCAGACAGGAGCACAGAAGAGGGCTGGGAAGTAGGTATTACCTGCTGTGGAGCGCTGGGCCCGGGAGTGGAGGGAGAAGTTTTAGAACCAGGAGGACCTCCTGGGCCGAGAGACTGGTCAGAATCCCTGATGGAATGCCTAGTAGGGCCCAGGCCATTGTGGTCCAGGGGTGAGCCAGGTTCCTGGCGCGCACATCTAGCACTTCTCTTTCCCTCCACCTGTCTCCTTGTTTCACCTTGGGCCCGCTTGGGTCTGCCTGGGTCCGGCCAGAAGCCCAAGCCAAGGGTCTGAGTGGCCCAGCCTTAAGACACTCACAAACCTTGCTCTTAAGTGCCATGGGTGTCCATGGTGCAACCCAGTCAGGGAAGGACTGTCTGGGAGAGAAGACATCAGGGAAGCTCAGACTGCCCTGCATTAGATTTCAAAGAAATGATCTCCAAATGAACTGCATAGCACGAGAAGGGGGCAGCGAGTCCCAAGAGCTCCAGTGGGGCCTACTTGGCATCCTGTTCTCCAGCCTGGCCCCCACAGGTTATTAAAAACCTGGAGGGCCGGCTGAGAGGGCACATCCCCTGCGGGTTCAAGCACGCAGGCGTTTTGGCTTTGAGCGCAGGTATCCTCCGAAACAAGTGCAAATTCCAACACTGAGTGAAACCAGGCTGAATCTGAAGCACACCTGGAGGAGGAAGGCTTCTGTGACAGGGGTTGGTTTCTTCCAATGCCTGGAAGCCACCACTGAACATTTCCACCTCCCAGGAACCTCACTCTTTTTTGTCTTTTCTTTTCCTTCTTTTTATTTATTTATTTATTGGAAAGGTGGGTATACAAGGAGGAGGAGAGACAGAGAGGAAGATCTTCCATCCCAGGGTTCACTCGCCAAGCGGCCGCAACGGCTGGAACTGAGCCTATCAGGAGCCAGGAGCCAGGAGCTCTTCCAGGTCTCCCACGCAGGTGCAGGGTCCCAAGGCTTTTGACTGTCCTGGACTGCTTTCCCAGGCCACAAGCAGAGAGCTGTATGGGAAGCGGGGCCGCTGGGATTAGAACCAGCACCCATATGGAATCCCGGGTGCATGCAAGGCGAGGACTTTAACCACTATGGTATCGCGCTGGACCCAAACCTCACTCTTACAAAGGCCTGCCCGAGGCCTGCCTCCAGTTCCCACCTCTCCAGCTGGCTGAAAGCGCTTACCCGCTGGTCCAGACGTAGTCCTGAGCAGGAGTAGGGCACCACGTGCGTGCAAGACTCCTGCTAGACCAGGGAGGTCCTCGGCAACGCTAGAAACCGTGGTGCAGGGAGGAGACCTCCTTTAAGGTCCCTACTGCTGCCCCACCTCCCGGCTCAGCCCACCTGTCAGGTTGGTTTAGTTTAAGATCCCAGCCAGAGAGGCCAGAACACAACCAATTCAGGTACGGAACAGGCAGTATTTCCAGCCGCTGACTGGATGGATAATTAAAAAGCTTGCTATCCTACACATTACGTGCCGAATGCCTGGAGAACACCTTCCTAGCACTCTGGAAGGTGGGTGGGAGCGAGGCAAGGAGGCGGAACACAAGCGGGGTTGGGGGGAGTGAACCCAACACCGCCCGGGCCTCCTTGCGCCCCGGATGCGAGAAGCGGCCCATTTATTTTTATTCCAGGCTTTCCACCATGTGGTTATGTCACTTTCTCAAACAAATGTGTATATGGAGGGAGATCGATGCTGATAATGTTTAGAAGATTAAAAGAGCATTAATGCTGGCAACAATAACGCAAACGTGTGGACCCAGATTTCATTGATCTGGAACCTGATCCGGCGCGTTTCCAGTAAGCCCGACGGCCGGCGCGCTCCTTCCCAGCAGAGCGCTCGCCAGCGCCCGGGCTCCCCACGCGGCTGCCGTGCCGCGCCGCGCCGGGCGCTCCCCGCGCCAGACCGCAGCTCCTCTGCGGCGCAGTCCCGGCCCGCCCCTTCCTCCCGGGGGCTTTCTCCTTCCTCTCACAGGGCTAACTGCCTTCTGCCCATTCCCACAGAGCTTGTTCAGTTGCGTGCCCTCCCGGAGAGCTCCTTGGCGTGGCTCCCCTCGAAAATACGAAACCTGCGCCGGCTCCTTAGTCTTCCCAGCTCTCCTGTCCTTGGCCGTCACCGCTGGGCCCGGGTAGTCCAACTCCTGGCCCAAGGAGTTGCTCAGGGCAACTTTTTTTTTTTTCTCCTTTCGAAACCATCCTGGAAAGCCCCGGGAGTTTCGAATTTCGGTCTGGATAGGCGCTGGCGGCCAGGCCCAAGTCTGGAAATGAGGTGGTCAAAGATGCTTGGTAACCACGAAGCTTAATGATCCACAGAGTCGCTCCCATCCCTTCCGGTTCCCATACTCGTGGCTCTAAAGGCAGATGTGTAAGTCGAATAATCAAACGTATTCCCAGTGACAGAAGCTGGGCTGTACCGCTCACAAAAGCTTTGCGCTGGGCTCAGCAGGGAAGCTTCCTGAGCTTCCCCCCCCACCCCTGTTAGAGGGGGAAGGTGGAGGAGCGCGCCGGCCACGCCCACTCCCTTCCCACCCGCTGTGGAGTCTCCCTCTCCGTGGCCCGGTGGGGGGAGGAAAGGGCCTTCCACCTGCCAGTTGATGGCTGTGCTTCCTGAAAAAATGCTCGGGCAAAACGTATGGGAACAATGACAGAGCTGCAGCACCACTGGACTGGGATGAGAACTAAATCATCTAGGTTTTAAAACCTAAGTTCTCCAGTTGGAGAAAGCTAAACTTTTCCTTTAAGAGGAAGTCAAGCTGGGAGCAGAGGAGTATTTTCCTTCTTCCTCCAGAAACAATGAACAGACACAGGCAAAGGGAGAGCAAAATCTCTGGTACTTCTGTTTTCAGATGAGGCAGAGAGTGAGCTGGGGTGTCTCCTGTGACCCCAAGGGTCCTTCCTAAAGGAAGGGACCTTTGATCAACCACTTTGAATGCCAGTCACGAAGGATCTTGTGGACTCCTGAGAACTTGGAGCTGGCTCAGGTGGGCAGACTGAAAATAAGCACGGGAGTCTGGAAGATAAGTGGTCCCTTCCCCCACAGGACCCCAGAAAAAGCTCCTAGGCTCTAGGGTGTTGGGGGGAGAGAATGGACATTTGGAGCCCAAAGCAGGGCAGGGCTGTCTGTGTGTGGTGGGAGTAGGGCAGGGGCAAACTGCTGACTCCAGAACCTCCCCAGCGCTGCTGTGCCCTCCTGGTGAGCAGGGGTCTGCCCAGAGGCCACAGGCTGCTGCCCACTACCCTGGTTTTACATCCCCCAACTGAGGCGTGAGCCCTGAGGCAAGGAGCACTTGCCTCCTCTGCCTTCCAATCTGGGTTTCCTTTCAGAACCACATCTTGATGTGGCAGGAAGGCCCTCCTCCTGCCAGCCCCCCTGTCGGGTTCTCTGGCTTAAACACCCTGTGTCTCAAGGAAAATAAGAAGGGGCTGTAGAGTTCTCAAGAAGAAAGTTTGGGGCCCCACTACACCACCCTGGTGGCACAGCTGGCACAAAGTGTCCTCATGAAAAAGTGGTATCATGTAGGGAGACCCTAGGGAGAATGAAAAATCTCAAAGAGAAGCTGAGAGATTTCAGTTCTGGGTAGTAGCCAAGGGAAGGGAAGAGAGGAAGGCAAAAATAGAAATCACTGCCCGGGTGGCAGGCTCTGGGGAAGAGAACCAAGAGGGAGGCACCCTGGGGCCTTCAACTTCATCTCCAGGCTCTCTGGGCTGTGCGTGGCCCTGACTCTTTGAGGGCCCAACTGTTTCTTCCAATAAGCAGAATGTCACTTCATTAGTAAGAATCCCAGTGCTGTGATGTTAGGAGCTGAAAGCCTGCCTCAGCTAGCTCATCAAAGGGCAGGTGGTATCACTCCCAACTCCTCACCCAGTCCTTCCTCCTAACCAGCCTGCATGCCCTGGGAATGCCTTTTGGATTTTTAAACTTCATACAAGGCACTAACTTTAAAGTGTGTGTGTGTGTGTGTGTGTGTGTGTGTGTGTGTGTTTACAGAGAGGGAAAAAGGGAGGAAGTAGGGAAGTTAATGAGGTTGCCCACCCATCTGATGCTGTCTGGACAAGACCTGGAGGCAGGCTGTGGGCTATGCCGATGGACGAGTCTCACTTTGGGGAGCCAGATTCTTAGAAGCGGTGGTCATTTATCATGAGGAGCTGTCCCCCACAAACTGCCCCAGAGGGCAGGGGGACTGCGCTCCACCTTGGCGCCTCTCTCACCATTTGAGGATCCATTACTCTTTCTGCAGTGAGCAGACTTTGTTTGGGTTGGAAGCACACCTCCAGCGTAATTTAATCAGCATTGGACTTTGGCTCGTGTAATCAAATATACATATACTTTCTCCTGCAGGAAGAAAAATAATTTCTCTGTAACTGGTATTGACTTGAAGTCATGTAATCTCTGGAAAGCATCACATTTTTAAAGGGAAAGGCAAAATTAAGGGGAAAAGAACCCACAGTTGCTGTGCTTTGCCTTGTCCATTACAAAGAGCCAGTTACCAGCTAAGCGCGAGCAGAGGGAGCCTGCCTAGGGCCGGAGTGTTCACACTGCTCCAGCTGTAGCGTCTGACTGTAGTGTCTCCATTCTGTCTGTTTCTAAGATTGTTAATAGGCTGGCTGCCTCCCGGGATCCCAGCACCTGGGCCCAGCAAGCGGTGTGTTGGCATCCTTGAAGGAGCCCGTGCAGCACGCTGTTTTTCTGACGTTTGGGGGGCAGCAGCAGCTCCCTGAGTTCCAGCAGAGTCTGAGTGCGCAGCGGGCCGCTTCTTTTAAGGGTGACTGGCACCTGCTGCCAGGACTTCCCCAGAGCATCCCTCTAGAGCAAGCTTGGACTCCTACCCTCTCTCCCTCTAGACCAGGCTGCAGGCTTTGTCCAAGTTGAGTCTGTTAGGGAATCTGTTGTAAACACAGATCCATTGATTTGCATTTGTCAGAGAGTAAAGTTAAACCAGTGAAAAGAGAAGCCCTTACCCTTTTATGCAGGGCCAGGGAAACCTTTCATATTGATCCTATTGATCCAACCTTTCCCTTTAAGGAAACCACATAGTTAAAGACCCTCGTTCAATAGATTTACCCTTCGTGCTTGTGATATTCCTTTAAGTGTTCTCATCTAGGATAGCTGGGCATTAAGCCCGTACTCCAAACCAAACAAAAATGAAAAGGGGGTAGGGAAGGAGGGGGGGGGGGTCAGGAGGCAGAATTGTGGCAAGTGAAATTAAATCAAACTGAAATGTGTAATGACCCAGTTGGGGATGTGTTTCTCATTTTTTCTAACATGACATGAAGGGAAGAAGACAAAATTGGTGCATTTAGCATCTCTTGCCTCCCGCCCCCACAAAAATTGTTTATCTGCATAGAGTTAGCAGTGTTTCAGGAGCACTGTTTTATTTTATAAAATTATTTCCACCAAACCACTAACTTGGTACATTTAAGTCGGTTCACTTTCAAAGCAGTGATACTGCCAGAATAATTGCTTTGTTTTCCTTGTGGAAAATCAAGACTCTTTCCTTAGAAATGCAGCATTACATAATTAAGCAAACACTGACACCAAAGTCAGGAAGAGAAGGAGCTGGGAGTTGTGTGCGGTGATGGAGGTGTGTGGGCACTAGCTCAAGAGGAAGGTGTCACTGTGGCTTCAGGGCTCTGCAGCCACAACAGGAATTGCTGAATGTTGCTCAGGATCCCTCTGGATTGCAGATATGAAAATGAAAGTTCCCTCCGTCTCCAGAACTCTTGGCACCATTGCTTTTGTTTCTTCCTTGACCCTAATTTGCTCTGTAAATAACATCTATTTGTACTTTTTTTCCAACGTGGTACACAAGCTATTTCTAACTGGCTATCTCTTGGGCTGTTTTTTTGGACATTCATGTTTGTTCTATGTGATTGAAAAATATTAATGATTCCTTAGGTGAGCTAATGTATTTATCTGCTCAGCGAGTTCAAAGGGCAGAGTTCAGCTATGGTTCAGGTTAATTGAACAGGAAGCATTCAGCTCTCCAGGCTGTGTTGAACAAGGGACCAGTCCCTCAAAATATCACACTCAGCAAACATACAGTTTCACTGTCCTCATCCTGAAGTCTGATGTAAGAGGCTCAGATCAACTTGATTGCCTGTTTAAAAACCCAAAGCAAAGCACAGCAACTGCAGCAAAACCCCCGAGTTCCCCTCGGGGAAGAAGAGTTTTCTCATTGGCTAATTGCTTTATTGGTAGCACTGACCTGCAGAGCAGCTGCAGGGGCCTGGATGGAGGCTTAGGCCTCAGAATAATGTGCTCCATTAGAACAGGGCAAGGCAGTTTTTTGTTTACTCAATTGGGGCTCCCTGCAAAGTGCCATTAACCCCAGCCCGACTGTATGTGTGCTGCAGAAGCCAAAGGTCGCACCAGTCAGTCTGTCTGTAGGCACAGCCCGCTTTGCCCTGGTGGGAGGGAGGGGCAACCTGCGGGCATCATCCTCCCCAGACTGAGCCCAGCCCTGGGGGCCTCTTCCACAGCCTGGACCGCAGTGAGCAGTGGCACAGCACAATTTGTTTACATTTCCCAACTGCTGAATCATGTTATTGATGATTAAACAGTTTTGACCTGAGTACCATCAATCATATATACATATAAAAAAAAAAAAAACTCACTGACTCTTTGTTTTCTATTTATGTTCCCTTCATAATACTGCCCATCACAGCAAATAGAATTGTGCAAATTGTGCTTTTAGCACACATATAATAGCCTGAGTAAGTGCTTGGGTCAACAAGAAGACAACTCTCCCAGCCTGGTCGGGGAGTTACTCAGACAAAGTTTTAAGTGGCACCTGAGGCATAGTCACAGCTTGCACTGGCAACACCATGAACTACACTGCCACCTGCTGGGGGTCTTATAGAGGCTGTCTTTCTGCACTAACCCCTTCCTTCTCCAACATGGATGCAAGGTCCCAAGGTTTTAGGCTATCCTCTCTTTCCCAGGCCAGTAGCAGGGAGCTGGATTGGAAATGAAGCAGCCAGGACTAGAATTGGCACCCACTGGGATACTGGTGCCACAGGCAGAGCATTAGCCTAATGCACCACCACTCCAGCCCCACTTCTGCCTCTTCTAAATCTTTGCCACAGAGAAATCAGTTCAGCCTGTCTGAGGTGAGGCAATTCACCCACCCTGCACCATGAGGTAATGGTGTCCTGCTTATCTAGAAAGAACTTATGAAAGGAACAGCAGAGGAAGCAAAAAGTATCTGTGAGAGAGAAGAGGAAGTTGTACGTGGAAGAGGTATGGCTCAGTGGATGGTGTCAGGAGGATGGTGCCAACTGTCAAATGCTCTGAAAAGGTGAATTACTGCACACAGGAGAGAGTTCACCTCTACCAGGAGGACATGGAGGAAGAGATGCCAACACAGCAAGCTCCAGGTGGGCTTTGGAAAGTTCCCTGGGGAAAGAAAAAGCAGCCATTTTTTGCAATTGCAGAGAACTGAGCCAGTGAGCTAGAGTTAGAGCCAAACTGCGGAGCTCGCTGCAGCTCTGTGGGTAGCAGCTGGTTCCAGACTCGCCTCCCATCGATCACAGCTGGCAGCCCAGTGCCTGTGGGTGGGTCGCTGCCTCCGTGCCCCCCTACCCCGCGCGTGCTTCAGCACCACGAACAGCGCCACGGCCGCCCTTACATCCACTCCTGGCTGCGACCTGAGCCCACCGGTCCTCCACCTTGAAACCAGAAATGGGCGCTCTGCACAGAGTAGGGCGCGGATTTTCATCCAAGCTCCATGACTTCTTTGCCTCTCTGTAAGAGGTCAGGTACATAAAGGAAGAGGAAGCAGTGTCAGGAGTGGGGAAACAAAAGACGCAGATGCAGAGGGTTCTCAATGGGGTACATCTTCCTCCCCTATGCCTTCTGGAGGGCTGACACCAGGCACTGGCACCGACCTTTTCCCACCAGGCACTCTGCTTCATTTGCATTTTTATTTATGAGGAAAGAGGCAAGTGGTTCTTTCAGCCAATGATTAGCCATAACACGTATCCATGGGTTTTCAGTGAAACTTCCTTTGACTTCCCCAGAGTTGATTAAAATATAAACTTTTGCTTTCTTTCAAGGAATACTAGCTAAAGCTTGGCAATAGCTGAAGTGTTTCTCAAAGAGATGGGGCAGAGAAATGAGCAAATGTCCCCCCTTAAAAAGTCAAAAGTATGATAAATAAATGAGATTTTCTTCCTTGTGATGATTCATCTTTAAATTCCAAGTGGCTCTTATGGGAAAAGAGGGAAAATCTAGTCCCAAGCAAAACAATACTTGTAGAACATTCAGACCCCGTGGGGAGAGGAGACAATGAACTATGTGTCTAAATATCTAAAATTTTGCTCTAAAAATGAGCACAAATGTATCTGAATGAGATCTAAAAGCTGATTTTAAATCTATGTGACAAACTGGCTAAAATATCTCCTTCGAGTGGTACAGTATGCACATAATAGTTGTTGGGTTATGTTAACAAAACCCTTGTCCAGGAAATGTGGTTTTGATAGTGAGAATGTTTTGTAAAGCCCGTTTCATACGTGTCACTGCATCTTATTTAAATAAGACATTACATGCTGCACAGACTGAATCTATTTCCTTTCTAGTGAAAACCATACATGTTTTAAAAAGAGATTTCCACAGGACTGCAATGGGAACAGGATACATTCTATAGGATTCTTTTTTTACTCAAAAAACTAAAGTAAAATAACTATGCTTTTCTGAACCAGTGCCACAGAGCCCCAAATTTAGGAGTGGCATATCTTGCATGTAGCTGTCTCCTAATGTGTATCAGGGTTAAATTTCAAGGCACAAGAGTGAATTCTCTATTCACTCGCAGTGTCTAACTGCAGTCAAACTTCCTTTCTGTCTTTTAAAGAGGGAGACATCTCCCTGTTTTAAGGTCAAGCCCTTTCCCACATTTAGGGCCACAGTCTCCTAACTTCTCAGTATCCGCTCTCCCCCCTTACTGTACTTCCAGCTTTCTCTTCTGTGTTGGCATCTTCCTATTCATAATTTTAGTGGTTTTTTTCCCTGCAAAGATTTATTTATTTGAAAGGCAGCGAAGAAATATCTTGCATCCAGTGGCCACAATGGTTGGGGCTGGGCTAGGCCAAAGACAGGAGCCAGGAGTTTCTTTCTGGTCTCCCACATGGGTAGCAGGGACCCAAGCTGCTTTCCCAGGCCATTGACAGGGAGCTGGATCAGAACTGAAGCAACCAGAATTTGAACAGGCACCCCTATGGAATGACAGCATGGCAGGTGGCAGCTTAACCCACAATACCAAAGGCTGACCCTGCTTCAATCTTTTTCTAAAATACCCCCTACCTAGTGCCTGCTGTAGCTGCATCTCTTCTTCCCCTAATTTCTGGGGAGAGTTGCTATAACCCAGCATTGGAGTCCTAACCCTACCCAGGCTCAGCCCTGTAGCCCTGTTCTTGCTAGTGCCACTTTGTACAAAATTTGAGGGGCCTATGGTGTATTAGATAAAGCTGCTGCCTGTGGTGCCAGCATCCCATAAGGGTGCTACTTTGAATCCGGCTGACCCACTTCGGATCCAGCTCCCTGATGATGGCCTAGGAAAGCAGCAGGTGGCCCCTGTACCCACTTGAGAGAAGAATCTCCTGGCTTGGACTAGCCCAGTTCTACTGTTGTGGCCATCTGAAGAGTAAACCAACAAAGATTGATCTTTCTCTCTTTCTTACCTCCAACCCCTGCCCCATGTCACTCTGCTTTTAAAAAAAGTACACTGAAAAAATTATTTGAAAGGTAGAGTCTCAGTCTCTCTCTCTCTCTCTCTCTCTCTCTCTCTCTCTCTCTCTCACACACACACACACACACACACACACACACACATCCTCCATTTATTGATTTACTTCATAATGGCCACAACAGTCCAGGGGCATGGGCAGGAAGCTGGATGGGAAGTAGAATAACTGAGACTCCAACTCTGGTAAGGGATGCAGAATTGCAAAGAGCAGCTTAATAGTCTTAACACAACACTGGCTCCCCACTCCCACTGTTGAGGACTTTATAGCTAAATCCAGGCCATTGCACAACCCTGACCATGCTGTTGACCACTCTTTTCTCTATTTCTTCCCTTGATCTCTATACTCACTCATTTCTCTAGCCTCTTTCTTTACCTATCTAGCCCTGCATTCTGGCCCAGCTGATTTTGTTGTTTTCCCACTTGGCATACCCACTCTGGAAGATCTTCTCCATCTGGTCACCACCTCTTCTAAGTCTGTCCACAGCCCACCATCTGCCTCCTGAGTGCCAGGTCCCTGTTTCTTTTGCATGTGGACATCTTTGCCTGAAGGCTTTCACACCCAGTCCATCTCAAAGTGAACTTTATCACCTGCCCGCCATGCCCACCACTACCAATGAATCCCTTCTTTTACTCCATCATTTTATACAGAATCTGAAGCCAGAAATCAGAAAGTTCACACAGCCTCTTTTCTCATCAGTTAAGCATGTCAGCCAGGTGGCATATTCTTCCCAAGTATCTACTTTGTGCATCTTCTCTGCTCTTGCCTTAGCTGGGGCCATCCCCAACGTCAGCAACCTCCTGGCTGGTCTCCCTCTCACTGGTCTGGTCCTCTCTCATTTCCATGCTTAAGCTATTGTGATTTTTTTGGAACCCACATCTAACCACATTACACCCTCGTTTAAAACTCTTTGTTCTTTGTGGTTTAATTAACTTGAATTCAGTGTCAGGTCTTGGCTCAGGTGTTCCTGCCATAAGAAGTCTTCTCTGGTCTCCTAAATTGGTATCTCCTAGAACTACCACTCTTGTTTCACTTAGAGAATATAATGGGGATCACCTCATGACTTGTCAATGTCACCCTGTTAGATTAAATTTCAGCACACATACAGTAGCCAGTCAATGAGTATGTGTGCATAAATTAATGAACCTCTTTTCTGTGATGTGCTGCTTTCTGCTTCTTGTGGTCACCCCAATTAGTACCTGGCATTTGAAAAAGAATAGTCAATACTGATACATCTTTTAAGCAAAATATTTCCTATTTCACAATGTCAAGCTCTGATCAATATCATTTTTCTCCAAAGGTAAGACATGGCAGTGATGGATTAATTGTAAAGCTTTTTTTCCCCTTTGATTTTGCTGGATTTCAAAGGTCTAGAGTAGATAATCCTTATTTATCTTCACAATATGTTACTGTAGAATTAAGTCTCATTCAAAGCTTCCGAGCTGTGCCAATGAGATAGGGAATGGAAATGATGACCACTAGGCACCAAAGCAGGTCCTCATTTTACCTGCTGGCTCTAATCCCCAAAGGTGACCTGCTCTGACCAGGCCGTACTCCCTGCTGACCTGCTTCTTGAAGCACAGCCATATAGATGCACTATGGTCCTCCCACTTGGCATGCTTTTACCAGCCATCTCTCCAAGTCCCCTCTGTCCTTCCTGGCCATCTCCAGTCCTCCTTCCCTGAAATCTTATCAGGAAACTGTGGCCCATTCTTCCCTCTCCCTCTCCTGAACTCCCAGTGGCAACCTTCCATTTCAAAGTACACCACTGTTTCATTACTCTGCCCTCATACCTCTCTCCACAGCATTTTTGTATCTTCCTTTCCTGCAGCCCTGGGGGTAACATATTCTGTGCTTCTCACAACCACTAGTCCATAGCTGAACCCACAGGAGGGACTTTTTCAAGTGACTCAACTCTTGATTATACTTAGGAAATCTGATCAAATCAGTCACTCTGGGGGGAACGGATTATATATGTTTATTTGTTTCTGGCACTCCTTTCTAGCTTCTCCTCTTTAAAAAGGGGTATTTTTTTGTAAAGATTTATTTTTTATTGGAAAGTCAGATTTATAGAGAGAAGCATAATGAGAGAAGGATATTCATTCCATCCTCTGGTTCATTCCCCAAGTGGCCGCAATGGCTGGAGCTGCACTGATCCAAATCCAGGAGCCAGGACTTTCTTCCAGGTCACCACAAGGGTACGGGATCCCAAGGCTTTGAGCCATCCTCTTCTGCTTTCCCAGGCAACAGGCAGGGAGCTAGAAGGAAAGTGGAGCAGCCAGAGCATGAACCGGTGCCCATAGGGGATCCCGGTGCATGCAAGGCGAGGACTTTAGCCACCAGACTACTGTGCCAGGCCCAAAAAGGGTAGTATTTTTTATTATAGACATTGGGGCTCTTCAAAGAAATATTTGCGTATATGATCAAAAATGAGTTCCTGAGCTAACCTGAAACAAGACAGAAGCTTCGTAGCAGTGTTCAGGATGCCTTGATTAACAACAGGCTTTTCTGCCCCTCAGAGCTTAGGGACCCCTCCAATTACCTTCATTACCATAAACCAAATTTACATTTAAATGGTCACTACTCGATATTCTGCCAATTCTTACATTGTTATTGACTTAAATTTTGATATAAAGATAAGAAGTCAACATTTTTGTAAGCTTAACCTCTTTGTATCATTCACTTATCTTGTGGCCAGCAAGTACATAAAATTACTTGAAATTTTTGAGACCCTGTAGTTAAAAGCACTGGACTAAAATATGAAGCGGGGAGCTTTTTCCCTTTCAGTTTTACTTGGGTTTAAAGATTTAAGTAGACAGTTTTTAATTTACTTTTATAATATCCACATGAGATCGAGTGAGTAAAGATATTATTACCATTTCAACTTCAGAGAGAAACTAAGACAATCACTGTGTATCCTATGTGGAAAGTATTTCCTTGTGATATTTTCCATCTGATATTCAAACTACATAAATAACAAACTGAAGACCAAGTTTCTAGAAACAAAATTTAACGTGAAATTTAAATCCAGAATGAAACTTTTTTTCTCATAAGCCACACAAACTCAGGACCCAGATATTCTACTCCTTAGAGCTCTGGAAATCCCTAGATGAAGAACAACCCCACCTGAGATGAAGAAAGGACCTGGACCAAGAGGACCGGAAGCCTAACAGTATTGAGAATATTGTCTGTGTCAGACAAGATAGCACTGTGTGTTAGGGAGAAAGAAGGTGAAGAACCAATTTTATTGAGCATCTGTTACGTGCTGTGGGTCACTTGCCTAACTCAACCATAGTGCTGAGCCATGCACCATGCCACAATTCATGGCGTTGAACAAAAAACACTTATTTCTCACGTATTTTCAGGTTCCAGCAGATCTGGACTCCCAGCTGGGTTTGCCCATGCACCTGTCGGGCAACAAGGTTGATGATAAGTCTGTGGCGGGGGCTCTGCTCCTGGTGTCTTCCATCTTCTCCTAGGCATGGCTTTCTCTGGGCACTGGCAGAGGTATAAGGCACAAGCAGTCACATGCTCGGCAACATCCTACTGCTAAAGGAAGGACACAGAGTGAGCCCAGAGACAGAGTGGAATGGCTGTAAGCTCACAAAATAAGGGGCTTGGGTACAGAAGGGGCAAAGGAGTTGGCAGTATGGCACAGTGAGTTAAGCTGCCACTTCTGTCATCAGTGTCCCTTATCAGTTTGGGTCCCAGCTGCTCCACTTCTGATCCAACTTCCTGTTAATGTGCCTGGAAAGACAGTGAGTGATGTTCCAAGTGTTTGTGCCCTTGCCACTTACATGGGAGACGTGGAAGGAGTTCCTGTCCCCTGGCTTCTGCCTGGGCCAGTCATGGATCCTGCAGGCATTTAGAGGAGTAAATTAGCAGGTAGAAGATTCCTCTCTCTTTCTTACCCTTGTCCCATCTCTCCCTCTGTGTTGCTCTGTGTTGCAAATAAATAAGTAAATATTTTTTAAAGGGAAAGGTGAAGAATTGAATAAATTTAGTAATAATAAATAATTAGAAAATTTTTCGTTTTTACCCTCAATCTCATTCCACATATTTTAGTTCATTTGCTCTCCTAGGAAGCACTCCTAAGATGACATACTGGCATCAAGGGATGATAATAGAGTAGGACAGATTTCTATTTATATAGAAGATAAACATGGAATTGCTTCATATTCACAGGCAACACACCCGTGTCCATCAGCATGGGGCCAGGTATCTGCACTGTACCTGGCCTACACTAATAGATCATGACAGGAGGGGTCGTAAGCTTTGCTCACCTTCATCTTCCTCTTAGCCCTACCACAGTTCCTAACATACAGTTGGATGCACAAGTCTCAGGTTTATTTGTTTTTATTGGAAAGGCAGATCAGATTTATGGAGAAGGAGAGACAAAGGTCTTCCATCTGCTGCTTCAGTCCCCAGATGGCCGCAATGGCCGGAGCTGAGCTGAACTGAAGCCAGGAGTCTGGAACTTGTTCCAGTCTCCCACATGGGTGCAGGATCCCAAGCTTTGGGCCATCCTCTGCTGTATTACCAGACCATAAGCAGGGAGCTGGGGGGAAAGTGAATAGCAGGGACACAAATCAGTGACCACATGGGATCCCAGCATGTGCAAAGTGAGAATTTAGCCATTGCACCATCATGCCAGATCCTTGGGTGGCTATTTTACACAAGAGCTAAGGTGCCACTTGGGATGCCCACATCCCATATTGAAGTACATGAGTTCAAGTCCCACCCCTACTGCCCACCATCCAGACTGCTGCTAATGTACACCCTGGGAAACAGCAAATGATGACTTGAATGCTCAAGTCCCTGCCACCCTTGGGAGACTCGGATGAAAGTCTGGATTCCTAGCTTAAACTTAGCCCAGCCCCAGCTGTTATGGCATTTGAGGAATAAACCAGAAAATGGAGATCTCTGCCTCTTTCTGCCTTTCAAACAAATAAGTAAATTAATAGAATATTTTAAAATGTAAAATTCTACATGGCCCCCAAGGTCACACAGTTTTAGTGTCCTAAAGGGAGGGCCCCTTTAGCCCTATGATTACTGGAACTCAACACGTATTTAGAAAGACAGCTTCATTTTAAACTTAAGTTTTTGCTATTGAGATAATTACCAGGCACCTAACAAACAAAAGTGTACATCTACTGCTTACAGAAGTTAAAAGCATCTATTCAGATCTTGGTTATTTTGTATTGGCAAAGCCCAAATAATGCAAATGTTATGTGAAGTTTGGCAGTACAGAAGCAGTTTGTAGATGGTATCAGAAAGATCAGAAGATTTACTAATTTGTGTCCCTGTAAGTATATGCCTCAATGTCTAGGCATTTTTTCTTTTAACCTTACATTCTACATCTTTTTAAAAAAATTATATGCAGCATTAAGGATGTGACAGCTCCGTCTTGATTCTTAACCTGGATGTTTAAGGATGTCTTTCATTAGTTAGTGTGCCCCAGATAATGTCTCTATTTGCATCCTCCTTATTCCTTGCCTGACCCCTAATGGTCTGGAACACAGAGGGTCACTTGAGTTGATTTCTGTGGATCTCAGGCTGGCTCAGATTTGTGCATACTTCATTCATAGAGGAGATCATACTAATTTCCAAGCCCCACTCTTCAAGACATTGTTCTAACATCAGATATCTTAGCTGCTCTAACTCCATTGTCTGGACAGGAAAACATTTTAAATCTTTGCAAGCAATTTTGATGGACATTTCATTGTGCTCTGTATTACTTACATAATTAAATTTCCTTCACTTTGACGTCTGTTTAAAATTAAATCGAGAAGTATTTTTGAGTTCCATTGGGCAGTTAACTTTGTTTAACTGGATTTGTTCTGCATACATATGAAATGGCATCCTAGGAGTCAATGCACTTCTCGTAGATGTGAGAAATGACAGCCTTCGTGGGCAGAGTAGCCTCCTGCTGTTCATAACAGGCTGTCCATATCTATTAAGCTGATTTACCCTGTAATTCCAAATGGTGCTTATGTTTTTGTGCCTGCATTTTGGCAAGCTGGACCCTTCTTATCTTTTTTTTAAGATTTTATTTATTTTTATTACAAAGTCAAATACACAGAGAGGGGGATCTTCCGTCTGATGATTCACTCTCCAACTGACCGCAACAACTGATGCTGAGCCGATCTGAAGTCAGGGGCCAGGAGCATCTTCCAGGTCTCCCATGCAGGTGCAGGGTATCAAGCCATTGGACCATCCTCAACTGCCTTCCCAGGCCACAAGCAGGGAGCTGGATGAGAAGTGGGCTGCTGGGGTTAGAACTGGCGCCCATATGGGATGCCGGCATGTGCAAGGTGAGGACTTTAACCACTAGGCCACCGTGCTAGGCCCCCTTCTCATCTTTAATCCTGGCTCTTATTGACCCAGTTGTTCATCAAATTTTGTATGAAGGTGACACACGGGAATGGAGATATGAATGGAGAGTTACTATTCCAAAAGTACTGGTATAATATTTTCAAAGAATTGTCCCAAATTGCTGCTTTTTGTTGTATTGTTAATTAGTCACAGTGCATTTCAAAATTCATTAGATTCATTTTTTTAAAAATATTTATTTTTGGAAATGAAAAATACACAGAAAGGAGATACAGGGAGAAAGACCTTCCATCTGCTGATTCACTCCCCAAGTGGCTACAATGGTCAGAGCTGATCTGAAGCGAGGAGCCAGGAACCTTCTCTGGGTCTCCCACAAGAGTGCAGGGTCCCAAGGCTTTGGGCCATCCCCCACTGCTTTCCCAAGCAGGGAGAGAGTAGGAAGGGAAGTAGAGCAGCCAGGGATCCCAGCACATGCAAGGTGAGGACTTTAGCCACTAGGCTACCACGCCAGGCCCAAGAAGTCATTAGGTTCTTAAAGGTCTGTCAAAGTCTTTAAGATTTATCTTGTTTATCTCTATACTTCAAATAATAATAGGCTTATCATAACATTATTTTAATCCTTACATGAGCGAGTACAAAAGCTGTTTAGAACTGACATATGGTGGATGTTGTTAGTTTAGTTATTATTATTTCTTGGTTAATATTACTCCTTATAACTTCTCAGTATAGCAACAAGTCACTGACTCTCCCATGGTTTCTGCAGATTAGGAGTTGTGCTTGACCTGTCGCAAAGAGCATGAGTGTCGGAGACAGTTCCACTTTGTTTCTGAGCCTCACTGTTGACTGGCTGTGTGACTTCTTGAAAGGGATTAACCTCAGAAAGCATTTCTTTGCTGTACAGTGCAAATAAGGCAGATGCAAACAGACATGATGGCACTGGTACACTCACCTCTGACTTCCTCTGGACCACAGATGACACCATACTGCATGAGTGCACATGTTCGCTAGCATAAGGCGTGTCATTTCCACAGTGGACTGTGTAACGGGCGAGACTGCCAGACTCTGCACTCTTGTTGGATGCACTGTTTGCAGATGGGTCAAACATGCAGCAGCACCATTTTCTCCATATTTTAAGACATTCTTAAATGGTTAGACAGTTGCTAGACTCATGCTGAGAAATCCAAGTCTGCTATGCACATAGTAGGCGCCAACTGGATCTTTATAGACTCATGAGAGGACAAAGTCCAGTTTGTAAGGGTAAAACATGTGGAGTAAACATTCTACATTTGATAGAATTTTGCAAGTAAAACTTGCAGCTAGGCCAACAAGTTCAACTCATCTATCTCTTCAAGGATCCAAGGTTGGGTCGTACTTCCACAGATCCCTAGTGGTCTGGGAAAGTGCTGAAGGTGCCAAGGAGAATGGTATCCTCCTTAGTCTCCTTCCTGGATCCCGCATAAGCATTCTCCAAATCCAATCACTTGGGTTCTTATCTGATTCCCTGAAGAAGTGCTCTCATTTTGGGTTATATTCTCATCTTTGTTCCCAAACCCAGGAGCCTGAATAACAAGAAAAAAGAAAGAAATCTCACAGCCAGCCACACTTGCTTTTCCAAAGTAGTAACTTATTTTCTTTTTCTTTTAGAGATTTATCATTTTTTTTTATTATAAAAGCAGACTTCACAGAGAGGAGGAAAGACAGAAAGATCTATCCGCTCATTCACTCCCCAAGTGGCCACAACAACTGGAGCCAAGTCGATCCAAAGTCAGAAGCCAGAAGCTCTTCCGGGTCTCCCACACAGGTACAGGATCCCAAGGCTTTGGGGTGTCCTCCACTGCTTTCCTGGGCCACAAGCAGAGAGCTAGATGGCAAGTGGAGCAGCCAGGATACAACCCAGCGCCCATATGGAATCCTGGCATTTGCAAGGCGAGGACTTTAGCCACTAGACTACCACACTGTCCCCAGCAACTTATTTTCTAATAGATTTGAAGCCATGAACCTCTGAATTCTCAACATTCAGGTCTATTTAAACAGTTTCTAGTATCTTTTCCTGACCCCAAATTACTCCCAAGCATTAATTGTTCTGGTGGTTTCATGGCCACATTATTTCATATTCATTACTGTTTTTATGAAAAATTATAACACTAATTAGAGCAGCTTCCAGTTAATTCACTTGGTGATTCATGACTCTTCTCCCACATGGTGTTCTGCATGTGGTCATCCTGGAGAAAGCCTCCACGGGTAATTGCAGCTCTATTCCCTGAGTGAGCACCTAATGCCATTAGTTCTGATCTGCAGGCGTGGCCCACAGCTCGGATGGTGCCTGGTTACAGCTGCACTCATGCCCCTGCCCTCTGGATGTGGGGGTGGGAGTGGGGGAGCCAGCAGGGAGGAAGGGATCCTCAGGAAGGGCTCCAGGGCAGCCAGGAGAGGACATCTGAGAGAGGAGGTGGGAAGGGCTCCGGGATTTGAGTATCACTTTAATATCTTTTGCATACACAAGTCAGAACAGAATGGAACAAAACGTGCCCTGAGAGGAGGTCAGAGTGTGGAAGGTTGATTGTCTGTGTTCTGGCAGATGTGTGGCCAAGCACTGAGCTAGACTTTGGAAGCCTGGTTTCCTCTAAGAGCTCTCACATCCAGTTCTTTCAATTAAAAATTTATTTCACCCCCATTAGTCTGGCTGCTATTAAAAAAAAAAAGAAAGAAAACAAAAAACAAAAAGTGTTGGTGAGGATGGGGAGAAACTGGAGCCTTGTGTGCTGTGGGTGGGATTGTAAAACGATGCAGCCCCTGTGGAACTATCCCGGCATGAACACTGCATTACCATGTGACCGCAAAATGTCACTTCCAGACATACGGGGTAGAGGAACTGAAAGCAAGGTCTCAAAGACAGACTTCGTTATCCTGTATGTGGCAGCATTATTCACAACAGCCAGAAAGTGGAAGCATCCCATCTGCCCATCAACAGATAAACAGTGTAAAAGCATGCACTGAACTGTTACTGAGTCTTAAAGTGGAAGACATTCTTCACAGTCTACAGCATGGTTGAGCCTTGAGACCTGATGCTTGGTGAAATAAGCCAGTCACTAAAAGACAGATGGTATAGGATTTCACCTCCATGAGATATCTAAGGCAAAAACACAAAGCAGAATGTCGGGTCAAGACGAGGGGGAAATGAGTAGTTGTTTAATGAGGATATGGTCTGTTTTGCAAGATGAAAAAGTCCTGGGGCTTGATTGTGTAACAGTATGGAGACACTTGACACTACAGCTATATATTTCAGAAGGGTTAAACAATGTATATTTTACCTCAATTTCTAAGAAAAATATTGTCACTTATTTTGCAGTGCTTCCTTAATTAAAAAAAAAAAAAACAGAATTCTGCCACTCACAATCAACGTCATTATTTTCTTTTATCCAAAGATTTTTTAAGTTACTTTAAAAATACACAGAAACTCTCTCAATGTAAGCAATCCAAATGATAATGGGTAGAGTGTTCTTTGCCTATTTCCTTGTACCCATCTTCATTACTTTCCAGGATAATCACAAAGGCAGCTGCTGATCCAGGTGCCTCCAACGCATTTACTTAGCCAATTACAGACTCACAGGGAAAAAAACATCTTGTATTATATCACAGGTTTGCGAGCAGTTTTAGCAGAGCTGTATCACCCAGCATGCAGCATGCTGAAGCTCTCTTCTTTTGCAGAGGAGTCTCTGTCCACCTTCTGCATGTAACTCATGTTCCACAAACCTGTGCACTGCATAGCTTCTTGCAGCATGAGTGAGTACCTACCGCACTGCACCTGCAGATTCTGACAAAGTGAGCCAGCCTGACTGTCCCACCACTTTTCACCAGAATGTTCCTGGCTTCAGATCCCTGGAAAGAGTACTGAGCATGAAGGAAATCTAGGCCTGTAGGAAGGAGGCCTCCACCAGAAAACCATGGTAGGGAGGATTTGCCCAGATATTGTTTGGGCTTGGTCTCCATTGCCCAGACATATGTTTAGGGCTTGGTCTCCATGCTCCAACCCTCATCATGGATTCTTGGTCATTTGGGAAGTGGCATGGGTATTCTCATCAGTGTAACCACGCTGGAACGATCAGAAGCTTCGGGCTGCCCCTAACATGCCACCTCCAGCTCCTCCTCCACTGGGGACGCTCCCACTCTTGAGGGCCCGAACTGGCCACCAGTGGGGGTCATGGGCCTTGTTCACCATCCCACAGGCACCCACTGCCATATGAGCCACTGGCTGCTATCAGGAAGTAGCCATTCTCGGGTCACACCAGCCCAGGTGGGGTGCGGTGGGGGCTGCTCAGTATCCAGCTGGAACCAGTCCCTGTGGCTCTACACAATTGAGCTTAGTCCTAGGCAGATTATTAACAATCCTGAACATCTTTTATATAGTTATTAGATATTTGCCTTTTCTCTGTGACGTATCAAAGGGTTTTCTTTTCTTTGCCCATTTTCTTACTGCAACGTCTAGCTTTTTCTTAGAAATAAATTTCTGATAGTCTACATATTCTGGATTTAGGACCTTTGTCAGCTGTATGCATTACAAATACTCATGGCTCTCCTATTTATTTTCAAGATTGTTGTTTGATAAACTGAAGTTCTTCATTTTAGTGGATTTTGATACATAATCTTTTTTTCCCTTGGGTTAGTGTCTGCTGAGTCCTATGAATTTTTCTCGTGATTATAAAGCTGCTGGTCTGTTACTCTCTCAGGGCTTCATCATCTTGCCATGCACACTCATGTCTGCCAGTTATGTATGGTACAAAGCAGGGGTCAAGAACTGTACCCTGCACAATGCTTATCCACTTCACCTGCATCCATCACCACACTTCCTCGTGTCCTATGTTGCCAATCTTGCCATTAAATCAAGTGCCCATGTGTATATGGGTCTCAATCTCTGCTTCCTGCTCTGTGCTACTGGCCTGAACTTATATATAACCGCATCCCAGCACAGTGCCATTGACATCTTATTAAAGCTCTTGATGGGCCTGGCACCGTGACCTGGCAGCTTAAGTCCTTGCCCTGAACGCACCAGGATCCCATATGGACACCGGTCCTAATCCTGGCAACCCTGCTTCCCATCCAGCTTCCTGCTTATGGCCTGGGAAAGCAGTCGAGGATGGCCCACGGGATTCTGCACCCTTGTGGGAGACCTGGAAGAAGTTCCTGGCTCCTGGCTCCAGATCAGCACAGCACCAGCCGTTGCGCTCACTTGGGGAGTGAATCATCAGACAGAAGCTATTTCTCTCTGTCTCTCCTCCTCTCTGTATATATCTCACTTTGCAATAAAAATAAGTAAATCGTAAAAAAAAAAGCTCTTGATGTAGCAGCTCCTGCCTTGCTCTCTTTCATCAAGAATAGCCAGATTGGGGCCAGCACGACTGCTCGACTGGCCAATCCTCCACCTGCAAGCGCCAGCATCCCATTTGGGGAGTTAATCAATGGATGAAAAATCTGTCTCTCCTCTCTTTCCAGTAAAAATAAATATTTTTAAAAGAATACTGAATTATTCTTTTTTTTTTTTTTGCACTCTGCTGTAAGTTTCAGAATCACCTTATCAAATTCCAAAAACTAAAAGAAAAGACAAAAGGAAGGGTGGGAAGGAAATCTGCTAAGATTTTGGCTAGGGGTTACATTGTGTCTAGAGACCAATATGAAGAGAACTGAACTCTATTTTAAATGCTAAGTCTTCCAATCCATGAATGTGGGGGTTCTTTAATTTCACTTTCACAATTATGTACTTTTTCTCTGTCAAAGTCTTGCATTCTTATTGTCAGAGTGGTATTGTGTTCTTTTGATCCTATTATTAACAACATCTTTTTCATTTTTAGTTTTGTTCTATAGATATACAATTGATTTTTCTCTGCTGATTTTGAGACATTAATTCTAACAGTTTATCTGTGTATTCTCTTGGATTTTTTCACGTACACACAATCAATATTGATATTCTGTTTGCTCTGTAACTAGCCACCTCACTGAACTTCCTATTGGTTCTAGCAATTTGTCTTTGAGGTTGTTGGGTTTTCTAAGTAAAAAGTCACATTAGCTTGGAAGGGTTCTCTCTGTGCCCGGAGCATATTTGGTAGCTGTTAGTTACATGCAGTCTGGATTCAAGACTGTCTGAATTGGAACCCTAGTTCCATTACTGACTAAGTAACCTTAGTAATTTGTTTAATCTCCTGTACCTTGATATCATTAATAACAAGCTGCCTTATAAGGTAGTTGTAAAAAGCAAATGACTTTATAGTGTTAAAAACATGCCAGTCAGTTGTCTCATCCACTTTCCCCCATTTCTTGACCCTCCCCACCCTAATTGTTGGTCCACATGGACATGCATCCTTCTGAAATATGTAAACATATTAAAAATAAAATGAATGTATTATTTTAAAAAGCATGCCAAATAATTAGCTATCACCTTATGTCAGCTTTTGTCACTTATTTTTATTTATTTATATTTTTAATTAATTTATTTTTTATTGGAAAATCAGATATACAGAGAGGAGTGGAGACAGAAAGATCTTCCTTCTGCTGATTCACTCCCCAAGTGGCCGCAACAGTTGGAGCTGAGCTGATCTGAAGCCAGAAGCCAGGAGCTTCTTTTGGGTCTCTCATGTGGGTACAGAGTCTCTAGCATTTGGGCCGCTCTCAACTGCTTTCTCAGGCCACGAGAAGGGAGCTGGATAGGAAGCAGGGCTGCTGGGACATGAACTGGCACCCACATGGGTTCCCAGCACATGCAAGGCAAGGACTTTAGCCACTAGGCTACTGAGCCGGGCCCTTGTCATTTATTTTTATAGATTTATTCATACACGTGAAAGGCAAAATTAGAGAAATAAGGAGAGATTGATCTTCCATATTCTGATTCACTCCCCAAATGGCTCAATATCTGGAATCAGGCCGTCCAAACCCAGGAACAGCAACTCTATCTGGGTCCTCCACAGGACTGGCAAGAACACAGCTGCTGCTTCCTAGGCAAGTCAGCAGGTGGCTGGCTGCGAAGCAGAGTAGTGGACTGTGAGCCAGGATCCTAACACAGGATGCAGGCTGAAGTGGAAACTTAACCTACTTGCCATCACACCCACCACGGCTTTGATGATTTTATCAAGTAGTTCCTTTTTTTTTTCTAACAATATTGGTTAAATAATCTTTTCTTAAGCTTATTTTATTATACTGGCTACTTTTATACTATCACACTGAATAATAATGGTGTTTTGAAGGCCTTATCTGAAACTTTCTCACTTTGAAATATTGCTTTCTGTTCTGTGTTCCTTTCTTCACGTCTGACATATCTCAAATCCTCTTTCTCCCGACTCATGAATCTGCTTTAACACTGCAAAGGGAGAGAATTCCTTCATTCAAAGTATGCCATTCCTATAAAGCTGAAAAACATTCATAATTAAATGATTTGTTTGGAGACCCTGTTGGAGCAAGAAACACCAGCCTTCCCCCTTCCTACAGAAAGAATTCTCTGTTAATGTAATAAAATTCCTGGGAACATTTGGGATGAGCACAGGGGTATTTATGACCATACAGAGCTGCTAGTCTTTGGGGGGGCATATCTTGAGTTCTTAAGTTTCACTAAATCTTAGAAAGCTGAAACATGTTTTTAACTTATTTTAGTTTTCATAAGGAGTACATGTACTATTTGAGTCATTAAATAACTGAAAGTCCCTTCTTACAGGAGAGACCTCCTGAACTGCATAAAAGTCTGGCATGACAACCACCATGGCAAATTTGCTCTTAATGTCTCCCAGTGCTATTACAGTATTTCTCCTTTTCATCTTCCATCTTACTGCCTTTCTTTACACACTGTTATGTATTGATCTATTTTCTTTGTAATCACATTCTATTCCTGTTTCATAAAATTCTCTCTCTTTGCATCATATTGTGATTATCAGGTGATTTTCTAAAACATTCTTTTACCTTTCTGTACAATATTTTCAGATAAATTTTCTTCGATTTTCAGATGATGGTTTCCATTTCTATTTTATTCTGTTTATTTCTATTCTATCTGTTTTTGCATCTTTTTGGTAGTGTTTGCTCTCACATGAAAAGAAGACTCATTCACACTCAATGTGTTGAACAGAGAAGTGTTTTTGCACACAGCCTGCCCTCTGCAGCTCAGTGCTCACTGCCCTGTGCCACCTCACCAGCTCATGCCCCCACCGGAGCACCTAGCATCTGATCAACTCCAGCCTGCTCCAGGAGAATGAGGTGTATGCAGCAGTGCCCAGTAACAGCTGCTCACCCTGATCACTGTGGGAGCCCCACCTGCAGGAAGTCCTGCACCACCACCAGCAACAGGCGGGTGGGCAGGCTGTTCCAAAAATCACCCATCAAAGTATGCTGAGAATGGCTACATTTGAATTTTGGAACAGTTGGAAGACTAAGGCATTTTTTTTCAATGTGGGTGCTATTTTTTTAATCCAGGCCCACTGGCCTGGTAAATATTTAGGTGAAAATTCCCTAAAAAATGTAACTCCTCTCCCAAAGCACCACCAAAAGTGTTGCTTGCAGTGACAGTCATCAGTGTGATAAGTCTGATCTTTCATTATGGGTCTCAAATGATTTTAATAGGAAGCTGGAGAGGCCAGTCAGTCATCTGAAGCCAGATGATTCTGTCCAGAATTAAATATCTGTTTTAGCAATTCAGGGTTTCCTAGATGGCTTGGCAGAATGCAGGGCAGAGCTAAGGATTCCTGTGAGCCCAGGCTTCTGCACAGGCAGAATAGATGACTAGGGCTTGTGAATTCAAAGCTCACTGTCCCAAAAGATGTATTCTAACAGACTTAAGACCTGCTGGACTAAACACTGAGGGCTTCTCTGTTCTCAGGGCTCTGTTGCCGCCCAGCCCTGTTCAGAATTGGACAATGTCCCCTGGGAGTTCTGCTCTCCACATTCCTAAACTAGCAGCCTGGGCTGAATGGTTTCTAAAGTCCTGCTGTTTAAGGGCTCCAAGGTTTTCCTGCCAGCCTAGATCACCTGTGGTTAAAATCCCCTCCTTCAGGGATCCCTTTTTTGCCCTTGGGCTTTCTGCTGAAGGAAAGTGGAGATGAGCCCTGAGCAACTGGGCCAGCTGCAGGAGCTCTGGGCAGCTTGTCTGTCTCCCTCTGCTCTCTCTCCTCCTTCCCTCTAGCTCCCACATCCTCCTGACTGTAAGATTTTTCTCTAATAAACCATGCAGCAGGGTTCTCATGGGCATGTGAGCTGTTCACCCTGGAGTATCTCGGCTGTCCAGGATAATCTAACAAATGGGTAAGAGGTCTTTCTAGGGCCTTGCCTTGATCCACAATTGGAAGGCAGCAAGAGAGGGGAGGAAGGCCAACAACCAGTGGACTCCCAAGTCCCTTGGCACAGAGCACCATCCCCTATCCCCACCTCTGCTCTTGGCTCCCTAAATGGATGTTGGTCTGGATGTCACTGCCTCTATCGCCTGAATGGAGTAGCATCTGGTCCATGTAGACAAGGTTATTTTTCCATTTTTTAAAAGATTTACTTACTTTTATTGGAAAGGCAGATACACAGACAGGAGGAGAGACAGAGATTCACTCCCCAAATGGCTGCAATGGCCAGAGCTGAGCCGATCCAAGGCCAGGAGCCTGGAGCCTCCTCCAGGTCTCCCATGTGGGTACAGGGGGGACTCAAGAACCTGATCCATCCTCTGCTACCTTCCTAGACCACAAGCAGAGAACTGGACCAGAAGTGGAGAATCTGGAACATGAACCAGCGCCCCAATGTGATGCTGGTGCTTGCTAATGGAGAATTAATCAACTGAGCCATCCCACCAGCGAACACGAGTTTCTGAGAAAGCCAGCTCTCTACCTTGAGTCAAAATCTCCCCTGATTCGGACCAGGAACACTTGCACAAAGTCCAAGCTAAGAATTTAGCTCTTAGAACCAAGTTCATTTGACTAGCTCAGCCATAATCTGGATCCAGGAAGCCTTCGGCAATAAGGTCACACAAAGAAATAGAACAAACTGCAGAGTACCTAATTGCAAGCCATAGATTCCAAAATGTAAGCAGCAAAGAACAAATACTGGTGTTTAAATAGCCCTTCTCCCACCAGCAAGCCTTCCCTGCTCCAAGGTGGGTAGGAGCTGGCTCCATGTGACCAACTGCCTAGAGCCTAACCCCCAATCATTGTGTGTCAGACTCTGCTCTGCCTATCCTTCTAACAATTTACTGGTGTCTGCATTTAGCCTGCATCACCAACACTGACCAGCATTGATGATTAGCTAAATGGTAAATATATACCATCAAACGTGTTCAGTTATTTTTAGCCAATTTACTTATTTGAGATGCAGACAGATAACACACAGATCATCCGCAACTACTGATTCACTCCTCAAATACCGCAAGAGTCATGGCTGGCCTAGACTGAAGGCAGGAGCTGCCAGTGGCAGGTCTGGGCACAGGTAGCAGGAATCAAATTGCTTGAGTCATCACTGCTGCCTCCCATGGGCTCCGTCAACAGGAAGCTGGAGTCAGGAACTAAAGCTGGATGTGGGCAAATGAACTGCTAGGCCAAAGGCCATACTCCAAGTTTGCAGTTCTTCCACTTTTTTGCTTCCTTGTTTAAATGCAAGATCTTATTATTATTCAGAAGGCTCCTCAATACAGAAAGTAGTTCCTCTTGAAGGATGCTTTTAAATCACCATCACCTCTTACGTGGGCTGGCTATTCTCACAGCAACAAACTACCACCTCTTCAGAAGAGCCAAGTGAAAGGAGGTTGTTTACTTATTTGTTTTTTCTCATCCCAAATACCCGTAGCTTTCTCAGGGAACAAGGTCAGACACAAATGTAAACTGTTTTGTAATTGATTTTCCTAGCATAACCCCATTTAATGGCCAGGGTTGATCTTTCCAACATAACCACAAGCCCCACATTCTCCCTGGAGTATTCCCTCTTCCACAAAGGTCACACTCCCCTTGGCACAAGCCCTTCTAAAAGGGGCAGCTTCTCACTCTTCAGCTACAAGATGGAAAGGATTCTGGTGTATGCATAGTTTTCAAACCCATATACACGGAGGTTAAGTGTCTGCTGACGAATGCACCTGGATGCATTCCTTCCCTTCCCCCTCTCCCTGCCCTGGCGAGATCATATTGAACTATTCAGGGAAAGTATTTACTGAATGCAAGGAGAGTACAGCACTGCTGCATTATTTATGATGGGCTAACAATACCCATCGTATGTAGAAGGTATTTGGGCATAAATTAGTGATGTGAGGAAACACCAGTGGTCCAGAACCTATTAGGATCTCTGACACGTGTGTGCAAACACAGTACAGTCTTACCTCTTGTACAAGGCAAGAAATTGGCTGTGTGACAGTTTCACAAGGAAAACAAAGCTCTTTAACCTTTTATTTGCCATTGTCCCTCTGAGCAGTTCATCTACTGCTGAGTCAGACCTGAGAAATAATTTCAAATCCTGAATTTCTAACCTCTGCAAAGGAAGGCTGTTTACATTTCCTGCATGCCTACTCTGTGCCATATGTTATAGCTGGTCACTTGAGGCCCAGCATGGTAGCCATCATTATCTCCCTATACAATGAAAAAATTAAGGTGCAAGTTTACGCACCTGGTAAGTGGCCAATGTGGAGTTGGAAACCAGGCATTGATTTCTGACTGAGGCTTTTCATCGTACACTTCACCCACTCCCTCAACAAGAAGGCAAAGGGGTGTTCTCGCTATCTATGATTGGTTATTTGTCACCACAGGAATGCTGCCCAGCACAGAACAGCAGGATGAGAAGCATAGGCAACATTTATTTTTGCTCAGGAGTCTGCAAGTTTACTGGGCTGCTCTGATGATCCAGAATATGTTTGGCTCATCTCAGCTGGGCTCATTCAAACATCTACAATGAACTGCTGGGTCAGCTAGGTGCAATCCCACAGAGCCTGGGCTAGAATAAACCATCTCCTCCACCAGACCCACTGCAGAGTTCCAAGTCCCAGCACTAAGCACAGAGCTTCTCAAGGCTTGGCCCCAGATTTGCCGCACTGTCACCTCCACCACTAAGCCAAACCAAGCCACAACATCAGCCCAGATCCACAGAAAAGTGAATCAACCCCACTTTTGCTGAGGGCAGTTGGCACACTAGAAGAGATGTACACACTAGGACACTTTTTGCAAGTCATCTGCCTTAGCTCCTCTTTGGGGCTGCTTCCCCAGAGCGCCTGTTCCCTTAGCTCCTTCCTCTCAACGCCTCTCCCTGATTCTTGGCTACAGCAGATGACTGGGTCACTTGCCCAGCCTCGAATATCCTTGTTTGGCATTAGATCTTGCTTGCAGAGCTGGGTCTTCCCCAAAGCCTTGTGCCATGACCTCACACTGGGCCCTAGGCTTGTGGTTTGGGGGACTGAACAGAGAGCAATTTCTGCAGGACACCCTGTGCTCACTGAGTCAGGCTGGAAAATGACATTTGACTGGGGGGCAGGAATGTGTATAGACACTGAGCAAGTCCTCGCCTGAAGAGAACATGGTCTAGGGTGGAGCGTGGTTGGATGGCATTGGCTCAGAGTCCTACTGGGAGACCCAGGCAAAACTAGAAGATAGGCATGAGCCAAAAAACCTATGAAAAACAAGTGAGAGACAAGAGTTTAAAAGTCCCACATGAAGGATCTGAGACTCCTGGGCTGACTACTGACAGCTGTAAGAACTCTGGGCAAGTTACAGAACTACTGCCTCAATCCTTTGGGCTCTTGGATTTGTACGTTGGAAGACCACAGGCCACAGTCTTGCATTTGCTGGTATGAAATCTGGGGGGGTTTGAAAGCTATTAGGAAGGTATGTGCAGGATAAACTGGCTTTTACCTTTTAGGAAAAAAAAAATACTTATTTGAAAGGCAGACTTTCACAGACAGAAAGAGATCTTTCATCTGCTGGTTCACTCCCTAGAGGGACACAGTGCCCAGGGCTGGACCAGGCCAAAGCCAGGAGTTCTATCCAGGTCTCCCACATGGGAGAGAGGGAACCAGACACTTGGGCCATCTTCGACTGCTGGTTCGAAAGTGGAGCAGCCAGGGCACAACCTGGCACCCACATGGGAGGTGGAGACACAGATGGTGACTTAATCCACTACACCACACCACTAGCTCCTTCATCTAGTCTTTCTCTGCAGTTTGCTAAATATTAAATCTTCACCATTTTCCTATTTTATACATACATACATATACACACATAACTATGGAAACACACAGAAATAAAATAAAATGTAATTTGGCAATCATACCTAATAACCCTATTAAAAGCACTAATAAAGTATTATCTGAAAAATCATCCATATTGATATGAAAATTGAAAGCTATACGGTTAATCCAAAGGATTATAAATTGAGGGAGAACATCCGTAAATATTTGCAGAAGCTTTTTGCCCTGAATTTGTTACTAAGAATTTATCCATGCATCACTATTTTCTTTTAAAAGATTTATTTTACTTATTTGAAAGCCAGCAGCAGAGAGAGAGAGAGAGAGACACAGGAAGGGCTTCTAGCCACTAATTTACTCCCCGGATGTCCACAATGCCTAGGGCTGGGCCATGCCAAAGCCAGGAACCAGGAACTCCATCTGAGGTGGTAGGGGCCCAAACACTTGGGCCATCTTCTGCTACTTTCTTGGGCACATTAGCAGGGAGTTGGATTGAAGTGTTGCAGGCAGCGGCTTCACCCGCCAGCTATAGTGCTGGTTTCCACACCTCACTGTTTAAGTAGAGTCCTAAAGAAGAAAGTTTGGCACCAGGCAATCCAGGAGGTGGACCCAGGATGAGGCAGCAGTGCAGTCAAGCATACTGGTTCCTGCTTGTCAGGAGGGCCTGAGAGGCCTCCCTGCACACAAGGGGGGTCCCTTTAGGATGCATCTGAGTATGGGTAACACCCTGGAGAGGTGAAGAAGAGACCACCCCTTGAACCTATGTCAAACCTGGAATGTGGCCTTGGGGTCCTCACACTCTAGGTCTTTATTTATTTCCCTTTGAAATGAAAATGATTGTTGCCCAATGGCCCAGCTCTGGATGGCTATGATAATCCAATAAGAGAAATGGTCAGAAGTGAACATTTCCCTAACTTATCTCATCAAAACCTTTCTAGACACTTGCATTATGATTTCTTTAACCAGATGATGAGACCAGCATCCAAGTGCCTCCACCTATAAGACTCAGACCCTACAAAGGCCTTCACCTGTTAGTGCGATTTCCACATGTTCTTTTTTTTTTTTTTTTTTTAAAGATTTATTTTATTTTCATTACAAAGTCAGATATACTGAGAGGAGGAGAGATAGAGAGGAAGTGGAGCTGCTGGGACTAGAACCAGCGGCCATATGGGATCAAGGCGAGGACCTTAGCCACTAGGCCACGCTGCCAAGCCCTCCACATGTTCTTATACTTTAACATTGTGTGCCATTGAACCCTTACAAATCACTTTCCTAAGAGACCAAACCTGGCTGTGAAGTAGGCATACCAGGTCTCTAAGTGAAAATGGCATTGACAGCCCTGTCCCAGCCATTCAACTGCATCTGTGACTCCAAGAAGGCTCAATCAGTAGTGTTACATGGAGATATCACTGCCTTCTAGGAAGCTGTAGGCTAAGGAGCAGCTGTGACCTGGGAAGAAGCATTGTGATTGTACACGCCAGTCCACATGCAGAAACTCATTCATCCTGAGCCAAAGAGGCGCTGGCATCCACAAGTCCTGACACTGTCTTTGGGCTTCCTTCCTGCCCATACAACCCCTACCTTCTGCTTCCCACTGAAGCACAACTGGCTAAATGAGCTCTTTCACAGTCTTGCCCTTCCTGCTGGTTCTGGTGTGTTTTAATTTTTCAAAAGTCAGAATGAAGGGAATTTGAGTCAAAATGAGACTATCATCCTGTCATTTCCAATTTCATTCTGTTAGCACTTTTTAGAATTGTGGTGGTAGAAGGTTTGATTTTGGAAAGAAAAAAAAAGACTCACTTTGAAGTTCCGACAGCAGGAGGAAGTTTCGGCCTCACTGTAAGCATTTCTTGAGGGTGACTGTGAAGGAGGAATTGCCTCCCTGGCTTCTCTCGGGGCCAGGAGTCTGCCCTCCCTTCCCAGAATCCGAATTCAGAAAGATTTTAAGGAGGTGCTGGGAGGGCATGGACAAACTAGGAATGGCGACTACAGTTGGCTCCAAACCAGACTGTGTGAACCAGTCCTGTGGTCCCACCCCTATAGCTAACGGATGCCTTCTGTCACTCAGAAATGAGCTGGAAAGGCTGGGTATTGACAGCCAGGCAATTTGCACAATGAAGTTTAATGGCTTACATCACTTTGTACAACTCTGTCAAATGCTGTCAATGCATCGCCTTCCAGGTACTGGCACTCCCACTCCCACTGACTCTTATCCTTCTCTTTCCCTTCAAGCATGCAAACGTAAAGAACAAGAACCAAACAAAGACAGGAACAACTCCCAGAAGAAATCCCGCCTGGTGTTCACCGACCTCCAGCGCCGCACACTCTTTGCCATCTTCAAGGAGAACAAACGCCCGTCCAAGGAGATGCAGATCACCATTTCCCAGCAGCTGGGCCTGGAGCTCACCACTGTTAGCAACTTCTTCATGAACGCCCGGCGTCGCAGCCTGGAGAAGTGGCAAGACGACCTGAGCACAGGGGGCTCCTCAGCCACATCCAGCACTTGTACCAAAGCATGACGGAAGGACACTCACTTGGGCACAAGTCACCTCTGAATGAGGACAACAGATACCAAAAGAAAACACAAAGGAAAAAGACACCAAATTCACAGCTGGGGCCCTTCACTGGTGATTTGAAAGCACAATTCTCTTAAAAGGAAACTTCTAGCTGTAATCATAGGCCAGGTTTTTTTGTCTTGTCTTGTTTTGTTTTGTTTTTAATGGCTATGGAGTCCAAGTGCAAGCTGAAGTTAATCTCTTTAAACCAGACACTGTCCTCTGAGCGTGCTAAGCATTACAGAAACTCAAATGGGGCCTTCCTGTAGGAGCTGATTCCAGTAAGGTGTCACCTAGGCTCAGGATTGCTGAAAATATCAACAGTCCCACTTAAGTTCTGCCAACCTCATGTCATCAGAGCCCACGTGAGAAACAGTAAGACTTTAGTCTGTATAAGGACTCTGAGTTTAGGCTTCCAAGATGCTTATGTGAGAGAAGACTCTTCCACCAGATTGACCTCATTTGCTTTCCAAGTGCTTAGCCTCAAGATACCACAGTCCACCAAAGTTCACAGCCATAGTATGAAAAACATCAGAAAGGTAATTACTGAGCACAAGTTTAAATATGGAAGTTAAAAAAAAATCCAAGGACCTGTTTTTCCAACCCAGGCATCTGTTTTCATTGAGTAGCTTAGAAAACTTTAAGTTGATTCAGTTTACAATTTTCTTTACCTCCTGGAAATCTCACATGGTCTTGGATCTGTCCAAAAACAAATCAGTTTACTTGAGCTCAAAGTATCAAGCACAACAAAAGGAAACAGAAATAAGAAAGGTTCTGGATTTACCACATCTGGGTTTTCAAGGAGCCTATTGTGAAGTCATTGGAGAGTCACTGGGAATATGGCTTCAAGCACACTTCGCAGTTTGATACAAATTCTGCTTGTACCTAATGCGGATGAACACTCAGGAGGCCAACTGAACTGTTATGGTACATGGAGAAAATGCAACATTTTAACAGATCTAGATATTTTTAGAGCATTAATGTGTCCTTCTTGGTTTATTAGTCATGGTTCCTTCTACTGTGCATTTTGATCGTCACTCATTCTCACACTGTCTGATTTGTGTTGTTCCTTCATCTATCCAGTTAGTAGGAACGTTTTCAGTGTTTTCTAGCAAGGAAAAAAAAATAATAGACCACCACACATATTGCTCATGACTGTCATATAGTCATAAATCTCCTCCATGCTGAATCATTCTTGCAGAATAACTACATAAATCTGGAAAGAAGAAAAAAAATAAAAACACAGCACACCAAAGAAGCAGAATACTGCAAACCAAAGACATTTATTACTTGCCATTTTCTAGCCTAAAGATACTGTGATTACTTTTAGAAATCAGAAAACCTCTGCAACTCCGAATGGCATTCAGCTCTTGCATTTGGCTCACCATCAGGCTGAGCGGACCAGCTACACCAAGGACAGTAGCCAAGCTTTGCCACGTCAGCTGTGGTTCCTGGCTGTCACCTTCCAACAGCAAGCAGAAGAGAGTGCCCATAGAACTCTGGGAGATTGCAAAGGTCACCATGTGCATATTTACCAGTGAATGGCCCCAGGTGGGCACGGGGGTGGAGGGTGGTGGTATTCGAAGCAAGCCAAACGCTGCAATGATTCTTTACAGACACTTGAGAATGACTTTTTTTATGAATTACTTAATCGAAACCAAAGAAACTTTCTCTGCACCTACTTCTGCAACAAACAAAACTGTCCCATTAAAGTGAATAAATAAATCCGTGAATCAATGGAAATCACCACCAAGAAGGAAGCACGCCAGAAATAATTTAAAAAAACATCAAAACCAAAAAAAAAAAAAAAAAAAAAAAAAAAACCAACAGCGAGACACACTGTGTTCAAACAGACCTCTTGGGACAATTTTTGGAAGCAGATTTTAAAGAAAGGGTTGAGACAAGAAAAGAAGTAAGGAAGGGCCTCGGTGGCTGCTGCTTCATTTGACAACTCACGCGGTAATCTTAAAGTTGAAGATTGTCTTTAATTTGTGCCTATGCAGTTTTTTCAAAAAAACACAGAACAGAGCAACAGAAACCTCAACAGCTACAATACCAAAGATGAGGATTTCTCACACCTTTTGTTTCAGTTCATTATCTCCTCTTGCCTGGCTAAATACTAATATCGTCATTGATCTGTACAAAGGTAATCAATTTTGTTTCTCTGAGCAACAAAAGGAAAGGGTCATTTATTTGCTGTTATTGTTTTCCTTTAATTTTGTCATATGGGTTTTTTAACCCCAACATGGAATCTCCAAAGGCTTCCATGGACTGCAAGTGTAAGATGTTGGGATACTGAATGACGTCCCCCTCTCTGCTCAGCAATGCGGGGAATAGTCTTGTCACTTGAATGTTCTTTGCTTAACCCTTAGACTTGGTTCCTTCTATGTTCAGAGTCTGATCATCAGGGGAGGGAAGGAGAGTGAGAACCAGGGGTGGGGGTCTTGGTGACACATCCTCTCCCAAGCCACAAAACCAAAGAGTTCATAGAGGAGTTTACAGCCTCGTCTTCATGGGACTGCTACATCCTAACAGGGCTTCATTTGGGGGTGGGGGAAAATATGTAAAAATAGTTTCCAGTTTCTACTTTTCTATTAGCTTTTTAAGAATCACCTGTAAAGTTGCATTTCTAAAGAAAATATATAATATATTAATACATATATAGACCAACTTGACATTGGTGATCACTCAAAATTCTTGCTGTCCAAATTCAATGTCTTATTTTTGTCAAATGTTTCATTTGCTAAGTATTCGGTTCAGAATACTGCTCATTTCTCCTTCCATTCTAGAGTTAATTTGCCACTGGGGATGATGTGGCGTATTCACATTTCTATGAAAATTCCTGAGAAAGGTTGAAACTCAAGTTCAAGCACTTCAGCATTTAACCTGTTGGTAATGGATCCATGGTGTAAAGAAACTTGATTTGTATTTTAAGTGCTCTCTATTCCCTGCCTCGACCATGATCGAGATGGTCAGCGAGGCTCCTCCAGCACAGAGAGCTCAGCCATGGACAGAGTGCAATGCTCGTCTGCAGCCTGGGAAGGAGGCTCAGTGATCCACTCCCCCAGTGATGGGCTATGAGGCCAGCCCCAGGGACTCTACTGTTCTCCAGGGTTATCCCCTTAGTTAGCAGATCCACCAAAGGGACTTCTCCCAGACAAGTCCAACCCCTGTGGCAAAGGGCTGATCAGGTTTCCTCAGGGTGGTAATTACCAATTTGCTTCAACAAGCCTGTGTGCAACCACAGCTAGCTAGCACTGGGGTAGGTTAGTGGTGGTGTTGGGATTGGGGTGTTGCAAACCTGGAGAGAAAATGAAAAGCAAGTTTTGAGGAGAGGCTCTCTACCCATCTCCTTGATTCCACTGTGCAGGAGCAGCAGTCATGGAGCTACGTGAGACAATGTGGCTCTCTGTGATTTGTAAAAGTCATCCTGCCTTGGCTGCTCCCCGTGTCCCTGTAGTCCCTGCTCAGACTCCATATCAGGAGATTTAGAAAAGGATACATTTCAGCTGTGGGTTGCTAAAGCTGAATTTCAGCTTGGGGATGTTTAAATGAGTCGCTGGGACTCATTTAGAATCTCTGGAAATGGTTGTTCTTCTCAAGGTTAGATTTAGGTTTGATGCCTGGTTTAATGAATGACTCTTGGACATCCTAATCTCAGCATTTGGTCTCTGGAACCCACTGAAAATGTCTAGACCAAAAGAGGCTGCCTTGGGTGCCTGACAGTTCAGTACTGGCCATACCAAGCTCTGGTGAGTAGAGGAAGATGTTACAGAGCAAGAAAAGGTGGTAACATCCTCCAACAACTCATGACAAATGTCTCATACCAGATAGTGTCCTACTGAAGAGAAGGGCTTGTGTTTAAAAATTTACATATGTATAAAAAATATGTGTATCTATACATTTTGTATCAAGATTTTAAGCCCTGCAAAATTTGAATTTCTTAGTTGAAAGAAAAATTGTTAAACGGAAAATGTTAGAATCTAACCCAGTAAATTTCCTCAAGTACCTTAAAATTTTATTTTAAATTTAAAATTTCAGAGAAAATTATCATATGGATTTTGTTATTGCTTAGAGTCCATTTCCTCAATCTCAGAAAAATTCCAGGAAGCCTCAGCCATCAGGAATGAAAGGGACAGTGTGAAGGGACAGTTCTTCACCAGATCTGACAGCAGCAAACACAAATGCTCATGGCTACTGAGTGGAAAGACTTTTCTTCTTTATTCCTTTCTATAAATAGGCTTGCTTTGATTTTCAATGTGATTTGGGGACTGGGGATGTAATTATTTCATTCTAGGAAATTAAAAAGAAATTGAGCCAATCTTTTTTTTTCAAAGAAAGGTAGCAACAAGTGACAAAAAGAAAAACAACAGCAGTACTTAAACACTTCTCTAAGATGGAACAGTGTTCAGTTTTAATACATAAAGGCATGGACTAGACTGAGCCGAGAAGGACCAGGCACAACACACTTTCTGGAGAAATTAGAGCTTGCCAGACAGCTGCTTTTTCCAAACATGCTCTTGGCAATTGTGGGATTAGTAAGTCCAAGCTTAACTTAAACTTCAAGCCAAAATAAAATCAACATTAGCACAATGACATTGGGAAAGTTAAGATTATGTATTTCAAAGCCAAATATGGGTTTAGATAATCAACTACTTTACCTTGTCCAGGCCCTACACCCATCTATTAGTGTCAAGAAATTAAGGCTGACCAGATTTAAAAACAAAAAATCACTACTACCTGGATGTGAGGAGAAACTTTCATACTTCTGAAAGTGTTGGTAAAATTAGACATGTCTGTATATACTGAAGTGTCACGATAGCTTGCCTCTGGAGTAAACTTGGATTTTCAGGAAGCTGAATGGCTGTAATCTTTTAAAAATGAAGAACAGACTGGGTTCCAACTTTGTTGAAGAATAATGAATTCTGTTTTTAAAAAGAGATGACACACATGGTCAAGACTGATCACAAGCATGGGATACAAGTCCTGTGATGATACCTCTCGAGATTAACATGATTCAGATTTGGTAGCCTAATAGGATGAGGGAGTGGAAGAGGGTACAAGGGACAGAACAGGTACACATCCATCTTTTTCAAAGTTATCTGTAAGTCTGGTTAGACTGATAATTCTGTACCTTTAGCTAAGATGAAATCAATTCTGGAACAACAAAAATTTCCAAGTTTTAAAATAAAACCACAAAAAGCATTGTTGAAGATAGGCTGACATCCCAGTTGGTTATAAAGTTTCTCCTAAGATAATGACATTGGCTTGAAGTATGGATGTCCTAAATCCTGTATCAATGGCCTCCTCTTTCTAAAGTCTAGAGGGGAGTTCTGTTTGTTTTAGACAGTCTCAGCATAAAGTTAAAAATATATATTACAATAATACAGCCCCATCTCCCCCGCTGTCATGTAAGTATATAGAAAAGTATCATCAAACTGATATGCTAAGGTGCCAATTCCACAGACCTTCAGAGCACCTTGTTCTGACACCAAAGCGACTCTGACAGGTTGAGGTACATTCAAGCTAGAGCTCAAGCTTCCTGTACAGATTTTTCAAGTGGGTTCATTGGAATTAAACAGCTAATGCTTTTTTAGTGGACAAAATATATATAAGAAAAAACACTTGCTGCAGATCCATTCATTCCCAAGGAAATGTCCCACTCTGCTCCACTTCTAGCATCAGACATTTTATGTAGCATAACACGAGCTACGTAAGTTGGCCTAAAGCTTATTACACAGTCTCCCAGCTTGGATGCACACAGATTTAGATACACATCTTGACATGTATTCTCATACATGTCTTTACAGCAACACACATACCTATGGGAGTTTAAACTGTACATAAAGTGGACACAGACATGCTTAATACATCTTTACTGCAACCTGTTACAATAAATAAAATTTAAACAATTGCTTAACATGTATATGGTACATGTACAATTGTACATGGTCTTCATTACTATTTATTGTAACATGGAAAACCAAAGTGCAGGAAAGAGGAAAAGAAAGAATATCCCAGCATCTTCATTTTGTGCATACTTGAAATTGCTTTAATTTGGGTACACCCAAGAAGACACTCACCTTCAAAACTCTGGATACTATTCAATCACTTGTTAGAATGACACCTATGCTTGATGACTTCAGTTAAATAGCTCTATTCCGGTTCATTCATAACTAAAGCTAAATCCAAAAACATGAAAAAGGACAAAAAGAAATTAAAAAAAAAAAAAGAAAAAAAATAGTGAAATACAAACCAGTGGGGAGAAAATGAGCCATGGCTTCCAGGGTTGAAATGATGCTGACATGGCCTTAGAGAGTCTGTGCTAAGGGGGATGGGAGGTGGGGGGAGGGGTAGTTTTATTTCAAGTTTGTCACATTTAAATGGTCTTTAATGTGAAAAGACCTTACAAATTATGATTTACTGCTTTTTAAAAATTTAGATCATGGAAAGAGGTTACCCATCTTGCCAGTCAAAAAGTGAAGACACCCTCCAAAACTATTTTTACTATTTCTTAAATTGTCCCTTTGGGTCACCACCCAACAAGCTGAGTACCATGAGCGTAATTAATTTATTTAAATTAGTTTTAGAACACCAATATGTAGGATTTGGGTAATTATTTAATCATCCTTCCCTAGTTGCATTTTATTTCTTGTACTTATTTATCAAAATCTAAACCAATGGTGCATCAGAGATGCAAAATCCTATTAAGATGGACTCTTGAAGTTTAGTGTGCTTTATAAAGCAGTAAAGTTCTGTTACAGGCAGGGAAGAACTACAGGTTACAGGAAGTTTTTTTAAAAAAGCAGAATTGGGGGTATTTCTCCTTACTGTGTTAACTTTTAAAATAGTTTAACAATTATTAAATTATTTAATTTAAGTTCACAGCCCCGCTGGTACCAGGCGAACTTCATCTAGCTATTGAAGCCCTAAGAGCCTTCATATTGTAACTTATTTATTTAACTTATTCAGCATCTATGAAAGGTGCACTGTATAGTTTATAGTTTTTATTTAAAACAACAGAGAGCACTGCAGTTTGTTTGCTGTCAGAACAACAGAGCAAAATTTCGTGGACAAGCAATGACTGTTCAACCTGAACTTGTGCATTCAGAAACTTAAGTTGAGACCCTGCCTCACCAGCCTGGATTTTGGGGCTTCTATACAGAAACTGGAAAGAAAAATCATAAAGAAAAAGAGAGAAACCCTTACACTAGCTGCTTCCAAGAATGAACTCTGTGTGTGTATGTAAAGCAACAAGACTAAAAAGGAAAAAAAAAAGCAGAAAAAAAGAAAAACCGAAAAAACTTTCTATTTCTAGTGAGAACCAAAGGAGGCTACCTCACTGACTGTTTCCTTGTGTAATTTTAATCGTATTGATGACACCAAAGATACCAAAGATTTCTTTCTCTGTGCGGTCTGCGTTTTGCCTGTGCTCTTTTATAATTTGAACTATTCTCTCTAACACATGGTATGTACAGCCACAGCTCAGACACCCCAAAGAATTTATTATCTATGCGACGGTGGCTGCTAATTTGGAAAGGGATATTTTCTGTGTTTCGCTCATTTGTTTGCTATCCCCGCCTCATATTCAGGGGTGCAAGTTCTGACACTGCTATAAATTGGATTCCTTAAATTATGATTCCAAATGGTGAAGAAGACTGGTTGGAAATGGCCTTCAGTCCTAGCCATGACCTATGCCCACTTGGAAGAAATCACAGGAAAGAATTCAAACCACAGACACTCTTAACCACTGGATAGCAGAGCAGAAAAGAGCCTGAGAGATTCCTGAGCCAACCCCCTCTTGCTGGAAGAGTGACACAGTTATCACAGTGAAATGACTACTTAGAGCCAAAGGTCACACAAGCCTCCTGGCTCCACCCCTGCGCACTGAGAGGCAAAGGTGGCCTTTAGCCATCATCAGGAACTGCAGCTTAGCCAGTAACATTTCATCCTGTGAGGACAGTTGCAGGCATTTTCTGAGGCTGTCCAGTTGTATCTCCACATGGTCATAGATGCTCAGTAGATACTAAAGGTGACCAGCTTTGAAATATGAGGGCTCATCCAGGCTTTGCAGCCTAGAGCACTAGGTCCTAATCCAAGCAGGGTGACTGCTTTTGAACCTATCAATTGTAAAGCATTGTATAAATAACTTTTTAATTCAGCGGGAGGAAAAAGTTCATTCCTGTCTGATTATTATAGACATTTTTCAGCCAGTATTTATCAAAAAGAATTTGATCCCCACTTACAGGTAGAACAGTTTGGCTCCCCAGCTTTTTCCTTTTACCTTGTGTGTATTTACGTTTCATTTCTAAACCAACTTCGTATTTATGAGAGAAGCTTAACCCTTACATCAATGTGACACTAGGGATTACTCATTGTAGACGAAAACTGATCCTAGAGTTTCAGAGGAATTAATATGCCAGTTTAACAAATGCTATTTAAAGTTGCTTCCCTCTTTCCTTCTTACTCATGGAATTCACTGGTCTTAAGTTTCCTTTGAGTCCATAAAACGATTAAATCACTATTAATATCCATTCATCAGAATGACTTGGATGTTAGAAAACGAATCCTTCTCAGCTTTTGACCAAATGAGTTTTAGACACATACAAAACTCCCCCTCTTGTCCCAACTGCTTTCACTGAGTGCTGGTATTTTGCATTTCTCATAACATAGTTATCTTTGAGCCCATTTAGAAAGAGAAACTGAGGCAGGAAAGGACCAGTCAGTTCAGTTCCATGCACCAACAGAGGGTAGCTGGTAGAGCTTGGGAGACAGACTGAGAAACTATAGGACACACTCAGTTACTTCTTTTGTAACATTGCCTAGTACCACTGAGAAAATTCCCTCCTGTGTCAACAGGCTCAAAGTTCCCCCTTCTCTCTGTACAACGGAAACCTGGAAGACCATTCTTCCAATCAGTAACTTGCTTTGGTTTTCTTCCCATATTCCTTTTTGGAAACGCAAGTCTCAGACAATCTGAGAGATCCAACAAAGATGACTAAAATCACCGAGCAGAGTGCTCCCCTGTAAGGCAACATAACTTGCCCAGCCTCCCTGAGGGAACCTAGAATGAACGTTGGCATCCTGAACACAGAAAACATCTCCCAGTGGCAGTGCCCTCCTCCGTAACTCCCCCTCCCCCAGCCTCATGCTTCACGTGCAAAGTGTGACACAACCACGGGACGAGTGCCTTGCTTGAACCAAAGCAGCGATTTAGCCAGTCTGGACCTCTCTGTGCTTTTTTTAATCCTTCCTGTGAATACCTCAGCTTCAACTGGGCCTCCATATAGTGAATTGGTGGGCTTATTGTACTGTGGTGCTTTGCAACGCAACCCTGCAGAGAACAAGATTTGTACTAATACCAAAGGTTCTTTCTCTGTCTCCTCCTCCTGCCTCCCCAGTTCTTCCCCTTTTCTAGTTCTTCATGGTTCCAAAGCTTTAATATGAACCTGGGCATGTTGGCAATGCAGACCGCGCAATTCCTTACCGAATTTTCTCAGATATACCTCATAGATAATAGTGTTTAGAGTAATGTTATTATAGCGTATGTAATAAATTATTCACTGTTTCTTTTGGTAACTGTGATTTAAAAAAAGAAAAAAGAAAAAAAAAGCTTTATATGTTTTAGGTTGTGCTTTTGTAATAGACAAAAAGGTGCGCTTAAAAAGAAAATGTATGTTTTTTTTCCCCTTTGGATTTTATTTATTCTGGATTGGGGAAAGTTGCAGAATGAGCCCAAAGTTTACAGTTTCATATTTTGCTGAAGAAACAATCTGTGTTCATTTGCTCTGTTGAAAAAAAAATAATTATTTTCTACATTTGTGCTACTTGGTCTGAACAATTAATTGTTCTGTGTTAGCAGTGTAGTATTATAATTAGCAACTGCCAATCAGTGCTATAATTTTATGCATGGGGCTAAAAATTTAGCTGTGTGATGCATTGTGGTTTTAATAGCAACATTTTCTTTTTCATTTTGAAATAGATCTTTCCCTTTGGTTAGACAGACTTTATTTATGCATGGGCGCCTATTGTTTGTTAGCAGTCGTGGAACAGTTGTGTATCATTAAACTGTGAAAATGTACACAGCCTCAGACAGTGGTAATATTGGTTTTCTTGGGAGATATCTCACCTAAAAAATATCTTCACATCTGTTAGCATTTCAAACTGAGTTACACTGAATCGGTTCACATTTCATTATGAAAAAGCACTATGAGTTCACCAACCTGTATTCTCCACACTGGGATCCCCATGATCTAGTTATATCACCATATCCCAGAAGGGTTTGAAAACAACCACAGAAAAAGCAACTCATTGCTTTTTAAATTCCCCCTAAAAAGAGTGATTTGGCTTTGTGTTCATGACCTTGAACCCATGGGGCCATGCACCCTGGGGATGCTAACTCCCTTAGCTCTCTTAGCTCTCTTGGGTCTTTGGCTTGGGAATGGCTATTTTTGACTGAGTGTGTTATCTTCTGATATTTTGTTGCCAGAACAGTTTCCAGTAGAAACTCAAATGGGCATCAACATCACTAATTCTCTGGGTTTTTCTGTCCATTTTTGTGGACAATCCAAGTGTCCCAATGATTTCAGAAAAAATATATAGACCAATCCCCCAAATTTACTTCTGTAGCTACAACATGATTCTTCTGTAACAGCGTCAAAGAGTACTGCCACCAACTCATTATCTGCCCCATGATGCTCTAGGTAAGTAGTGATACTGGAATGCAGTTTAAGGAAAATATCCCTAGTTATCTGGGGTCTTAGTTATCTTTGCCACAGGAGATTGACAGGTTTCTTCTGATATTTGGGTTCAGAGCTTCACTTTCAAGTTCATAACTGTTCCCAAGCCAATATGTTTGACATAAAGCCAAATCAACTGCCAACCACATTTTATTTTGCATAGTGCGTACAACAGCAGTCTGCTATGTAAAATACTAGAAATCACTGACAATACAGCATTCATACCATCTGTTAATGAAAATATACTGGGAATGTGTCTTCATTAATAATACAAAGAAAAATGGTTTTAGTTGGCCTTAAAAAATGGATTGTGATTATGAAAGTTTTGTGATATAGTATTTCAGTTTTCCTCTTATTAATCTGCCAAAGATGGAAATAGATACAAGAATTTTTAAATCACCTTTTGTAAGACAGTTGATGATTGTAATAGTGTTTAACCTTCCAGAAAGCTTTATATGTTCTGCAATAAAACAAATACATATTTGTTTTAGTAAAGTTCTCACAAACCTAGAAACTGTTCCTCTTGATGCAGATGTTGTATCTACAAAATTCAAATGCATTAGGATCCAAAGAATAAGAAGGTGTCTAAAACATGAGTGTGCCCAATCCTTTCTATTACACGTACACATGGGTCTGGCTTACTGGGATATGCCAAGAAGACTTTGTCTTATGAAATTTGAGGTATATTTTGTTATGCCATTTCATGTCCTTTTTTTTTTAACTTTGTGGAAAGTGATATGTTGAATTTAGTGTAAGCTGAGTTTTCCAGACAACGGAAGTAGCTACATTGTGAATGTTATTTTGCTATTAAAGGGTTTTTACTCAACACTTTGTGCTAATGGATGTCCTTTTCCTTGGAGACACAAAACTATGGAATTATCTTTTTGTGGCCTCAGTGGGGGAATATGGGCATGGCCTGTGATATCAATGAAAGGTCATGGGCTAGAAAGTAGGCCTGGAATACTAGGAAGACATTCTGATTTCAACTTCAGAAAGAACTAGGTTCAAACACTCTTCTCTGGATCCCAAAGCTTTTGAGATCCCTTGGTTTTGAGCACATGATAGCATGAGAATAGAAACTCCAATTTGTATAGGAAAGAATGAGAACATAGCACTTTTAAATCATCTATAACTGTATACATCCTCTACCTTCCCCAAGTTGGGCTGCACACAGCCAAGGCCATGGTGGCCCATTTGACTGGATTGACCTGGGCCATCCATGAAGATAGTCTCCTTCATCCTTACCACTAGAAGGGAACTGCTTCTCCTCAGTCCAGTGGAACTCTTCCATAGCAGGAGCCCCCTTCCCACCCATCTTGTACATCCCATTCAGCTATCCCACCCATAACCTTCTTTGGAGATGATTATTTCAAATACAAATAAAGGTACAGAATCAGGTTTCCTGTTATTTTGTATTTCCAAACTATATTTTACATAGGCCAAATTCTCTGATTCTCAAAACTCCAGAGGGAAAGGTCTCTTTCTGCCTTGCTCCCCTCTCAGGGTCCCTGCACATTGCCCTTGCAGTTGATCTCTTAGGGGACTGGCTGAACCACAGATACTAAGCCAAAAGAAAGCATGGCCCACCAATACAGACTTTATCTTAGCATATAAATCCTATTCATAAAATTGTAGAATCTGGAGCTTCCCCACATCCTTTACTTTGAATTTACTGGCATTTTGCTTAAGAGCCAGTTCAGTCTAGGAAAGATTCTGTTCAAGATTGTGACAGGGAACCTGCTACCTGGGAAGAAAAGTCAAATATTCAAAGACTATTGGGCAGGTAGTCATATCATTAACAGGTATACCCTTAAAGGTAAATTGTTATTTACTTTCTTTACTATGTTTTTGGTGGTATACAAATCCAAATGGTACCAGCAAGCTGTACCATGAGAGCTCACACATTACCTGGCATACTGAATTTCTGAAACAAATACCCAGGCTTCAGACTGACAGAATGACATAAAAATAAGTCAGGGAGCTGATACAGGAATACACCTGCTGTTGATTCTTTTTTAATCCATATCTCCAATCAGCAAATCTTATTTTTCCGCTTCATCCAAGAACAGTTCAGTCTTTTCTCTAAAGGCCTAGGATGCCAAAGGTTTCGTGGGTAAAGATAATTAGAGATTGATTAACATTGTAATTAGTTCTTTTCTTCATTGTTTGCTTTTCTCAAAGAAAGTATTCTCCTGGCCTTCAGAGAAAAGAACCTGGCTAATATTTTTGATCTTTCTATTTGAATATTTCCATCTAAATTAATACTTTATTGGCACAGGTGCTGCCAATTCTTTCTTGGTCAGTGAAATCTTACAAGAGAAACTATCCTTCCATCAAAATAACTGCATACAAGTTCTAGTATCTTTTCTTCCACCTGGTTTTGTCTCAGGACGCAAGTCAGTCTTGGCTACTTTCTCACTTTGCCCTGGGCTTCAGATGTGCTTATTTGTGGCATTAAAAACACCTATTTTGCATGCTGGCCTGTAGGGCTTTACTCTTCTCTTCCTACCTGTTGGCTGCTCTATGATATTTAAAGGTGACTGCAGTCTGGGCCCGGCGGCGTGGTCTAGCGGCTAAAGTCCTCGCCTTGAAAGCCCCGGGATCCCATATGGGCGCCGGTTCTAATCCCGGCAGCTCCACTTCCCATCCAGCTCCCTGCTTGTGGCCTGGGAAAGCAGTTGAGGACGGCCCAATGCTTTGGGACACTGCACCCGCGTGGGAGACCTGGAGGAGGTTCCAGGTTCCCGGCATCGGATCGGCGCGCATCGGCCCGTTGCGGCTCACTTGGGGAGTGAATCATCGGACGGAAGATCTTCCTCTCTGTCTCTCCTCCTCTGTGTATATCTGGCTGTAATAAAATGAATAAATCTTTAAAAAAAAAAAAAAAAAAAAAAAAAAAAAAAAAAAAAAAGGTGACTGCAGTGGAGAAAGGATGGAGTGGTAAGGGAAGCCCCAGTTCTGCTTGAAGTTTCAAAATGGAAAATACACCCACGGGGAAATGGCACTCGTGATCCTGTCCAAGAACACCCTCTGCCACCCACCTGCCTTCTACAAAAGGATTCCAGAAGGTCAGCACTTTAATAGCATCCAACCACCTTTCTCGCATGGTGCTTCCAGATTCCAAGGCGACAGAAGATTAGAGAGTTGCAGACACATCCCTTGTTCTATTTCCTTGCTTCTACAGAAAATCACAGGGGAAGCTTCAAGCTGGTTAATCTTTGGTTATTCCATTTGCATCTCTTCTTGCATTTAAAATTGGGAAAGCATATACCTAAAACTCATAATTCCCTTCTGTTTCATAAGAGAAACCCCAACATTGATCCACATGTTTCTCCCTTCACCCTGGACTGTGTTCCAAGTATGCTATAACTCAGACTTTGCCCTGTGTCAGACATGAGCAGTAAGATTGTGATGGCAGCTTTGCTGGGGATGGTCAGCAGGATGCATGTCCAACTGTTGCTCTGAAATCCTGGGAGACTGGGGATCAGCTTCATTATCCAGGGATGCTCGCCCTTAGCAGTTCGCCCTCCTTTGGAAGATTTCTTTGAACATTAATTACATTTTCAATTTTGCTCACTCCCCATCCTGCTGTTTTGTCTGCAACATTGCTTACACTGGATTCTATTTTTATTCCTATCATTAAATGATAGTACTGTAAATTCTGCAATTAATGTCCAATAAACTGCTTTAATTCATTGACCATGGCTCAGTGACCTTCTTTCTGCTTCCCTGGAAAGAATCACTTTTCTCACACTGCCTCCCCTTACAGGTTCATAAGGTGAGACTGCAACTTCCTTCCCTAAAAGGATGCAGAAACATTCTACAACCAACTAATCTGACCTCCTTGTTATCAATCACACAAACTCATGGATATACTCTAAGGACTACCTCACCTATTCTTAAGCTATTAAAACTTTAGAGATAACTTGTCCTAACCTTATTCTTGGACAGATTCCATATGAGTCTTCTGTGGTGCACCAAGAGAAAGACTGTGGAAGAATCAAGGCAGACAGAGAAACAGACCTGGAGCCAAGATGATTCATATGAAATCTAGATTCTGCCACAAACTGGTTGTATGAATGGGCAAGTAGTTTAAATTTTGGTCTTCAGTTTCTCCTGTTATACAAAGTGAAGGTCTAGCTAGGTTAAATCTAAAATCCTTTTCATCTTACCATTTGCCAAGAATTTCTTAAAGAAATTTATAACTTAGGACAGCTAATAGTGCAGATTACTGTTCATAATAACAGGCTTCTTCAGCCAGTATTTGGTTAAGACACAGACCAGGATGCCCACACCCCTGAAAAGAATGCCTGGATTTGAGGTCCGGCTCCACTTCCAATTCCAGCTTCCTCCTCCTGAACCCTGGGAGACAGCATGTGGTGACTGACCCAATACTTGGGTTCCTACTACCCACTTGAGAAATCCAGATTGAGTTCCAAGCTTCTTCTTCAAATGACCAGCCCAGTTTACTGCCAGCATTTGGGGAGTGAACCAGTGGATAGACGATCTCCTTCTGTTTCTGTCTCTTTCATATAAGTAAAATAAGTATTTATTTAAGGAAAAGAGTTTGCGAATTCACTTTTAACTCATATATCTTAAGCTTCAAAGGAGTCCTATTAAGTCTAACTTTGATGTAATCCAACAGTAACATCAGTAACTCAGCTCATGGTGCACAAAATGCCTTTATCTAAACTAATGATTTTTATCTCTGAAGGCAGGCTAAAATCACTAAGAGAATTTGAATTATACTGATAGGTAGGGTCCATCCAAAACCAATTAGTCCAACTCATTTGGGGCTCAAATACTGGTGTGCCAGTTAGCTTTTGCTACATAACAATACACTGAAATATCAAGGATTGAAAAAACAACCTCGGGAGCTGACATAGCAACACAGCAAGCTAAGCCTCTGTCTATGGTGCTGGCATCAAAAATGGATGTCTCCCTCTTGGGTTACCACTCCCATGGGAGGGCACGAAAACTAGGACAGGGACTGGGGTGGCTAGACAGAGAGACACCCAACAACATCCGTGAGGGCTGGATAGTTGAGCTGGTTAGATGGAACTAGGCTTTAATATCCATTGACGTGTATGAGAGCCGAATGGGATGTGGGACAGACTGAGCCAGTCTGCTACACATACTGGCAAACCAGGGTAGGGGGCGGGCCTGGTGGGGGTTATTGTGGGTCACTCTCACTAGGCTACAGCTCCCACTGGTTTATGTGAGGGCCGAGTGTGTGCTGGGCTTTACCAGGCTGGACTGCAACACCCATTGGTTCCAGTGAAAGTTGGGGCTGAAAACAGAATCAACCCAGCAATTGCAACAAGCAGCTGATCGGAGTGATGGACTGTGCCGGGCCCTGTACTTGCTAGTACATACAAGAATCTGGTCTGGGAACACCTCAAAGTTTCTTTGGGGATCCCCCCAATCGAACTGCCGGACTCAGAACCCTAACCAAGAAAAGACAGAGGACAGAACAAGACAATCAACCACCTCAGCTATATGTTGGCTGCGAAATACTGGGCAAATGGAGACTTTATGATGGACTATGTCAATCAGTGGATTCTTCAGCGACCTCATCATGTTTGGAATGGTGAGATTGGCAGCAATTCATAACTGTTGAACTATCAAAACCACTTGAGTCAGACTCTCAGAGCATGTCCCACATCTGGGACTTGGGGTGGGTGGGAGACTGGGTGGGGCTTCTCCCTTAAAATCCCCCTTTACCTCAGATATATGAAGGAAACAATATGGAAATAATAGTCATACCCATTTTCCTACAGCCCTTGAACCCTTTTACCCTAGTTAACTATGTAAAGATTGTCAAAAACATAATTAAAAAAAAAAGAAAAAAATGGATGTCAGTTCAAGTCCCAGCTGCTCCACTTACGATCCAGCTCCCTGCTCCTGGCATGAGAAAGCAGCAGAGGATAGTTCAAGTCGTTGGGCCCCTGCAACCATGTGGGAGACCCAAAAGAAGCTCCTGGCTTCAGACTGGCTCAGCTCTGGTCACTGCAGCCCCTGGAGAGTGAACCAGTAGATGGAGGCTCTTTGTCTGTCTTTCCTTCTCTCTCTGCAAATCTGCCTGGCCAATAAAATATTCTTCTTAAAAAAGAAAAATCCTATTGTACCCTATAAACATGTACACATATTTTACATTAATTAGAAATAAAACAACTTTATATAATTTTTAAAATTTTAAGAAAAAGAACTTCCAGATGTAAGGTTCACAATTTTGTCAGTTAACAGTTTGGGGTGATCTGGGCTGAACTTACTCATGCTTCGAAAGTCAGCTACCCAGGGTCCTGATTAGCCGGCTAGTCCAGGGTGGCCTAAGTTTCAACAAGTGACTTTATTGTCTTTGATACCCCCTGCAGGCTGCTTTGATAGGGTTCCAGAAGATCAGGCCAAGCACACAAGGTCCCTGAGGCTTACACAGGGAATTGTTGAAGTAAGTCACTTCTGCATGTCTTGTGGAGAGAGGAAACCTGTAAGTCCAGCCCAGGCTCACAGAGAAGGCAGCAGAAAGAGGCTCCATTTTCTGATGGGAAAAACTGAGAAAGCAGTCAAGGATGGCCCAAAGCCTTGGGACCTTGCACACGCATTGGAGATCCAGAAAAGCTCCTCGCTCCTGGTTTTGGATCAGCTCAGCTCTGGCCATTGCAAGCACTTGGGGAGTGAATCATCGTACGGAAGATCTTCCTCTCTGACTCTCCTCCTCTCTATATATATCTGACTTCGCAATAAAAATAAATAAATCTTTACCAAAAAAGTAATTAGAAATTGCAAACTTGTTTGCCTGGCTCTGAAACGACTACCCACAAAAATTTTTGTGAAATGACCCACCGAACTTGGCTATGCACATCATTTGGGTTCTTTCTGGTAGCTAATGGTTGCCATTTAAAGCTTTTAAGATGGACAGATGTTATCTACTTCTCCTTAACTTCCTGCCACATTTTAAAGAAAGTGAGTCTAGCACCAAATTATTGCCACATACACGTCTTTAACAAATCACAATCGGTTGTGCATGTCATCTGCCATGAGAATTCAGCAAAGTCTTAAGTCTCTCTGTTGTTGGGAGTTCTAGACACATATGCCTAGCAACATTCCAGATGTGAGATTTCACAAGTCCTTGGGCAACAGCAGACAACACCTAATATAGAGTGAGGATTTAACCCAGGGTCAAATCCCTTGTTCCTTCCCCTAATAAAGCAAGACACAGATTTCACTGGAGTATTAAATCCAGTACATACACAAGAACAAGGTAGGGGGGGTCTCCCCAGCCCATATAAAGTCCCTTAAATGTTACAAATCACCAGAGCCCACTTACCACTTTGGGTGAAAATAATACAACCTATCAGAGCCAGAAAGGGTCTAAACCTTGGTCAATGCCTCTTGGTTCTATAGATAACTGACCTGCCATTTATACTTTGTTTCACTTAAAATATGCTTGTATTTCACTCTGAATATTCTACAGAAAAAAGAAGTAAAAATAAGGGAAGGTGGAGGAGAAACGAGGTGAAAGGAAGAGGAGGAAGTACAAGACAATAGCATGAAGTGGAGGTGGAATGCCAATCACTGCAATGTGCTAAGAAGCCTGGAGTTAGTGAGTAAGGCTTGGGTTTCTGCAGATTTTTTGTCAGATATGCAAAAGAATAGCTGTATTCCCTAATCTGTCTTCATTGTTTCTCAACATTGAAACTCAAGATTATCCACATGGATTAGATGTTAAGAAATTGTAATATTTGTCGCCTTAAATTTCCCCAAATCTAAAGTGGGATTCTGGGAAAGGACATGAGGATAGACCCTAAAACTGACCTATTCTATGAGAGACCTTCTTTTGCTAACACAAATGACTCTATGTGAAGTACTGAGGTCCTGTAAGATTTGTTGTAAGAAGGATAAATCCAGGACCATGGACAGCTTCCCAAACCCTCTTCTGAAACCACTAGATACCATGCCCCTCAGGCCTCCCTTCTGGTTTGGTCTTGGCTGGCTCAGACATATTACAAAGTCTAGCAAAAGGAAGGGGACATTGAGTTGCTGAAGGGAAGTTTCTGCTGAACCACCAGACTCCCCTCCAATCACAGGGCAGAGTGAAGTAGACAGGAGACCTTGAATCCCTTGCTCCTCAGTGGGCTGATTGATGTTGTTCATGGATCACTGTTACAGAGAGGAAATCAGTGTCACCCAGAGAAGCAGCAGTATCTTCCATCCAATTGTGACTGAGCCATGCTTAAATGTTTCTCTCCAAAATAACTTCTTTTCTAGCACAAGTCTGAGAAACGAGGAATGACTGTGCCCCACCATCTACAACGTGAAACCTCACACACAGACCTGCCCCTTGTTTGACCCGCATGAGAATATCTGTGGTACACGGACCAGGAGTGGAATTAGTGGGAATGAGAACTATAGAGTGAACTCGACCAGATACACAGTAGCTTTCATGGTACATGAAATGAAAAATGCTATGTGCTTTGACACTGAGGCCTGAAATCCTACTTAATCTGAGGTACTCTTTCGGGTTAAATATTGCCCTGTTTGGCCATTCCTTTTTGATTACTTCTCTCTTAAGGCTTATCTTACAAATACATTTTCATTCATTTCTTTTCATCTTTGTTGTCTGCACCATTAGTTCTCAATCAGGTGTGACTTCTCTCCCAAGGAACATTTGACAATGTCTGGAGACTTTTTCAGTGGTTCAAACTGAAGGGAGTCACCAGCACCTAGTGGGTGAAGGCTAGGGATGCTGCTGATTACACCTAAAGCACAGAGAATCCTCTGCCCCAGTGTCAGTGGTTTAAGACACTTTGCTCTATACCCATTCTCGTCTCTTACTGCAATTTTATAATTTTGTTTTCACGCACTCATAAAATGCATATGTCAGGTATATGCTTTTTTAAGATTTATTTGATTTGAAAGGCAGAATGACAGAAAGACAGGGAGAGGCAGAGATCTTTCACCTACTGGTTCACTCTCCAATGGCTGCCACAGCCCTGCTGGGCTATGCCAAAGGCAGTAGCCAGGGACACCATTTCAGTATTCTGTGCAGGTGGCAGGGACCCAAGCATTTAGATCATCTGCTGCTGCTTTCCTAGGTGCATTAGCACAGAACCAGAAGCAGAGCAGCTGGAATGCACACTGGCACTCTGATGCAGGTTCCAGTGTTATAAGTGGTAGCTTAACTTGTGATACCATAATTCCAACCCCAAGATGGTATGCATTTTTAAATTTATGTGTTGAGTAATGTACAAAATCATCATATTTTCTCTTACTCACCTCCCTATATTCAAGATCCTTTTATATTTCTGTATGTGCTATGATCCACAGCATCTAAGTGCTGTGTTGTTCTCTATAGAGAAATCACCAGCTACCCACTCAGCATCCCCAGGAGCAGGCCCAGGGTTGACCCCCACTTCCTGCCGCCACCAACATTGCCACAGTGCATGTCTCTGTATGGCCGCATGTAAGAGCATCTGTGGGGAAAGTACCAGGAGTGGAATTACTGTACGAGGCAGCTACATAGTGACCTTGACCAAATCTTCCCAAACAGTTCTCCAGAAAGGCTACCCACACTACACTCACACCAGTGGTGCACAATAGATCCTAAATCGCTTGCTTAAAAGGTTTCCTCAGGGTGATCAACTGTGCAATAGTTAAGATGCTGCTGGGTAGGTCTGCATCCCATAGCAAAGCATTGTGGTTTAAATCCTGATTCTGCCCATTTCCAGGTTCCTGCTAATGTACACAATGACAGGCAGCAATTACTTGGGTTCCGACCAAACATGTGAGAGGCATCCCAGGCTGAGTTCCTGACACCTGGCTTCAGCTTGGCCAAAACCTGGCCATTGTGGACATTTGGAAAATACTCCAGGAGAAGGAAACTCTCTCTTTCTCTCTCTGAAATAAAGTTTCTTTAAAAACTGAGGTACTCTTGAAAATGTACTGAATCTATACTAATGAATTCACCACCAATTTCTGGATGTATTTGTCAGATCATCTGCCTCACAGAAAGTAGTTTAAGTAACCTGGGTCATTAGCCTGGAAAAGGAACTGAGGGAAAAGTGTACCACTAGTAAGGGAAGCCATTACAAAGACGAGAGGACAGGACTCAAACATAAAACTTCCTGTTGCAATTCATCAGGGGGTGGGAAGATGGTTGGGCATCTTTGATTACAAAACTTTAAAGAAAGAAAATTATTAGAACAACTTCCATTTGAAGACTGTCTTTCTTTCACAGAGTTTCCACCAAAGTGCAGAGGAACAGCCTACAGAAACAGAAGCATGCAGTCCACCCCTGCAGCATCATGCTCATACTAGGTCATGCTGTTATTCTTAATTCTGTAGCCCTTCAGTTAAGCCACGACAGGCTTGCAATAAACATGGCATGGAAACTTAACCACAAGGGATCAAAGCCAAAGGGACAAAGTATGCACCAGCACAAAGGGTATGAAGGAGAAATTTTTAAAATATTCAACAATGTTTCATCAGCTGGGTTTTGGCACACTCAAAAATAGGTTAAATAACATTCTGCTCCGAAGTTGGGCAATTCCAATATCCTGAAGCTAAAATAACATCCCATCAAGGTAGCAAATGGTGAAAAATGACCCTGACTAGCTGGCAGACATCAGCTGGCCAGACAGCAAGGAGTCTCTGGGATAGGACTGTGACCCTGAGTGCCTCAGAGGACCACCTGTTCTCAGAGATGCACAAGACAAAACCTTCTGCTAGTTGAGCAGCTCCCCATGTTACTTGTCCTCTAAGTGTCCCCTGATTCTTCCAACAAAACAAAGGATGGCAACTGGAATGTCCACCCCCTTTATGTCCACTCCCCTGTGGAAGTCCATGTTTTATTTAGATCTCCTTGGTTTTTACCAAATGTGCTCTTTCTGTTTCGGGACCCCACATTACATTTAGGCCTCACATGTCCTTAGAATAAAATTCTGAAGCAGCTGGAGTTGTTCTTTGAGGTCTTCTCTCATCAGAACAGTCTCATTCCAGACTCATTTCCCAGGCCATCACCAAGTGGCCATCCTGATGTGCTTGCCACTAACTTTGGATTTTTTTTTTTCTCCAAAGCCAAGACACAATCACAAGTGAATTAGCAACTGAAGTTGCAAACTACATCGAGGGCAGGCAAAGTGGGCTGGAGATCTCAGATTCTCTCCAGGAGAGGGAAGAGGCCGAGAAGCTGGGTCGGCCAAGAGCAATGATTGCTAATGCATTTCCCGGTCACTGCCTGAGAAGTCTGAAAGTTTCCTACCTCTGTGCGCTCAACCTATGGAAAACAGTCATCATCGAATAGTGGAAAATTGATTCTGCCTCTAGGCGTTTCTATTCAGCTAGGGGACCAAGAGGCAGCTTTTGATTTGCATTTCTATCACTCTCTCCAAGTTTGATTAAAGTAACCAGTGCTTCCCCGCTGTCCCATTAGTTTTCACAACCACCTTTGGCTTCTCTCCGTCCGAATCAAACTCCATTTTAGAAATACTAGTCATTGCTCAGAAACTTGAGAATCTTTCTATTTTCTCCTTGTGTGAAGTTTTAGAGAAAGATTTATTTTCCCCTCTAGGCTTATTTTGCTTAGCTGAAGTCATTGGAGACAGCATAAACTTTGCATTTTTATCGGGCTTCTTTCAAATATGCTGGCGCTGCAGTTGAATTTCAATGATTGCATTCAATGATTTGCAATACAGAGTATCAGAAAGGCCTACTCCCATGGCCTTCTAGTTAGCAAACGGCCAGACAGCACAGCACTTACTGCTTCTTTTCAATACAACTGCATGGGTTCCCATTCCTTTCACAAACCAGAATGTGCACCTTTATTTGAGCCAGCCTCTCAATCAGCAGACAAGAAGTTTAAGAGTGTCCACTGGGCTTCAGAATCCTCACAGCTCAACTGAGAGTCAATGCATACATAAAATATGGTTTAGATAACATTATAAAGTAATAGGAGGTCTCACAGGGTGGCAGAGCAGGTTAAGCTGTGACCTTCAATGGGTGCCAATTTGAGTCCTGGCTACTCCACTTCCAATCCAGTTCCCTGATAACAGACTGGCAAAAGTAACAGAAGATAGCTCATTGTGGGCCTCTGACACTCATTGAGAGTCTGGGATGGGGCCCGGCGCGGTAGCCTAGTGGCTAAAGTCCTCACTTTGAATGCACCAGGATCCCATATAGGCACCAGTTCTAATCCAGGCACCCCACTTCCCATCCAACTCCATGCTTTTGGTCTGGGATATTTTAAAGTAATGAAAAGTAGGCTTATACATCTGTGCTTCCTATAAATAATACCTAATGTTCTATTAGTTATCCCATAGACACCTGAAACCCTACTTAAAATTCCATTCATCATTTCCTCTGATTCCTTCACTGCAGTCTTCACTCAGGTGAATACATGGAACAATGTCACTCCACTTCCTTTTCCACAGAGAATCATCTGACTCGTCTTTCTCCCTTAGCCCTAACCTAACCTCACCTAACACTGGGGACAATTCCACTTGCTCCATGACTCACAGATCTTTCTGTTTCTCTGTCCTACCATTCCTTTGTCAATGCCTCACATTCATCATTTCATTACTGAGTCTTAGAAGGAGACCCTGACTATTCTTGCCTCCAAAACTTCTTGGTTAAATGATTCTTTACTTCTTCAGTCAAAACACTCTTTCTTTCTTAATCTAAATTGACATGAGTTTCTGTGACTTGTAGCCAATGAAGGTTTTGACAAATAAAAAGGATTTCTATGAAAAAAAATCTACATGAAGTTATCATTAAATAACTTATATTGTACTAGGTAGCAAGGTACTTGTGGTCAGAAGAAACTTGGAGCTCCAAAAGAACCTACTAGAGTTGACTATAAGGAACACAAAATCTCAAAAGCAAAATAAAGTAATGCGACTCATCTTTTAACAATATGTGAGAGCTCATGCATGCAAATGTGTGCTGATTGCTTTGTAATAATTATCTTGGGGGAACCAAATATGTAGGAACAAAATCAAAATCCAAGAGTTGGAGTGGAAAGAGCTCCCAAATTAGGACAGACATGAAGTTACAGACTAGAGGGAAACTACTAGAATGCAGAGTCAGGTCCAGAAGAGAGGAGCCAGGGTCCAGCCAACAAAGAGAAATGAAACACCTGAGTGTTGGTTGTGAGTTCATTGGCGGTGGATTCTTAGGGGCAGAGGCCTACAGCGGCATGAGAACACTGTCGAGAAGTGGGGTCCTGGGCTCATGGGGAGCTGGCTTCCCACCGACCATACCATTCCAACATAAGTCCTGAAGCCAGCTACATGGGCCTGGACTTCACTTCTCATGGGAGGGCTCAGAGCCCTGCCAAGACAGAATGACTCTGAGTGACCGTGCTGTTGAAAACAACTACAGTGGGGGCTGGGTGCAACCACATAACTAGACAGTTTCTGGAAGATTTGCTTGGACACAGGTGCATAAGCCCAGGGTAGCCTAAGAAACCTTGCCTTTTCTCCTATTTCAAGGAAATGAATAGGATGCTGTAATTGTCCCTGCAAAGTTTTCCAAAGTCACAATGAAAATGTGCTTCCTTTGGATGTCCATCTCTTTGATGTACATGTACACAATGACCATGACAAAAGTCCCTCTTTCATCTATGGATGCCCATCTCTTGTCATACCATCCCCCACGAATGTTGATACAATATTTATTAAGGCTTAAATAGCGCTGTTAAGTGCCCAGGTTGATTTAGAATGATGGAGTGTGTCAAAGCAAAGCACGGGAACTCGGCCGCAGAGCAGGGACCCCCAAAGGACAGGCAGATACATCATTAGCTAAAGATCCGCACTAGCAAATGTCACCAGCAAGGAAGAGCTATTCTTTAATTAGGGCTTTCTTTACACCTATTATTAACACCAATTTTTTTTCAAAAACATGTTTCTTCAAAATTCAAAATGATACATGCACAAGGTTAAAAATTTCCAACAGGAGAGACTGGTGTTGAAGAAAAGGTAAGCTCTCCATTGCACCTCCCCCACTGCAGTCCTGCCCTTCACAGGAAACCCTTTTAACCTTTTGTTGTTCCTTCTCATGATAAATTACCACCATAATCCTTAACAATGGGCTTGGATCTCAGTTCTGCCCTAGACAATATCCAGGCATTTCCACTCTTCAACCATTCATTTCCATTTCCCACCATCTTGCTATTCTTGGGTTTGTTAAACTAATGCATGTAGTTCTTCAACTAGCTGCCTGGACACAGTCAGTAATTACATCTTTTTACCTTTAAATACCAGAAACTTAACAATTTCTCCCACTTTTCTACAGTGTTTCTTGTCTTATTCCAAAGTTAAATGAAGCAAATTGTATCCAAACACCGCACCACGACAACAACTGCCATACACACATTCTCCCTCCACGTCCACTGTGTCAAGTACACACACAATTCTCCCCTATAACTGTAACCAAAGCTCGCTTTGATATTAAAAACAAACTAGCAACCACTTCATTATTGGATATGATCACAGGACTGATAGTTACTGTAAAAAATCAGTATGGTGCAAAGGTCCGAACTGTGGAAGAAGAAATGCCATCCTATATCACCAACGGATTCTCTTGAAGGGAAACCCCACACCAATAGGTCAAATGGAGTCTTTCTACTCACATTTTCGACGGCTCAGATTCAAGCACCATTTTTACTGGTCATGTATTTGAACAAGAAGTTTCTTCTCTAGTTTCGCCACTGCTTTGCTGGCATTCGTAACGACGTTTTCTGGGTCCTGGCAAGGACTCCCTAATAGTCATCATTGTTTCGTTGGAAATTAAAAAACCAGTACTGTCCCCTCAAGCTTCCCAACTGGGCATCCAGAACGGGGCAGCCGCTACCATCTCTCCCTGAGAACTTTCCAGAAAGACTTCGGTTCCACCAGCTCAGCTGACGCCTTGGCCTGGAAAGGTCGAACCTGTCCGTGGCCTCTGAGCTCCCGGCAGGTTTTATCACTGCGAGGAGGCCGAAGCGCCAGGAAAGCAGTTAGCGCCGGATCTTCCTGGTTCCTGAATCCGGTCCCCCTCCCCTCACTTCGGCATGGACTCCGGCTTTCTAGTTCCGGTCTCCAGGGTTCCGAGATGAGAAAGCAGGTGTGGATGCTTGAAGGCGTCGTCCTCTGTGAAAGCACAGGTTCTGGAGGGTTTTAGGATCTTTGCCACATTATTTCCAATGCACAGTGACTGAGGCCTCATCTTTGAAATTCTCTAGATCCAGTCAGAGCTCGACAGAAACAGTTTGCGCGCTGACAGCAGAAGCAGAGTTTGCAGGGTCTCTTCTCAACGTGGAGGTTTGGAGAAAAGTGTCCAAAACCCACCTCAAGCTAAGAAAACTATGGTGTGACTGTCCCCACCTAACAGGTTGGACTTTAATTCCCATTGGGTGGTGTTAGGAGGTAGAGCCTGGATGGGGATTTTAAGGGAACAGGTCAGGCTGGCACAATGACTCAGTGCCTGAATCCTCACCTTGCACAAACCAGGATCCCATATGGGCACCAGTTCTAATCCCGGCAGCCTCACTTCCCGTCCAGCTCCCTGTTTGTGGCCTGGGAAAGCAGTCGAGGACGGCCCAAAGCCTTAGGACCCTGCACCCACGTGGGAGACCTGGAGGAAGTTCCTGACTTCTGATCAGCTCAAATCTAGCTATTGCAGCCACTTTACAAATGAAGCGGTGGATGGAAAATCTTTCTGTTTCTTTTCTCTCTGTAAGTCTGCCATTCCAATAAAAATAAATAAATCTAAAAGAAGAAGGAGGTCGAGAGATCTGCCCTCCTGAGTGGATTATCCACTTGTGGATTAATGGATCAATGGGTCATTGTGAGCGTCACTGGAAAAGCCAGCTTTTGTAGCAAATGTGGTCTGTCAGCACCCACGGGGTGCCCTGTGCACTTGGAACGCTACAGAGAGGCCCTATCAGCAACAAGGTTTTCATCAGACACTCCGTGACCATGGACTGCCCAGGCTCAGGCAGTGGAAGTCATACATTCAGTTTCTTTCTGAATACCTGAGTCTGTGAAATTTATAGCAGCAGAAAACAGACCAAGGCATATCTTCAATCCACACAAGCACCTGCTGGGACTCCCAGCGTGGAAGAGATCTCTGGGACGCCTGTTGCCAGTTCCGCTTGAGCAGGCCCCAGGCCACACCCTCTCCTGGTGACCCCCAAGGCCTCCCCAGCCAGCTTCTGAGCCCATTCCACACCCAGCAAGAACACACATGTCCCCCACTCTGCACTGAAACCCTAAGGTGCCCCACACACCCCAGGCTCCTGCTGTCTCCTGGGGGCCCTAGAGCCCTGTCAGGGGAGAATAATGGCAGGAAGCCATATGTATTAAAACAGTAGATTAAAACAAACCAGAGCATTTTGGATCATATTACACATCACTTTCCTCACGTCTGACAACAGGGAAAAAAAAATCAAAGGCGGTAAAAGAGACTCGTAGACCATAATGGTCTAATAACTTGGTGATAAAAGTGCTTGCGGGAGCAGCATGGGCGCAGCCTACTCCCAGCGCCAGCATCAAAGGTCTGTTCCAAATCCACGGTGGTGTGTGCAGCAGCATTACCGCTTAAGTGCGCACTCAAGACTTCCTCCAAAATGCAGTGGGAGCTCGCCGGAGAAGCATAATTAGGCCTCAGTTGTGGGCCATATTCACACATTGTGCATCATCCTTAAAGATGACAGAAGAAAAAAATTACCCAGGGCTATGTGGAGTGGATGTTAGATCTCTTATTGTCCTTCCTGGTGGGGCTGGGTGCCGGGGGGGGGGGGAACACCACTTAATAATCCTGTCTAGACTAATAGCTTTCTGAATATTGAACGATACGACTTTGTTTTGTTTTGAAATTAAATGAAAGAAGAAAAGCCCAAGAAGGTAGGAAGGCAGTGAGCCCAAAAGCTCAAGGTTTACTTGACAGCCTCTGGACAAAGTCGAACCCATAGGAGAGCAGAGTGGAAGGCATTTTCCCTGCCTGGGGCACTGTCAAAGCCTGCAGGAGACAAAGCATCCAGAAAGTCACAGCTCGAGTTCCTCCAGGGCATCACAACAGCCCAGATCTGATGAACTTTCTGGGACACGTAAATCTATTGAAAGCCACTCCCAGGTGGCAGCCTGCAGGATGAAAGAAAGGTCCAACCATTCCCATAGTCCCTGCTCTTCTTTCTCCTTTTTCTAACCCCACTCACTCCCATCCCCCAGTATTGGCTCATGGAAAATGCCTTCCTAGGAACGGACCCCCAATCCTGCCGTTCGTTACTCATGCTCTGCAGGGTCCTGGGCTTGCCTCTGCCTCTCCCCCTTCCCTGGCTCAGAGTACCCTGCCTTGGAGAGGAGCTCCCTTCAGGTCAGCACTCCAGGAGAATAGACTTAAATATGATTCCAAGCCACCCTTGCTTCATTGGATTTCTTAAGTGGACCTCTAGAACAGTGGTGTGGATTTGCCGTGCACGTAGGACTACTTCAGCTCTTCGTGTCCCCATCTCGGCCCTTGGTTGGATTTCTCTTAGTTCACTCGGCATGTTCATAGATACAGTCTTCTCTCCATAACCACACAGCTATCAGATCCATTTCACCGTATGAGTTGATCATACCAGTACCCATTGCAGAGCTTCAATAACTGCTTATCTAGCTGACTGCACTGTCCACACATCCAGCACAAGCCTGCAGACCTGAGGGATGAAACTAATGAGAGAACAAAATCACTAGGCAATGTGCAAATCTCTTAATTTTTCTTATTTTCTAAAAATGTTTGAAGAAGAGGATTTAAGGGGCAGGTGTTTAACTGTGAAGTTGCTGCTTGGAATGTCTGCCTCCTGTACCTGCGTGTCTATGTCCAGGTTCCATTCTCTACTTCTAATCCGTAACTCTGGGAGGCAGCAATGGCCTCTCGGGTGCTTGGGCCACTGCCACCCACGTAGGAAACCCAGACGGAGTTCCAGGCCCCAAGCTTTAGCCTGCTATAGTCAGTCTCAGTTGTTGTGGGCATTTGAAAAATGAGCAGATAGGAACTCATGCTTTTCCTCTCTCTGCCTCTAAAATAATTGTTTTTAAAAATATTTTTATTTAGGCTCAGTGCAGTGGCCTAGCAGCTGAAGTCCTTGCCTTGAATGCGCCAGGATCCCACATGGGCACTGGTTCTAATTCCAGCGACAGCTCCACTTCCCATCCAGCTCCCTGCTTGTGGCCTCAGAAATTAGTCGAGGACGGCCCAAGGCCTTGGGACCCTGCACCCATGTGGGAGAACTGGAAGAAGTTCCTGGCTCCTGGCATCGGATCAGCGCAGCACCGGCCATTGTGCTCACTTGGGGAGTAAATCATTGGACAGAAGATCTTCTCTGTCTCTCCTCCTCTCTGTATATCTGACTTTGCAATAAAAATAAAATAAATCTTTTAAAAATATGTTTTTATTTGAAAATGCTACTTTTACTCCCCCAAATATTTGCTAGGGAACTAGGAAAAGGCGAGCACTCAGTCCAGGTCTTCTCCCTGAATGGCAGCGACCCAGTTGCTTGATCACTGTTGCCACCCATGGTTTGTCTTAGCAAGAAACTGGAGAGAGGCACTGAAGCCATATATCAAATCTAGATGCTTCGTCAGGATGCAGCTGTCTCGACCACTGGCTAAACACCTGCCTCTAGTTCTACTTGCAGTAGCACCTCCATCTCCTCCTACCCACCCCCTCCAAAAGAACCACTTTCTTTCATTTATAAGAGTTGGGGAAAGAGCAAGACATGGACAGATGCAAAAGAGGTGCAGAGAGACAGCTCTGACCAGATAAGATACAGCCCTCAGGGAGTCCACGGCTCAGGTCGGCAAAGGTTCACCACATGCCGCAAGTTTCTTTAGTAAAATGCTAAACAATTTGCCATCCATTTTCTCCCTCTGTCTAAAGTATTACTGGCCATCAAAACATTTGTAAAATGCTTCAGAGAGATCATTCTGCATCAATGTCTCTCATTCTATTTTCATGACAACTGTAGGTGGTCTGTAGCAGATTACTGTTTCCGCTTCACAAATGCTAAAACCTGCACCTCAGTAACAGTCCCATAGCTAAAGAATAAGGTATTCCAAGTCAGTCGAAAGGAATGGATTATTCACATTCAATCTTAGACAAACTGACTCTCTTGGTGGTGGGAAACATATAAATCCTTGGGCTTGGCAGTGTGGCCTAGTGGCTAAGGTCCTCGCCTTGATCCCATATGACTGCTGGTTCTAATCCCGGCAGCTCCACTTCCTCTCTGTCTCTCCTCCTCTCAGTATATCTGACTTTGTAATAAAAATAAAATAAATCTTTAAAAAAAAAACATATAAATCCTCACTTCATATCACAAAACTAACTCCAGACATATTGAAAGTATAATTCCTAGAAGAATACAGAAGCTGGACAACTTAGGTAAATATTTATCCTCTACCACTGAAACCATTTTCCAAGCATAGAATAATAGAAGCAATTACAAAAGAAAACTAGCAGAGTACACAAAGATTTGAGATATGTAGATGCTAAAAAAATTAAAAGCAAGGAAGAACCCGTAAAAAGTATTATCCATATATATGAACAAGGTTCATATTATTAATATATAAGGCATCTATACAAATCAATAACAAAAATAAATAGAAAAATACATAAAGGTTATGAGTAAATGTTTTGAAAAACAGGAAATACAAATAGCTTGCTAAAATAGATAAGAAAGTTATTAAGCTACCAAAGCAATAAAATGAATTAAACATAAAATCACCAGATACAAATTTTTGCTTTCAAGCCAGTGAAAAATACAATTACTAGTTACCTGATGACACCGGATTTATTTATTTTTATAAACTAAAAAATATAAAATTAAAACCTTTTTATAAAGACTTATTTATTTTTCTTGGAAAGGCAGATTCACAGAGAGAAGAGAGATAGAAAGATTTTCCATCTGTTGGTTCATTTCCTTAGTGGCCGCAGTGGCCAGAGCTGAGCCAATCCAAAGCCAGGAGCTTCTTCCGGGTCTCCCATGCAGGTGCTTTGGGCCGTCCTCGACTGCTTTCCCAGGCTGCTAGCAGGGAGCTGGATGGGAAGCAACTGGAGCAGCTGGGACATGAAGTGGCGCCCATATGGGATCCCGGTGCATGCAAAGTGAAGACTTTAGCTACTAGACTATCACTCCAGGCCCCTAAAAACAAATCTTTACAAATAAAATATCATTCTAATTTTCCACAGTGAAAGGCATTATTTTATAACCAGAAAAAATAACAGAAAAGACTCTGGATGCTGCTTTTTTTCCTACTAACAATTCATTTATTTATTTCTAAGCTTTTTGAAAAGCAGGCAGACAGAGAGAGAAGAATATGTTCTCAGCTGCTGGTTCACTCCCCAACAGCAGGGTTGGGTTGGGCAGAAGCCAGGAGCTGACAACTCGATACGGGTCTCTCCCACAGGCAGCGGGACAGACTTTCTAGAGCTGTCATCTCTTGCCTCCCATAGTGCACAAGAGCAGGAAACCAGAGTTGGGGACAGAGCCAGGAGTTGGACTCTGACACTCTGATGTGGCATGTGCGTGTCCCAAGCAGCATTTTAACTGCTACATAAAATATCACCTCCTCAGTTTATTTTCATTCTGAAATATTCAATTGACAAGATTTAAATATATGCATGGCATGAAGACTTTATGTGTACCTTGCTCAGTGTGATTTCCACAAGGAAATTAACATTTTAGGTTTATTTTATTTAGTTGTAAGGCAGAGTGACAAAGAATGAGGGGAAAAGAGAGGAAAAAAGAGAGAGAGAGATTGCCCATCTGTCGATTCTCTTCCCAGATAATCAGAGCAGCTAAGTCTGGCCTGAGTCAAATCCAGGAGACTCATTTCATGCAGGTCTCGCACACGAGTGGAAGATACCCAGGTCCTTGGGCCGTCTTCTGCCGCTTTCCCTGGCACATTAAAAGGGAGCTGGTTAGGAAAAGGAGCCACTTACATCAGCACTCTGGTATAGGATGCTGCTGTTTCAAGTGATGGCTCAACCTGTATTCCACTACTGTGACCCCGAAGAACATTAATGTGTTACATCCCCCAGTTCCCATACATTAGAGCCCCAGAACTTGTTTATCTGATACCATTTGGGCACCTTCTACCCAGTTCCCCACCCTCTGGCCCGTGGCAAGTACCATTCTATTCTCTGCTTCTATGAGTTTGAAGAGTTGGCATTAACGAGATCACACACACAGTAGTAGTCTTTCTGGATCTGGCTTGTTTCACTTAGCCTAACATCCTCTCGGTTCATCCATGTTATCAAAAATAAGCTTCTGTGATTTTAATGAGGACATCTCCAAAGATAACAAGCATAATGGAAGCTACTTATCACCCCATCACATTGTCTCATTTCACAGGAGAAAAATAGGTAACATGCTGCTACAAAACCCACAGTACTCTAAAACCACTTCTGAGTTGATCACATAGCTGTAATGGTTAGTGGAAATTAGTCCTAATTAATGCCTCTGTGTCCTGCTTTTTCTATTCAATATTACTTAATATTTCAGTTCTCATGTGTCAGCATAATCAACATGTGCATCACATCAACAACAACATCGTGTTCACCAAACTGCTGCCCTTTCCCTCTGGGAATGTAGGAGAAGCTACGTTTCCCAGTTTCCCTTGCAATTAGAGACACTGACTGTCTTAATCCTGGCACCTAGAGCATGGGTAGAATAATATCACTTCCAGATATGGTTCATGAAACTTTCCCTGCAACCCTCTCTCCCCTCATCTGTTTGTCAGACACAGGAAATGGTGGCGTCATGAATTTCAGAGCTTGAGTGCTGGTGTGCACTGGAGAAAGCGCTTCCCCCACCAGGTTAGGTATGGCAAGCCACCAAGGCTTGTAGTTGTTCCAGCTGGGCCTAGAGTGATGGCTCAGTGCCTAAATCCCAACATTGAACGCACTGCTGTCCATATGGGTGCCATTTTGTGTCCCACTGCCCCACTTCCCATCCAGCTGCTCCTTGCTTGTGGCCTGGGAAAGTAGTGGAGGACACCCCAAAGCCTTGGAACCCTGTGCCCACGTGAGCGATCCAGAAGAAACACCTGGTTCCTTACTTCAGATGGACTCAGCTCCAGCCAGCCTTCATGGCCATTTGGAGAGTGAAACAGCAGATCGAAGATCTTTCTCTGTGTCTCTCCTTCTCTGTAAATTTGCCTTTCCAAACAAATAAATAAATCTTAAAAAAAAAAAAAAACAGACTATGCTATGGTCTTGACAAACATGGTCTCCTGGACCCCTCTCCTATCTTGGCTATCCTCATTGTTTTTAAATACAATCACATGATTGTCTCTAAACATGATGGCATTTCATTTGTTCCTTCCGGTGTATGCAAGTGTTCGTGCAGTATGTTCCCAGGGGTATGGCCAGTACATCATCAGAAGACAGTTTGATAGCCTTGTTACTCGAATATGCAACTGCTCTTCAGAAATCTAGCAACCAGTGAGAGCAGCACCAGCCGCGGGAGGTGTTTCCCAAATGCCTGCAACACTGGGCTTTATCGTTTTTAATTTTTAGCTTTTGATGTTCTTGAGGTCACTGATACTCACCACACTCAGCGAGAGTTCCTTGGTGGCACAGGATGTGGCAGGAAGGTTCCGGGATAGCTGCCACACGCTGCCACATCACCCGGTGGTTGCCGCAGGGACATTCACATGACCTGCAGGGAAAGGATAACTCCACAAAATGCAGTCAAAAGAACGAAGTGTTTGCTCCAACCTTTACAAAGCAGATCCCCGGAAGCTGAGAGGAGAGACAGTGGTTTTCATAGGGAAAAAGCATTCTGTGTTTCAAAGGCTGCCTTTTGAGCCCATGAAGCCCGAGGCCTGAAGGACCCAGGGCATTCCATGTGGGCATAAATAATAGATTTGGGAGAATACATAATCAGTCAGAGCCAGACAGCTCTGCCTCGGGCGAGATGAAGTTCCTCCTGACTGAGGTGGAGGGGAAGTAGAGAAGGAAGAAGGGGGTTTAAATGGTGGGTCCTAAAGACAGGAGGCCATGTGGAAACCACGCCAGGCAGACAGGAGCCAGGTTGCAGTCTCCGGCCCCTGTGCACCCTGGTGCATCATTTCTGGAAGATTCTCACGCAGGCTCTATTCTGAGTACCGTGAGTTCAATAGCGAATGAGGAAGAGCAAGGTGCTGCTTCAGTTCAGTGACGCTGTCATGGGGAGAAATGGACATTAGCCACTAAATTGGGAGCGATGTGTGTGGTTTCACCAACACGCACATAATCAGGCGTGGATGAGTGGTAATGACAGCAGTGTGGGGGATACTGCTTTAAACAAGGGGTTTGTGGGCCCAGTGCAATAGTGTAGTTGCTAAATTCTCACCTTGCATCTGCCATGATCCCATATGGGCATCAGTTTATGTTCTTGCTGCTCTATTTCCCATTCAGCTCCTTGCTTGTGTCCTGGGAAAGCAGGGGAACAATGGCCCAAAGTCTTGGGTCCCTGCAACCACGTGGGAAACCCAGAAGAAGCTCCTGGCTCCTGATTTCAGATCAGCTCAGTTCCAACCATTGCAGCTACTTGAGGAGTGATCCAGTGGAGAGCAGATCTTTTTCTCTGTATGTTCTCTCTGTGCATCTGCCTTTCCAATTAAAAAAAAAAGGAGGGATTCGTGTGGTCTATGTTTGATGCAACTGTTAAGCTGCTTCTTGGACTGCTGGCATTCCATATCAGGGCACCTGCTTTTGCAGGCAGGTTCTACTCCTGTTTCCTGCTTCTTGTTAATGTGCATCTTCTGTGGTAGCAGTAATGGCTTCAGCATGTGGGTTTCCACCACCTTCCTGGGATACCAGGATTGAGTTCTCAGCCCTGCACTGGCCATTTGGGGATTGATCCAGCAGATGAAAGATCTCTCTCTCCTCCTTCCTCCTACTCACCACCTTTCTCCCTCTCTGATGGCCTTTCAAAATAACAAGAGATCAGGTCGTTAGGAGAGGCCTCTGAAATCACGATTTGAATAGTAACGGGAAGGCACCAGGAGCAAATTTGGGAATGGAGCGTTGCAGAAAATGATAACATATAAAGGCTTTGAGATGGGAGTATGTTGTGACACTTCAGATTTATGAAATTAGTGTGGCTGGAACAAATGAGAGAGAGGGAGAAAGATGACAGGAGAGAGAAGCCACAGAGAATGGGAAAGCCGGAGTACAATGGGGCAGAGCCCTGAGCAGCAGACAGGAGCAGGCAGCTTGATTAACACAGGGCCTCTGTCTTTCCCAGGGAAGTGGCTGAGTGCACCAGGACACTATAGAGCCGAGTGGCATGTCACCAGGATCTCAGGCCTCTGCTACATCCTTCTGGCTCTCCACTGATTAAGCTTGGCATCCACTGCCCTCTGCCTGCCTATGGGCCTCTGCAGTGGCCCCAGCAGACAGTGGCCTTGCCGTGGACCTTGAGGAAGCCACTGTCAAGAGGGGGCACCAAACCCAGTCCATCTCCGGGTTCCCACGCCCTGTGCAGTGCACCCTCTTTGCTGCCCCAGCTGCTGCTCTCTCCATGTAGCCATGGCTGAGCCAGCGCTCCATCAGCACCAGATTTCCAGGTCTCAGTCTCTTCTCCAACTCCAGGAATTCAGGCTGAGAATTCAGATTAGTTATGTCTTCCTGATCATAGGAAGACATAACGAATGCCTAGAAGTAGGAGCAAACCCTCCACAGAAATCATCACTGACCAAAGTAAGTTTCCAAGTGCGTGAATGTAGGGATATAAGAGATTTTTTTCTTTCCTTTTTTTTGGAGTATTTTGAAGTTTTTTTTTTTTTTTTTTTTTTTAATTTAAAACGCATAGGGCCCGGCGGCGTGGCCTAGCGGCTAAAGTCCTCGCCTTGAAAGCCCCGGGATCCCATATGGGCACCGGTTCTAATCCCGGCAGCTCCACTTCCCATCCAGCTCCCTGCTTGTGGCCTGGGAAAGCAGTCGAGGACGGCCCAATGCTTTGGGACCCTGCACCCGCGTGGGAGACCTGGAAGAGGTTCCTGGTTCCCGGCTTTGGATTGGCGCGTACCGGCCCGTTGCGGCTCACTTGGGGAGTGAAACATCGGATGGAAGATCTTCCTGTCTGTCTCTCCTCCTCTTTGTATATCCGGCTTTCCAATAATAATAAAAAAATCTAAAAAAACAAAAACAAAAACAAAAACAAACAAACGCATAGAGGGGAAGAAGGAAAGATAAAAGATCTTGCATCCTCTGATCCACTCCCAAAATGATCACAATGGCCAGAGCTGGGCTGATCCGACGCCAGGAGCCAGCAGTCAGAAGCTTCTTCTGGGTCTCTCACATGAATACAGGGTCACGAGGCTTTGGGCCATAAACAAGCAGAAAAATTAAAAATGGAGCAATCAGGTCATGAAACGGCACCCATACAGGATGCTGACACCACAGGGCAGAGGATTAGCTAACTGAGCCACCATACCTGTCCCAAGGAAATTCTCTTTCTAACAGCTTGTTACTGCCTAATTTTCCAGACCGGCAGGTGGGTAGTCCATGTGCTGCACAGGCCCACATGTGTGCATGCTCACGCACACACACACACACCCCTACACACACAGCCTTCCACATGCTCCAGAAAAAAATGAGGACTCTGGTTGGCACCAGCTGACAGATGGCCACTCTCATCCTGAAAGAATTGGCGCCCGGGCCTCCTTTGCATCTCCGAGGCTGTTTCATCACTCTCCCTGACTGCTCCTGTGCCCTTCATTGTATTCCCAGCTCGGGCCCGGAGTGTGGCGGCTAAACTGGATTGATTCTAGTTTTAGCCTTGTCTTGTTTTAAATGCAAGAGCTAAACAGATCATTTAAATGAACTTATAGCAGGGCTGACTGCCAGGATTTGGACGTCTGGTTAGCATTTCTCCCTTAGCATCCTTCCCTGTGCCCCTCATCCGTTCCCCACTTATCATTACTCTGTCTCCAGGTTGGCTTCTGGGTGAAGTTCAAGGCTGGTTAAAAATGACATCATCAGACTGAGTGAGAGTAGATTAATGTTCACCCCCATCCATCCATCCATCACCAGCGGTCCTGGGTTCATTACGTGTGCACCAGGCATGGTTTCCCACCATGCCCCATAATTCATCTACAGGTCTAATGAACGAGGGTTGGGTTTGTCAGTTTTCCCGGGTTTTGGTGGAACAGACAACAATTCTTTGGTGCACCTTTTGTCCTAGAGAGAGGATGCAAGGAGAATGGAAAAAGTCCTGACACGGTGACATAAATGTCACAACAGGCCCATTCATCATTTTCGAAGAGCTCCCGCAAGAGCAAGGATGTGGAACTCATACCTTTTCTGCGCAAGGTCTTCATTTTGATTGCTATTTTTCAGGGATCATCTCATCCCTCCACTCTCTCATTCCACTATAATTGCCTGGGGTTCCTTCTGTGACAGAGGAAAGGGCACAGCAAGGGGAGGAGAGACCTAGGTGTCCATCTGCCAGGGCTGGGGGCAGGCATGCATTACGTTTCCACGACATGCTCAAAGGTCTACTCATCTGGGCATCCGTGCATCATCAATGGCTCATCTCTCCATGCATTTACTTCAGCAAATGTTTATCACTGACCTTCAATGTAACAGGTACCATACCAGGTGTTGGGCTGTTTTAAAAGATACTTTCTTTCAGTTCCCAAGAGGAGGGCACATGCTGTGCCCTACCAGGAAGGGCCACTCCTGGAAGCAGCAGTGTGGACCAAGAGCCTTGGGGCAGGGTTAGTTCATGTGGAAATTTAAGCTTAGATAGTTTGAGTAACTTCAGTGAGGCCCCTGCTAAGGGGTGATCCTTGGATGTGAGCCGACTTGGTCCTGAGCTGCTCATGTGGGGCAAGAGGATGGGGTTGGAGCTGCCTGAACCTGAGGAAGGTATTAGATGGGGAAAATAGACCCAGGACTGGTTTGCATATCAAAGGCATTCTTGCAGCCAAATTATTTGTTATCTCTAGGAATCAGCTAAATCTGTCAGAGGCGGCTTCTCCCTAGGTCCAGGTGGCCCCAAGATGTCCCAGAATGGTAAAGCAGAGATGGTAATGAATACATAGGTGTTTTCAGAGTGATTATCTCAGCCCTTGAAGAGCCCACAGATCTCCCAACAATTACCATGATTTTGATACCATAACAGTAAAAGGAATTGTACTTGTCTTTGAGGATGTCTGCTCGGCACACAACCTTCCCATTCTTGGCAAACACATCCCATAACTCACAGGATAGGTCCCTCATAGCCAGGGGTCTTATTCATGACCCAGCCCTTAACCCTGGCTAATTGGACCAAAGTGGTCATTTAGTCTCTCCAGCTCAGCCAATTAGATTTCCTCTCCCATGGATTTCTATTGAGATTCACAGACCGTAAAACACTGTGGGTGAGTACTGGCTACAGCAGGTAAACTCACAGGCTGAGAAGGCTGACTGCACCATCTAACCCAGTGATCCCCAGCCACGGTGACATGGCAGAGTCCCCTGAAGAGCTTGTAAGAAATGCTTCAACCAGAGCCCCAACTCAGAATCTTTATAGCCGCGGCCGCAGGCCCCACTCACTCTTCATACCTTCTCCAATCAGGCCTTTAGCCGGTGTCCCAAGTCCATGTACCTGGGTTCAATTCCTGGCTCTGGCTCCAAACTCCAACTTCCTCCCAGTGCGCACTCTGGGAGGCAGCAGGTGATCGAATAGCTGGGTGCCTGCCACCCCGTGTGGGAGACCTGGATTGTGTTTTCAGCCCAAGCTTTCATGCCTTCTCAACTATTCCTCTCCCCACCCCTCACTGTCCATCTCGGTTTTCTCTACCCTCTTCTCTCGTAAGTAATAAAAACTGAATAAGCCTGGGCCTAGGCTGTCTGAGCGCACCACTGCAGACTCTGCCTGGTCTTGCTGTGTGGTGGTGACATGGGACTTGACCATCATAACTACATGTTCTACACATTTATAGGTTCACAGAATATGGCAACAGATGCTTAGGGGCACTTTAAATCAGCTTTCTTCCATTGAATTTCTATTTTTTTAAAGATTTATTTTATTTTTATTGGAAAGTCAGATAGAGAGGAGGAGAGACAGAGAGGAAGAATTTCTGTCCAGTGGCTGCAATGACCGGAGCTGTGCCAACCCAAAGCCAGGATCCAGGAGCCTCTTCTGGATCTCTCACACAGGTGTAGGGTCCTAAGGCCTGGGGTCATCCTCGATTGCTTTCTGTGGCCACAAGCAGAGAGCTAGATGGGAAGCAGGGCTGCTGGAATTAGAACCAGCACCCATAGGGAATCCCAGCACATGCAAGGTGAGGACTTTAGCCACTAGGCTATCATGCCAGGCCCACCAGTGAATTTCAAATAAAATGTATTCTCACCAGAAGATGTGTAGTACATTCTAGAAGCCAATACCATGTGATTCACCAGGAATTATTTTTAGGAAGGGAGCTGGATGGGAGGAAGGATTGCACTCCTGCTCTGCGTGAGCTTTCAGTCCAGCTGGAGAGGGGGTTTCAATGTTGCCGTTGATGTATAAAAATATAAACACATATGCATATGTACGGGCTATTTCACTCACAGCGGAAAATCGAGCACCATACATTCTGGATGGACAGAGGCATTCCACGTGATCAGAAAGCAAAGATTTCTCTGACCTTGGTTGCATCAGGAAGACTTACTGGGGTTGGGAGGGTTTAGCTTCACATTTTAAAGAAAATTGGGTTTCGAACAATTGAAGAAGGCTGGTGGGATGTCACAGGCCCGTGGACCAGCGAAATCAACTCTGAGGGTGCTTGAAAGAGAACTAAACCAGAGGCTAGTCCAAGGGCATTGTTTGCTCTCTCCCCAGGCCCGCATACAACAGTTCCCTCTGACCTCTCTGATCTTTGCCACAACTTGAAAGTTTGTGACTTCCTTTTTTTTTTTTAATTTATTTTATTTTTATTACAAAGTTGGATATACAGAGAGGAGGAGAGACAGAGAGGAAGATCTTCCGTCCAATGATTCACTCCCCAAGTGACCGCAATGGTCAGTACTGCGCCAATCCAAAGCCAGGAACCAGGAACCTCTTCCGGGTCTCCCTCGCGGTGCAGGGTCCCAAAGCTTTGGGCCGTCCTCAACTGCTTTCCCAGGCCACAAGCAGGGAGCTGGATGGGAAGTGGAGCTGCCGGGATTAGAACCAGCGCCCATATGGGATCCTGGCGCATTCAAGGCTAGGACTTGGGCCACTAGGCTACGCCGCCGGGCCCAGTTTGAGACTTCTTTATCTGCCAAGCAATCCAGAGAAACTTAGGGGCCTAAACACCACTGGCCCAGATCCAAGAAGAGAGCAGGTAGCAGAAGAAAAGGAGAATGATCAGAAAAGACAGGAGATCTGGACTCACAACAGCATAGGAACCACCTTTCAAAGATAGGTACAGGAGCTGGCATCGTAGCGTAGTGCGCTAAGCCTCTCCTGGGGTAATGGCATCCTGTACGGGTGCTGGTTGATGTCCCTGTTGCTCCATTTCTGAACCAGCTCCCTTCCTGTGCCCTGAGAAGGTAGTGGAGGCTGGCCCAAATGCTTGGGCTCTTGCTCCCATTTGAGAGACCTGAAAAAACTCCTGATTGCTGTTGGATTTCTTGACCACCTGTGAAACCACCAGCCGAACACAAACAAGCCTTTACTAAACAAAGGGAAGTTCACTCTGGGCCTTTCTTCTGTGCCATGGATCAGCAAGAAGTGGACAGACCACGGGCAAGAGGAAAGAGCAGGGTGACCTGCGGAAACAAGAGCTTTACACCCCTTCTGACATAGATACTGCTGCCCTACCTGGGCCCTAATATGGTAAGAATTGTTGGCCCTTGTCCATCATTGGCCTGCCTGTTATCTATTAGCCTAGAGAGATGCAGAGATGCACCCACCTGCCTCTGATGCAGGACCGGCTTTCTCCTTGCTGCAGTGCCGGGTGGACCTTGACCCGTCCGCAAGGATGACCCTCCCCGATGGCTGGGCCTGGGGATGGGCCCTTCCGCACCAGGGCAGCTCATTTGTAGCTGTAGACTTTCAGCCGTGCTCAGCTCTGCTCCTTTCTGCTGCCGTGGAACATTTTCTGTGCCACTAGGGAGTGTAAATGCTCCTCACATGCATTTTTGAAAGACCTTGGAAACCTCTACATAAATCAGTACAAGTTCATTTATGGTTTTAGAATATTCTGGATAATTTATTTGGTGTCAAGCATCCTGAGCTGGAGCCTTTGCTTTTTCCACCCAGGGCTCTGCTGGACCTTGCTGCATTTCCCTTGCGTGTTTGTTTTGGTTGGCCCTGAAATGCTAGCTGGCCACAAGGAGCCCTTTATCGTTATTCCAAATAGATCTTCCCCTTCCTAATGACATTCTCTTTGGAGATTTGATTCAGAGCCAGGCCTTCTTCCCCTTTTAAAAAAACCAACAGCTAATACAGAGCGCTTGCTTCCAAGCCACACAGGCTGTGGCTCTCAGATTTCAGCCTTGCCCTGCTGCCCTTGCTGGGAGCTGGAGCTCCGCAGTGCCAGCGCGTAGACCAGCGGATGAGTGCTGCTGTCCTCATGTGGTCAGGGCCCAACACTAAATCTGCTTAGAGGGACACAACGAAAATCCTAACGCTTTACACCCAACAGCAGGCTGCCCAGCGTGTGCGCATCCTCGGGACCTCCTACCAGGGACGCAAGCAGAGAGATACAATTGACATCTGTAGCAACTGGCCCAATGCGTGCGTCCTGTGACTGACTGACACCTGACTACAAAACAAGATGTGGGTGGGGAATGTGCCCTGGTTTTTGTCCCCTCAGTATTTCTGCCACCCTGAATAATCATGTGACCAAGCTTCAAACTCATGTCCTGTGAGGACAATCCAAATGACACCTTTAGTGTTGGGGCTTTATTTTATGGCCTCAAGATCTCATGCCCTTTAGAGTTCAAAGGTCGCATCAGGCAACAGACCAGGAGGTTTTTGATGTAACCTCTGAACCCTGGACACAAAAGAATAGAGGTCCACAGAGACAATCTATCTAAAAATGATCCCGTAAAGAAAGCAACTCAATCAGCTCAGAGCATGCAAATCACCAAAGATTCCCTGGTGCACCCTGCCAAACCCAGACCTTGAGCTGGAAAAGGAATACGAACTCCATGATCCCAGCTGATAAATCTAAGTCTGAGAAAAGCAAAGAAATGGATTTACAATCCACTTAGAATGGAAGGATTTGCAAGATGTGACTCAAAAAATTGGTTCCCTCCCCTCCTTCTGTCTGCACACAAGCTCACACTGACGCCAATCAATAGCACACCACATTGGAAAATCAGCACCTTCCCAGTGGACAGACAGGTGGAGGGGGGAGACCCCTCAAAGGCGAGGTCCTTCCCCTTGGCCATCAGCACCCCCTCCTCAGAGACAGGTTGAAAGTTAGGAAGGCTGGCAGCCCATCAGGACGATACGGACCTGTCACAGAGGGGTAGCCCCACAGAGAAGGCCACATTCTGTAGAACAGATGTCACCTCCCACACTACACAGATTGTCCCTCAACAGTCCTTAATAGCTGACACACACGCCCTGGGGCAAAAGGTCAGATTAATTTCCGAAGTGATGAGAAGCACTATTCAACCAGTTAGGGGGGTGCGGGGGGGTGCTCCTATGCATGTAAACATGGAGATGTTGTTTTTCTTTTAAAGAAAGACTTAAGTATGTGTTTAAGATAAGATGCTACTGCTGTTGCTGCTAGGAAATGAGTCTTGAGAACTTAGCCAAAAAAGTTCCATGAGGAAATGTTCTGGTCAGAGACCAGAGCTGTTAGGGAGAGAAAAATAGATGAGGCCCTGCTCTTTTAAATGAAGACCGGGTTTGCAAAGAAAAGGTGTATTTCTGCTACAGTGAAAACGAAAAGCTGTGTAGGCACATCTGCATTTCTCGTGGCAGGTGCTGTGTAGGAAGGAAAGCCTGGCTGCTCTGGTTCATCCAGGCCCCCTTTAGTTTTGTACTGGTTTCTAATGTTCCTGGAACTAGAATACACATTTTAACCCCGTCTGAACAACAGCACAACTCTATCTAAAGAAACTGTGCCCTGGACAGAGGGGGTTCTAAAGGCATTTTAGATCGCAGACCCTAACCTTGGACTCAGAAACCAACTCTGTCTGGGTGGCTTTGCACGAGTTGCTTCACCTCACTGAGCCTGAAGTGCCTTGATCTGTAAGTTCAGCGGTGCCTATGCTGTCTGCTCCCCACTGGCTCTACTCAGAGGCTCAGGCAACCTCAGCCTATCAGACTTGCAGCTGCATGACTTGGACACAAGACAGTGGAGCCCGGGGCTTCTTCACGGTCCCTGTTCTTGAGCTCAAGCCTTTCACCACCCACTTCCGTCTGAGAAGGCATGAGCTACAGCCCACTGCAAAGAGGCACTGTTTTCCAAAGATGCCTGAGCAGCAGCCATTATTTTGAAAACTTCCGCAGAATTCGGTGTGCTATTTTGGAAGCCCAGACTGGTGGATCTATGCGGATTGTGCTGAGGCTGGGCAAAAAATCCGAGCAGCCAGAATCTCAGACTTTTCCTGGAAAGTTTCTGCCATGAGTGGGCACCAAGGCGGCTATGGCCAGAACGGCTGGAGCAGCGCCGAGGCTGATCACCACCTCTGCTGCGTGGCACACTCAGCAGAGTGGGCACTCACCAGAGGTCCCAGGGTTGGCTGGCACCTGTCATAAAGACAAGTATGGGTTCCTGTGTTCCTGGGCAATCATAATAGCCACTTCACTGAGAGATTACACTGACCTGGAGCATTTGCTTCTTTTTGTAATTAAAGATATCTTAATTCACAAATAATGCATGTGCATTTTTATAAGGTGAAGTATAATTCTTTAATACGTATATGCTGGGGCTGGTGTGGTGGCTTACAGGCTAATCCTCCACTTGCAGTGCCAGGATCCCATATGGGCACTGGTTTGAATCCTAGCTGCTCTGTTTTTACGCAGGCTCCCTGCTTGTGACCTGGGAAAGCAACAGAGGAGGGCCCAAGTCCTGCACCCACACGGGAGTTCCAGGAGAAGCTCCTGGCTCCCAGCTTCACAGCTTCGGACTAGTCCAGCTCTGGCCATTTCAGCTATTTTGGAAGTGAATGAGCGAATAGAAAATTTCTCTCTTTCAAATAAATAAATCTTCTTCAAAATACATATATGCAGCAAAAATCAATCAAGCCACACATCCTATCCATCTCTTCAATCTCCTTGCGTTTGGAGCCCAGTAGTTCCTCTCCCCCAGGGTTTCAGCAAGTAGAGTATGCTTAGCTGTGAACTGCAGTCACCACAGTGTTGGGGAACACTATAACCTGCTACAATTTTTAAAGATTTATTTTATTTTTATTGGAAAGTCAGATATATAGAGAGGAGGAGAGACAGAGAGGAAGATCTTCCATCCATTGATGCATTCCCCAAGTAGCCGCAATGGCCGGACCTGCACTGATCCGAAGCCAGGAACCTCTTTCAGGTCTCCCAAGTGGATGCAGGGTCTCAAGGCTTTGGGCCATCCTCCAGTGCTTTCCAGGCCACAAACAGGGAGCTGTATGGGAATTAGAACTGGCACCCATATGCCATCCTGGCACGTGCAAGGCAAGGACTTTAGCTACTAGGTTATTGCACCGGGCCCAACCTGATATTTCTGTCTGACTGTGTCTTGGTACCTGTCCTGATGTGAGTGGGGAGATAGTGAAGATGAGCTGAGAACTCCAGGTACCTGCACGGCAACACCACAGGCACACAACTTGAACTCCACCTCCTCCCATGTAGACTGCAGCTGCCCAGTTCTGCCACTTAGAACTGGTGCCAGCTAAAAACACCCAGTATGGTAGCAGGCATCATTCCTAGCTTGATCTGCAGGTCATTAGACTGTAATTGCAGCAAAATCATCATGAATGCTACTCCTGTGCCATCATGCACCTGACAAATCTGAGACTTGTGAAATTGGGCATGGAATTGGGTAGCACTCAAGACCTATTCCAAAACCTCATGCCCTTTGAATATTCAATGAAGCCTCACCCTAGACACCACGCCCCATGCCTCCAGATAACATACAAGGACAGTCTTGGACCGTACTGATCGCAGCTCGTTCTGTCTCAAATTTGCTGCACTTATTCCTTGAGTTTGTACTTTAGCTTTAAATACATCTTACTTCTTTTCACACCTGTTTCTGTATCTCTTCCTTGAATTCTTATCTGGAGACAAGTTTAGACCAAGCCTGGCTAAGGACAGCCCCCGCAGCATTCTGGTCTCCCTCTCCTTTCCTTTCTTTTCTTTCTTTTTTTAATGTATCCAATGCAGTTTTGTAAGCTGCAGTTACCTGTTCAGCTCTCACAGCTCATACATAGGGAGCTGATGTCAGGTACCAGACCCTCAGTAACCCAAGTAACAGCCCAAGACTGCTCCATTGCCTGCCTTCCTTCCTTCCCCTTCCTTCCTTCCTTCCTTCCTTCCTTCCTTCCTTCCTTCCTTCCTTCCTTCCCCTTAAGACTTGTTTATTGATTTATTTGAAAGGCAGAGCATCAGAGAGAGAGAGAGAGAGAGAGTGCAATGTTACTTCTGCTGGCTCTCCCTCCAAATAGTTGCGAGAGCCAGGGCTGGGCGAAGCTGAATCCAGGAGTCAGGAACTCCATCGAGGTCTCCCACATGGGTATAAGGGTCCAGGCGTTTGAATCACCATTTTATCCTCCCAGGTGCACCAGCAGGGAGATGGTTTCGAAGTGGGGTCTACAGGACTTCAACCAGCACTTTGATATGGGATGCTGGTGGCACAAGTGCTTGACAAGGATCATCTCTAGTTCCAATCCAATCAGAAGCAAGTAGCATCCACACCCTAACCACAAAGAACACCCTGCCTCCATACCTCATGCCTGCCCAGAGATCCAATTCCCCAGTTTCTGACCCTCCTGAGATGACGTGTTGTATACAAGAGGAACAACAGCACCTGCCCAAAACACCAGGCTGGGCATAGATGGAGGCATTGTGTACAAGAGGGCAGAACCAAAACACTGGATCCAAACGCTACGTAAAGAAGGGGCACCGCTACACCACCCCCACCTGGTGAAAATCCCTGCCTTGATCCCATCCATGACACAAGTGGTAGCACCCAGTCCTAATTTGCCTTCTCCCTTGGCTGGAACATGACCCCCAATAAGCCTTGCATGGGTTGCCTGTTGATCGCTGACCTCTTGTCTGTTTCCATCCCAGTGGGTAAAAGAACTGGATAGGGATCACAATGAATAAGTGTGTTAAAGATCCCATGAGTGGTAGAGACTGTAAACTTGCATTATGAATTTGCGCTGTTCTCAGTGATGACTTTATTGTAGGAAGTAGAATTGTTCAGTGGTTTGCTGTTATTGTTATGATAAAGAGAACGGGATTGCAGAGGACATTAGGAGTTCAAAGTTCTCACACAGCCCTAAGGGTCAGTTCCATTGTCCTACTCCTGATGCTCCATCTTGCTGTTGGCTTTTGGTCCCTTGCCCCTAGAGGGTCCCTGGCAAAGGGAAGGGGCAGACTACAGAGCTGTGGATCTTCATTCATCAGTAATTTTACAGTGAGCCTGTGAAATGGGAAAAGTTTCAATTTCAAGTTTGAGCAACTTGGGGGGCTTACATGTGGCTTTTCTTCTCCTCTGTGCATCTGCAGGTATCGGAACTCTGCCTGCGTGTGTCCCAGATGTCCTTGTGTCCCCACACGGCTCTGAGCCAGCTCCTGGAGGGCAGAACCATCCATCAGAGCAAGGCAGGCCTCCGCTCCAGTAACGACCGCACTTACACAATTGTCCCTTAACAAGGGTCAGCAGGGGTGTGTGTTCCTTCCTGTTTCCACCCTCTTGAAGGTTTTCATGTCTGCGCTAACCCACCGCGGACCTGGGCCATGGCCAGGTTGCCCATCAATATTTTAAAGTAGTGGTGTTATAAAATTTATGGAAGACGTACAAAGGACAGTTCCGTAAAGTGACGAGCCCGCTGAGAGGGGATACTCACTAAAAGGAGATTTCCCACTTTGAAACAGTGTGAAATCAAGTGCCCAGCCAGAGAGGCCCTTTATATGCATGGAGCTCAGAGCTTGGTGGAAAGCCTGCACTGGTTTCAAATCCCACCTACAACTGTTAATTTATCTGGTTATCTATTAACAGTCTCCTGGCAGCTTACTTTTATGTTTAAAATTAAGTGCTTGATTGATTATTTTTGAGAACTGTGATGGGCTGTTGTTCTATACTTAAGCCAATCCATTAGTGGGCTCTCTCATTACTGATCTCTCTTCCTTCCTTGCTTGGTTCATTGTGCACGCGTGCTTGGCTGTACGTGCACATGTGTGCACCTGAAGGTTGGGGGAGTCAGACAGTGGAGGAAGGGAGTCTTTGTTCTGAAACTGGAGGAAAAATGAGGCTTTTATAGTCTCCAAAGCGCATCTCCACAGGATTTGCAATCCCAGGGACAGGCGGTGGCTTCCCAGCAGAGGTTGTAGAGGAAACAGCCTCATGGAGACCTTCTGTTCAGGTGATTTCATTCTAGCAAAAATCTTAACATAAGCTTCCCATTTGAAAAATTCTCTATGTTATCTGTTTTGGAGGTATCTTCAGAAATGTCCATGTTTTTGAGATTTGCTTCTAAACATTTGGATTTCATGACTTTTTGAGAAATTAGGTTTATTAAATATTGAACAAATAGAAAAACAGGGCATACATAAGGCAGAGCTCCTAACTCTTTTTTTTCTTAATTTTTATTGGAAAGGCAAATTTACAAAAAGAGAGACAGAGAGAATGATCTTCCATCTGCTAGTTTATTCCCCAAGCGGCCACAATAGCTAGAGTCGGGCCAATCTGAAACCAGGAGCCAGGAGCTTCTTCTGGGTCTCCCACGTGAATACAGGGTCCTAAGGCTTTGGGCCACCATCCACTGCTTTCCCGGGCTATAAGGAGGGAGTTGAATGGAAAAGTGAAGCAGACAGGACATGAACTAGCACCCTTATGGAGCCCCGGTGCTTGCAAAGGGGGCGTGGGGGATTAGCCAATTCAGCCATTGTGCCGGGTCCAGCTCCCTACCTATGGCCTGGGAAAGCAATGGTGGATGACCCAACGCCTTAGGTCTGTGCACCTGCAGGGGAGACCCACAAGAGGCTCCTGGCTTCAAATCAGCTCAGCACTGGCTGTTACAGCCATCTGGGGAGTGAGCCAGCGAATGAAAGATCTCTTGGTCTCCCCTTCTCTATATAAATCTGCTTCTCCAAGAAAGATAAATCAATCTTCTTTTAAAAGCAACTAAACAATCTGTAATATATCCATCTTATACTTGTACTGTGTGGTCATTTAAGATCATGTTGTGGGCCTGGCACGATGGCCTAGTGGCTGAATGCTTGCCTTGCACACACCAGGATCCCATATGGGCACCACTTCCTGTCTCGGCTGCTCTACTTCCCGTCCAGTTCCCTATATTGGCCTGGGAAAGCAGTAGAGAATGGCTCAAATCCTTGGCCGCTACCCTCACGTGGGAAACCCAGAAGAAGCTCCTGGCTCCTGACTTTGGATCGTTCCAGCTCCAGCTATACGAGCCATTTGAATAGTGAACTGGGGGATGATAGCTCTATCTGTGTAATTCTGCCTTTCCAATAAAAATAAACATTTAAACAATAAAAAATATGTAATGACAAAATATGTCCATGAGAGATCAGGATTACTGAGGACTAAGAATAGCGTAGTTTAATAAGTGCAAGTATACATAAAACATGGGGGATTAGATTCATTAGTGTCCTAAGACTGTTGCTGTTTTCTCTATTTACCTTACATTCTAATTTTTTTCAGATAAATTATACTAAGAAAAGTATTTTCAGAGACAGTGATTGGCACAATGGCCATGATGCCAGGCAGGAAGTACATGCCGCGTAACAGAATGCTTGAGTCTCGACTCCACTCTCAGCGCCAGCTTCCTGCTGATGTCGGCTCTGGGAGACAGCAGTGGTGGCTCACGGACTTGGGCTCTGCTCCAGATGGAGGCTCTGGCTCCTGGCTTTGGCCTGGCCCACTCTGGCCCGGCTCTGGCTCTTGCTGATATCTTTGGAAGTAAAGCAGTGGATGTGATAGCTGTCTGTCTCTCCAACTTCCAGATACATTAAAAACTTTTTTTAAAAAAGCATATGTTTTTAAAAAGCTATGTTCAAATAGTTAGATATTACTTAAAACAGTAATAGCCCATTTGACATATAAAGATTTTTTTCATCACTGATTTTATACACATTGTCTTGGATGATTCTTAATCTAACTTTTTCGGGGGTGGGGGTAGAACAGACGTTTGATAAGTCTGAAGATTTCCACAAACACAAACACAATAAAGGAGAGTAACACCAGGAACCTGAGCCTCCCTCTGTGTCCCCAGGCAGGTGGCCCTAAGGAACTCTAGTAAGCAGCTCTAAGCTCCCAGTACCTACTGTAGCCAAGGAAACACCAAACTCTCTCTGAGCTTCCTGCATTAGTTCTGCTTTAGCTTTTCTTCCCCCTTGGTGGGCATGTTTGCTTGGACTCTGCTCTGCTTGAGACAGGTGGGAAAGCATTTCAGCATACAGGTAATCAGGGTGGTGTGCTGCAGCTGGCTCACGAAAGCAGAGGCTGTGGGACCGGCATGTGCCAGGATCCCATATGGGCGCAAGTTTGTATCCCGGCTGCATCACTTCCCATCCAGCTCCCTGCTTGTGTCCTGGGAAAGCAGTCGAGGACGGCCCAAAGCCTTGGGACCATGCACCCACATGGGAGACTCGGAAGAAGCTCCTGGCTTCAGATCAGTTCAGCTCTAGCTTGCCATTATGGCCACCTGTGGGTAGTGAAACAGTGGACAGATCTTTCTGTCTCTTCTTCTCTCTGTATGTCTTTCCAATTAAAAAAAAAGTAAATATTAAAACAAACAAACAAACAAATAAAAAAAACAGAGGCTGTGACCAGTGACGCCCCGCTGTAGCTTGTGGTCAGTCAGGGTGAGAATGTTAACATCATAGGAATTAGCAAATGCCACAAGTCAGGGTTCCTCCTCTCATTCTCTCACAGCCAGTTGTGAAATGCTTCCCAGAACACCGCTGCAGTCTCTAAAGCGAAAAAATTCATATATTGAAATGAATGTCAAACTACCCAGACTCTTGCTTTAAGCAGGCTTATGCCTGTATAGACTAAGCGGACTACAGATGTGTTAGATAATGATATATGATTCGGAAGTTTATGTCCTCTTCAAAGTCAAGAAAAGGCCATCCATGTCTTTCATGTTTGAACTTGATGGAGCTAACCAGTGATTAGAACCAGACATGAGCGCTGCTCACTGCTTAGGGGCCCCGTCCAGGTGAGGCAGGGTTAGGGAGACTGCACTCAGCTGAGTGACTTGGTTCTTTGAGCCATCCCCACTTGTGGACAACTCTGCTGGGAGTGAAACCTGATCAAGAGAGAATTCAGGCCAGGCAGCATCAACACAAAAAAATGACAGGTAGAAGCACCTGGCTGTGCCGGGCATCAGCAGAGGGGCATCTGAATGTGTCAGAGAAGAGATCGTAGCCAAGCTGCCGTGTACCCTCAGAATGGTACCTTGGGAACGCAATGCCAGGTGAGCCCTGAAGATACGCCTAACTGATGAGGATCAAGGCCTTGCGGCAAAGAGTAATCTTGCAGCCGAAAGCCCAGGAAAGCTTAGCAGGCATGCGGAGTTGAAGGGAGGCTGAGCCACACAGAAAGGGTGTAGTGGCCACCGCAGGGCAAGGGAAGAGGCTGGAGCTCACCGGTGGACGCCTCCCCTTCTTTCCTGTCATGAAATCAACAAGAGAAAGACCCAAATGACAGAAGCTGCTTGTCCACAGAACCCAGCTTGGGGGGTGCTTCTGGAAAAGCCGGGTGAAGCTGGGAAGGTAGGAGGGCGACCTTGTGCTTTCTGGCAAGTGTGAAGCCTGGGCTGCCTCTGGGAGCTGGCATGGGGGCTGCAGTCCTGGACTCATCTGCTCAGCCTTGTTCTCGCTCCGTCAATCCAAGGCCTGGCGTGAAAGGCTGACTCCTGGGAAACCAAAGCAATGTCCTCTGAGAACCACTGCCTCCTGCTGAGAACAAATGAGCAACTCAGACACCAAAACTGCTGGCCATGACTGAGTGTTCCAGCTCTCGGGGCAGTGTCCCAGGCTGTGAGAGGGGTAGGGCACAACCCACTTTCCAGACAGATCTTCGCCACCTGAAAGTTCTCCCATCCAGCCCTCTGGTCTAGAATTACTGACTGGGATTCACCTTCCACATTCTGTGAGTGAACAGGGGTGGGCAATGTCAGAACTACACAGGTCATATAAGGTTCACAAAATTATTTGTTCTGGTCCTGCCAAGGCAAAGGCAGGTGAGTCTCAAAACTCAATCTATCTAGCAGGCTAATTTCTAAAAAAAAGTATTTATAGCATGTTATTTAACTTCATATTGTTGTTAATTTAACTCTATTCCTGTTATTGATTTTGTCTTATGGCTTCTCATTTAAGGGAATGTGTAGTAACTGTAATGGAGACGATCATATCCAGATGTGAAGATACAATGCAGTAAGCATCTCTTTCCAAATCAAAGATGAACTTCCAATGAAACTGTTAAATATATCTTGACAATAAGATGCTGGATTTTCTGCCAATGTCCGTACCTGCAATGTCAGGATAGACTTAAATAGCAGAATAATGGACTTATGACTGCTTATGAAGGACTATACAATCGTAACAATATAGGGGAAATCGGGGAGGGGGAGGGAATCTTTGGGAGGGGAATAAGGGAAATCCCAGAGCCCATGGAATTGTATCATAAAATTAAAAAAATTTAAAGATGTATTCATTTGAAATGCAGTGTTACAGAAAGAAACAGAGAGATTTCCATGCAGTGGTTCAGTCCCCAGATGGGTGTTATAGCACAGCAGGTTAAGCCCTTTGTTGGGCTGCCAATATCAAGGGCCAATTCAAGCACTGGCAACTCTGTTTTCTACCCAGCTTCCTGCTGCCATATTCTAGGAGGTAGAACAAGGCCCAGGTGCTTGGACCCCTACCACACATGTAGGAGACGCAGATGGAGTTTCTGGTTCTGACTTTGGCCAGGCCTAATCTTGGCTACTGCAGGCATTTGGGGAGAGAATGAGTGAATACAAGGCCCCTCTTCCTCTCCCTAGCTCTGTCTTTCCCTAGCTCTCTCATGTTCTTTCAAATAGATGAGAAGAAACATTCTTTCAGGTTCATGGAAAATCTGTATTATGAAATAACTACACATAGATCTCAAATACTTTGTGCCAATGAACTTATCATTAATTTCATTTTCCTGAATATTTTGAAGTTCTTCCATATAGAGAGCTTCTTGTACACAATGAAAATGGACAGCAATTCAAGCATAAATCCTCCCCACGAACCAAGAGATGAGCCCTTTGCCGCAACGCTGGAGGGAAATGGACACCAACCAGCGACCCAAACAACCTGTGTGCATGAATCAGATGTGGAACACACAATTTATAAGTAATAATAAGATGCACAGTACTCTTCACTGTCAATTCCACAAAATCAACTGAATCTCAAAGAACGCTTTTGTGGATTTCTACCAAGTACTTACTATCTGTGGCAAACCTATGGGTGCCACTGATTAGCAAGTACTATAGACATGAAACAACTTCTAAGTCCAGACCTCACTGTATGAACCGGATGAAAGTTCTCAAATAGTTGCAGAGTTATTTGTCAAATGTGCTTTTCACACTGGGATGGCTACTGAGACAACTTTTAAACTGTGCAGGTAACATTTTTACCATTGCTTTCTTTACTCCAGATCAGCAAACAGCAACATATATAGTAAGTAAGCAGGCAGTAAAGGCCTTAAATAATAATCCCATTAAAATATATATCATTTTTTGTAATTGTTTTGCTTAGCAATCTGAAATTTAGAATCATCTCCCAAGCCAGCCAACAGTTTGTGGATTCCATTGTACATGTAGAAACCATAAAAAGAGTAAAAATGCAGATTACTACACACACTCTGTACAAAATCCACTATTTTTTTAAAAGATTTATTTTTATTAGAAAATCAGATATACAGAGAAGAGGAGAGACAGAGAGGAAGATTTTCTGTCCGATGATTCACTCCCCAAGTGGCTACAATGGTCAGAGCTGTGCCAATCCAAAGTCAGGAGCCAGGAGCCAGTAGCCTCTTCCGGGTCTCCCATAAATGTGCAGGGTCCAAGGCTTTGGGCCGTCTTTGACTGCTTTCCCAGGCCACAAGCAGGAAACTGCATCGGAAGCAGGGCTGCCGGGATTAGAACTGGCACCCACATGGGATCCTGGTGTGTGCAAGGTGAGGATTTTAGGCTACTACGCTGGGCCCAAAATCCACTATTTCTTAACATGACAGGTGGCAGAGATTTGGCCCCTAGGGAAGACTGGAATTTAGCTTGCGGGTTCCATTTTGGGAATGGGCTGCTACGAGTGGGTTTCTAGAAATGAAAAGTCAGCTTGCAAGGACCAGAAACAGTGCTCAGGTTGTACCCATGGGCTTCATACAAAGACTCCAATCAGGCTTTTTTTTTCTAAAAGTGATTTTAATTCCAATAGCCTAATGGCCTGCTGTAGACAAATTTAGCCAATAGCTGTTGCTATACTAAAAATGGAAGCTAATGATTTCAGCTGAAAACAAATAGGCCAGTACTATCAAAGAATATTGTCAGAGAGTGGTTAGCAGCACATTTGTTGTGCACTTCCTTTTCCCTATAGAAAGGCTTAATAAGATTCCCACATCAAAGCAAACGCATTTCTTTCTCTCTGGGGACCTTGGAGCATTAGGAGTGTGTCCTCCTTGGGCAGCCATCCTCCACCCTGGGGGAGGGGGCTCTTCTTTGGTCAGCCCCATTGCAAGCAGGGAACTTTGGCTGCACTCAGGAGCAGCACCTGCTCTTGCTGGCCATGGCTATGTCATCCAACTAACACCAGGGGCTGCAGGATGTTCCCGGAAAGTATCCATTATGAAAACTCTGTACATTGGTTTCAAACTTTTTTTGCACCAAATAAACATTGTTTAAGTCTGTGACCTTTCGAAACTGCTCTCATAGAACTTCACACATGGCACCCTGACAGGAAACAGCTTTTATATCAAAAATCACACGATAGCCACTTGTCACTCACCTGGCTGGAGGAAACCTGGCAGAAGAAAATATGGAAATGTTTCCAGCACGACTGTTCAATCAACTGGGAATGTTTGAGAAAGGCCTGTAAAACTGAAACACAATTATGACACCAGGACCTACTGCAAGTAGCAGTGACTGCAGGCTGCCTGTGCTGTCCTGCTGTGCAGTATCGTCCATCTCACACCTACATCCCTAAACATGCTGTGGTTAGCTACTGTGAAATGAAATTTCAGTGTCACTGAAAGTGACCTATACTGGGAGAAGTTACTGAGCAGCCTTGTGAGTACAAAACCTCTGTAACTGACATTTGCAAGGTTTTGCCTTACTTTTTTTTTATCCTAGCAGTTCTAGAAATAATGAAATGGCTAGCTTCTGTCGCCTGAGGAATTCCCCCCCTTGACATTTACCATTGAGGAAGTGGATCATCTTAACAAGTAGGGCCCTGGTTCAGGTCAACACAGAATTCTCCCTCTCCAGCAAGTTTCCCATGTCCACCACTTGGGAAGCACATTCCTGTGGCATCCTCAGGATTCTCACAGAGGACTTTCAGGTGAGGCAGGTGGTGAGAGAAGCTGGGACCCCCCCCCCCCCCACACAAGGCCTCCTGTCCTTCTTATGGCTGCTAGCTACAAATTCTGTCCCACCTGCACCCCTACCTCCCTCACCTTCCCTGCCTTTCCCCCCCATGCAGGGAGAAACAGCCATGCTGGAAGTCTGTGGGTGCCAGGTGACCAGCTGCCCCAGCCTGGGCAGGCTGCAGGTCTCACTACTGGCCCCACCCAGGTGTAGGAGGGGCCCATCCTCTGCCCCTTAAGAGTCAGTGTTTGGGAAAGCAACCATGGCATCACACAGAGCAAGGTTTTCTTTAACAAGCCATGGCTTCCATTTAGGAGTGAATTGATGAGCACAAAATAGATGACGAAAGTGAATGCAATGACCACCGTGCTACGTGACCCTCCATGTCCGCGTATTTTGCCTAAAACGAAGTCAAGAAGAAGAAACTGGTCTGCTTTTCATACCAACTGGAAGCGCCAATGACTTCACATCACTGAAGGACTGTGGATGGCCCCTGGCATCCAACAGGGGTGAGGTGGGCAGCCTGGGGCATTCAATGCTCCGTCTTCTAAGCCGACTCTGCCATGAACATTAGCTAACCAACCTGCCCATACAGAACAAGTGACAGTGGACATGCAGGATAACACTTCTCAAACACTGTTAGCTCTAAGAAGAGTCTCTCCTGCCAGATGCTCCTGTAGGACCCCTCTGCATCCCTGGAGAAGTAGCAGTCAAGCATAAAGCTTCCTACAGCAACAAGTGCATGGGCGGGGTTTCTACTCCTGACTCCGTATCCATCAGAACATAACATTCCAGGTGGCCCAGTCACTGCCAACTCTCAGTTCCCACAGCACATGGGCGGTGCTTCAGAAACGCTAGCAGGGATTCCTAAGCTGGACTCACCTGCAACATGGCCATGGCTCAAAGGGCTGAAGCGCCACAGTCCTACAATGAATGTCCACAGGAGGGAAAGGCTCCTAGGGAACCTGCCCTCCGCCGACACCTGGACCCTCCATCTCGTCTGAGCCTAATTCCCACAAAGGGTTTGGAAAGCAGAGTTCAATTCTAGAGTACCTGTGCCTTGTATCTATAAATATAACCTAATAGAAAAGCCAATAGGGGACAGGGATGCAGTGTATATGTGATCCAGTTGGAAAGGCACTGATCAGTATAGGCAAACTATCAACTCAAGCAGATGACACACTTCCTGTCTTGCGCAAGTAAATTCCTTCTGCTTAGTCATGTTGACAGAGGGAGGTGATTTAGCCTAGTGCTCACGGCATTAGTTATGACACCCTCGTCCGCACCAACATGCCTGCATGTCACTCCAAGCTCCAGCTCCGCAGACCCCGGGAAGTGGTGGTGACGGCTCACACGATGCGGTTCCTGACCCCCAAGGAACCAGGCTCGGGGACAGACAGCATGAGTAAAACTGGCTAACGTTAGCGATTTCATAATAATATCAATGGTAAATCCTGAGTATCGAACATCTCTGAATCCCCTGACTCTTCCACTTTACACACACACTTTTCGAAAAAACAGAATCAAAGAAATGCTCTTTGGAAGAACAAAGTTTCATGGCTTGTATGAAAAAGATCATTACAAATGCATCATGGATCCATCAGAGACTTTTAATCCATTTAAATCCAAATATAGAAGATCAAATTCTGATCTGGGATTATTTTTACATTTTTTAGAAGGTGATAATGGCATTGAAAATAGCCACAGGGAAATACAGGAAACCCAGTAATGCAAAGGCTTGCATTAGAATAGCTGTGTTTCTTTTCTGGATTTCTTAAGTGTCCTGCCATATGGCTGTATAATCTTTATAATGAAAATGTATAAACAAAGAATTCAAGGTTACAAAACGTAGTTGATGCCTTAATTCATGAACCAATGTGCAGAAATGAGACAAGGCAGTCAGATCTAGAAGTCATTGGCTGGAAAGGCTGCCAGGACTGGGAGGCCAAGTCCTCTGTGGAGTGTTTCCCAGCAATGCTGTTGTTGGGGATGGGAATGCTGGGGGAAGCCTGCACCGCTGGGCACTGGACTCCCACCAAGGCATGAGCGGCCAGCATGGTGACCAGCCTACACGCCACCACAGCCACAGAGTGCCTCTAAGCTCTGTACTTGATTCCATTCTAGGGTGAGGAAGGGGTGTCAACTTGACCAATGAATATCCCAGCTTCCATCAGTCCTGGGCCTAGGACAAGATCCATTAGGTTTCTTTGTCAAGCTACATTTCATAAACCTAGCTACATTCACTCCTGAGACTACAACTAGCTGTACATGGCTGTAAACAGATCCCAGTCACACTAACAGCCCACACAGGACACTCTCTGGGCAGGTGGTTAAGGATAAAAAGAGTAAAATTTGTATTTAAGATAGGTGTGTTGGGCAGAGGATAATTCTTTACATTTCAAAGGGGTAACTATTCCCAGAGGGAGGGAACACAAAGGCTTCCTGGGGAGGGTGACAAAAACAGGAACCCTTCAGTAACAATTTCAGAGTCAGCGCCTCTAGAAATGGGAGAGGGCACCCCATGGAAAAAGGGAATTGGGTTTGCTTTGGGACAAAGACAAAGCTCAGAATCCTATGCATAGTTTTGTAACAGACATTTCCCATGAACTTTCTTTGGACCCCAGCGCATGTCACGTGACTTCCATGTTGTGTAGGTAACACTTCCGTGATATGTGGAAAGGGCCTTGGCCAGCGGGGTCACAGCTGCTGGTTGGTGAAGAAGGCCTTGGTCTCCCTGCAGATGGGATTCACGCAGAGCGGGCAGCCCAGGGTCAACTGCTTGGAGCACAGCTCGTTGGACTGCATGTGCGCATGCACCAAGTCAGCCAGGGCCTGGAAGACAGAGCAGAAGTGCATCAGAGGCCAGGGGTGGCTGCCCCGACCCGCCCTCAGCTGGGAAGCTTTGCAACTAAGTCTGGCCTTCTGAGAATCTTCCGCCTGGACAAAGTTCAGAGGCATTTGGGACACAGAATCCCCATGTTCACCCACTCAGCCTCTCCTCTGAGAAACAGATTTTAAATCAGACCGAGTTACAGGTGGGTAGAAATAAGAAAATCGGGGCTCTCAAAAGGAAACAGAGAGCGCAGATGAGGAATTCGATTTTATTTTTGTAATTAATTGGAACTCCAAATGTTCTCATATAAGAGAAAACCAATATTCCGCAGGAGCTTCTCAGAGGATTACTCGCCGGCGTGTTCTACTAAAACGGTTGTAGCACCAGAGGTACCTTGGAGAACAGCGGATTTCCATTAAGAGACTCTGCTCTTCTGATGTTTTCCACTCCACACTGAATCAAATGAGAAAAGGGAGGAAAAACAAGACACGCATTATTTTCTTTTTGTTTCGTGGTTTTTATTTATTTTTTTTCCTAGAGAAAATGCTACAAAAACCCCAACACACACCAACACATTCATACAACTCAAGGCTGGCTTTGATGTTCATAGAATGTTCTCCAAGGACAAGGCTCGGCCAGCCCAGAGCATCGGCCCGTCCGCTGAGCAGCAGCTGCTGGCCCGGCTCCTGCGGCCATGCCCTGGGCCTGACCTGCCCACGCCTGGTCTGCTTCCAGGTAGCATTTGATGGATTCCGCGAGTCATTTAGATCTGCCTAGCACTGCTCTTCAGCCTACCCTTCTAGAATATACCTATTCAGACTCTAGGTAGAATACCGCCTTAATTAAGCCAGCTTTCCTACTTGCTTTAATTCCCAAGTGCTAAGTGAAGTAAATTAATTTGTGGATCATCAAATGTATATTGAACTTAGAATGGATCCAATTCAAAGGTGGGTTGTTAACAGTTTTCTAACAGAGAAAAATGTAAGAAAAAAAATTTGGTAAAAACCTGAGGGTCATTTCAGTACCTACTTTTCTCTCTAAAAATATCAAGTTAACTATCATGTGAATAACTGAAAACTGTCTAATTACAATTATGCAGGTAGTCAGCATCTGGCCTTTTCCTTTCCTGCCAGTTAGCGCTAACATCAGGGGACGTGCATACCTGGCAGGCACAACGCCGAGGTTCAGCCAACTCTTGGTTCTCAACCAAGGACGAGGCTGTGTTCGAACAGTCACAGAAGCGTTAGTCACAACAAGACCCCCAGTGTTGGCACAGGGTCCTGTCCGGCGCTGACCAGTATACTGCTAGAGGCACTCTGGGACAGGGCCGTGAGCATGACATTACACTGTAACGAATCCGCCCTGACGAAGCAGCTGGAACAGCTGGTTACAGCCCCCCTCTGAGTGGCTCTTCTCTGGGGGCATATAGACAAGGAGAACGCACTGCCTGTTTCTCTAAAAGAAAGGACTCCGAATGCTCTCACTATGCAGAAACACTACAAGTCTGAAGAGACAGTTATACTGATGGGACTTTACGTAGTCTATGCATGTGAGAAACGTCACACAAATCTACCATTTCTATGTGTCAATTAAAAATACTCTTAAAAATTAGAAATATCTTACACATACTTGAATCATGTTTTTTTAATCATCATGTAGATCTAACTGCATTTGATTGGGATCCATAGCGCATCTTTAAGAAAGGATAAAAGGGGCCTGGCCTAGTGGGTCAAAGTCCTCGCCTTACATGCACCGGGATCCTGTATGGGCACCGGTTCTTATCCTGGCTGCTCCATTTCCCTTCCAGCTCTCTGCTTGTGGCCTGGGAAAAGTAGTCGAGCACAGCCCAAAGCCTTGAGACCCTGCACCCACATGGGAGACCCAGAAGAAGCTCCTGGTTCTTGGCTTTGGGTAGGCTCAGCTCTGGCCATTGTGGTCATTTGGGGAGTGAACCAGTGAATAGGAGATCTTTCTCTGTCTTTCCTTCTCTCTGTGAATCTGACTTTCCAGTGAAAATAAATAAATCTTCAAAAAAAATAAGAAGAAAAGATTGCAAAACATCATGAATTAAAATATCATTTTGTGGGGCCCAGTGCTGTGGCATATCAAGCTGATTCTTCACCCACGCCACAAGCTTATGAGCACCAGTTTGAGTCCCATTTGCTCCAGTTCTGCTCCAGCCTCCTGCTACTGGTCTAGGAAAGCAGCAAAGCATCAGCCAACAGCCCAAATGTGGGAGACCCAAAAGAAGCTCCTGGCTTCAGGATGGCCCCGCTCCAGCCATTGTGGAAAATGAAAAATCTTCTTAAAAACATCATTTTGTGACACAGGTATGACAATCCCATTTCTATTAAAATACACACACATTTGGAGAGATAAGGAGATCAATTTTTACCAAAATATTCACAGATGTTAGCTCTAAGGGTAAGCTCCTGGGTGTTTTCTGTTATCTTCTGAATTGGCTGAGATCTTTATTATTTTCATGATCAAAAAGCAATAAATTTTCTCTATGGGGGAGGAAGAAGTCAAAGAACTTTTTAGAGTTCAGCAGCAGTTTTAAACTTACTACAGTCTCCCATCAAAATAATGAAATAGATTGTGGCTGGGTGGTTTTCTTCGCTATGCGGATTAATTTATTCATCACTAATACTTGCTCTGACTGCTAAGGAATAACCTGGACACAGGAGGCTGGATGAACGCGCACTGTCACTCCGGACAGACAACACTTGATCTTCCAAACACTGGTATGAAGTCTCACTGAAGTCTTAGCAAGCTCACACTTAGCCAAGGTCAGGACGGGATACAGCAGGCATCATTAAATGAAACCTGAGGCATCACTGTAACCTCACCGTAGCCAATTACAACAGGCCTGCAAACCCTTTATCAGACCCACCGGCAAGTAATTTCAGGACTCCCCAACGTCCTCACTGTCTGATTGATAACTGGTGTACACACACAGACTTGGAGGTTGGAGACTGCCTCACGTGCACCTCCCATCCACTGTCTCCTCCCTTTACCTTGCACCTGCCACCCTGTACCAGAGAGGATACGGCATCCTTAGAGGCCAAGAGTCCTGGCAGATGAGAGACAGACATACTGACACAGACACAAAGCTGCAAATGGGACGCGGATTTCAGACTGACCCCCAGAGCCCCTGAGAGAGGTGAGCAGTAGTTTTCCTCTACTCTGTATGAGAATCCACATCCATCCTGCATTACAAGACACCCAGGATATGGTGTCTGTGACTTCAATAACTAGATTGATCACCACACAGTTGTGAGGAGCTCATTAAGTGGGCGAGTAAAATAGGTCAGAGAAATCATCACACGCCACTTCCGTGTTCATCCTGTGCTCTTCTCCTAAATGACAATGTCTCCTATCTGCCTTGACCCAAAGAGGAGCAGTAGAATAGTCCCAAGGAAAAGGGGACACGCTCAACTTAGGCAAAGAAAAGGATACAGGACAAAATGTTTTGTCTTCAAACTGGTGAGGCCCAGTCTTTTGCCTTAAAGGAATGTAGGCATTACTACATTCAGGTATTACAGTGATGCAAACAACACAAAATGATGCCGACCAGGGTGATCCAGGGGTGTAAATGTCCCTTGCTGACCAGAGTGACCCAGAGGGGCAAACATCTGTCCCACTGCTGAGATGGAATTACCTCTGTGGGCTAAGATTATCACCGAAGACTATTACACAGACAAGGACACAGGACACATACATACAGTAAACGGTGTTTGGGAACGATACCATTGGATAGCTGCAGAGGAAACGTCCTTTTTAAACAAGCCAGACAGGTGCACTCACCTCACTGGCAAGCACCTGCGAGTACTCGATGTCCAGCTCGTACAGCGTTTCGATGTGGTCACTGGTAAAGGCTATGGGGACCAGAAGGATGTTCTTCCTCCCCCGCTCACACAGCCCTTTGATGGTCTCATCTGTTTGAGGCCCCAGCCAGGACATGGGACCCACCTAGGAAAGGAGAATGCTGGTGTCCATGGACTATTCTCCCAGAGTGCCTACCACTGCCCTCTACTACGCATGCACATGAGCCCAGCAGGGACAGGAGCCACGCTTGTACCCACTTGGTTGGGTTCTAACATTATCTCATTGAGGCATAAATCCTTCTAGAAGATGGCTCAAATACAAATAAGTAACGGTTTCTGGCATTACAACTGAAAATGAAATCTTAAACCAACTGATCACTCGATTCCCCCTTCCACCTGACTTGATGGCAGAGTGCTTTCTGCCCATGGCAAACAATCAGGCCACAGAACAGCCTGTGTGCCAGGAGAGCCGAATCCAACGACTTTACAACCAAGTCCTCCAATGGGCTTTCCGAGGAAGCTGGCTGGTGGCAGACATGGGGAGGCCACCTACCTTGGACTGCCAAACCAGCCGGTAGGGGTTGGAGTAACCCAGCCTTTCCATGACTCTGTGCACAGTGGCGCCCACCTCCTGAGGGTAGGGGTCCCCTCGGTTGACCACCTGCAACAGAGGAGCAATGGGTATTCAGTGGCCAGCACCGGGAGGGGCTCCTGAAGCCTTGTGTGTGTGCTGAGGTGGTATCCTCCCGTCTGAGGAACAACATGGCCCCAGCCCAAACGCCAAGTGTCCTTAGCTCCATTTCTTCACTGGTTGAAGGAAAACATGGCACTGCCTGGTCTCTCAAGTCCTAAGGAGGAGCGGAGCCCACGTGCCATTGCTGTCTGTGGCAGACTGAGGCCTGCCGGCGGGATGGCAACCCTCTCCCTGCGCCTCCTGCCTGTGGGAAGGCTTCCCAGCATGGGATGGGAAGGGCCACCCTGGGCGTCCCGTGGGTGGCTGTCTGACTACGAGGTACAGAACTGCCCCACTGCGGGGGCAAGAGGAGGCCCAGAGCTTCGTTACAGCATCATGACCTGTCTTCTATGACCTTATGGCTCCGCACCCTCCCCACAGCAGTGCCCGTGGGCAAACACCGTGTCAGGGGGCATGAGTCTCGTTCCTAAGAAGCACACACCACAGGCTGTACCTCGTGTGCTGCAGTATTCAGCAGGGCCCTCACGCTGCTCCAGTTTCTCTACTACCTCCTAATCTTCCACACCATTTTCCTATGCTTATCACCTTTTCTGCCTGCTCACCAAGGACTAAGATTTTCTTCTGTTTTTCCATTCCTGTATCCTATGGAAGTGGGTACAATTTAGCAGATGCTAGAACACAGTAGGTGCCTAATATGTGTCACTTAAGCGAGTGCTGACAAACTACCTTGCTAGTGCCAGTGGTCAGTTAAAAAGCCATTTGACACACAGATACACGAGGCAGGCAGGAACTAAAGAGTTGCCTTTTGGAAGCACAGTTAGAATCATTACTAAGACTTCCAAAAGGATTCCAAAATCAGTGGGAAGAGTTTGAGTAATGATAAAATGTTTGCCTGGTTTCAAAGGGTCTCCCTCGATATACTTCTAAGAGAAGAAAAAACAGTCATTTTAAAATGGGTAAATCCAGCCATTTCTACTTTCAACACATGCCCCGGGGTCCCAGCGAAGTGGGCCGATAACCCGTGCTGCTGAGCTGAGAACATCCTGCAGCAGGCTCACTGCAAGCAGACACTGGCCAGGGGTACACAGAGAGGTGAGACCAGCGATGCTGGACAGACCACCACGGCAAGACCCAGGGGAGGAAGGCATGGCCGAGCAGGTCCAGACGGCCAGACAAACTGTGGGCTCCTGCACTGGATTCGGGAAGGGGAGAGGGACTTGGGTGGGAAAATGAGTGAGCTCCATATACAGGCTGGGAGTTAGCTAAGAGGACTGCACTAGCTTTCACTTCTTTGGGATAACTATGCTAAACTTAGGTAAGGTAGCAGAGCGGACAGGAAAGCACTTTATACTCTGTCTATAAGTCATCTTCAGGGGCATGGAGTGCCGGCATCCCTTTTGGGCACTAGTTGAAGTCCCAGCTCCTATACTTACTATCCAGTTCCTTGCTAATATACCTGGGAAAGCAGCAGAACATGGCCCAAGTGCTCGGGTCCCTGTGCCCATGTCGGAGACCCGAGTGAAGCTGTGGGCTTCTGGCTTCGGCCTGGCCCAGCCCTAGCTATTGTTGTTAATTAGGGAATGAACCAGTAGATGGAAGATCTCTCTTTCTTTGTCTCTCTCTCCCCCTGTATCTATCGCTTTGCCTTTCACATAAACAAAAACATTTTTAGAAGTGATTTCAAAATAAAAATGTCAGAAGTCACTAGAAGCGAACGTGGGGGAGAAGAGTGAGCTGGGTCTGTCTTCTTCCTCTCCACGCCAAGTGAGCTCACTGCCCTCTGGTCGCACTGCAGCAGCATGCTCAGGTCTGAGGCAGGAAGGGGCTGGAGGCCGAGGGTGGGCCCGGGCAAGGGGGCACCAGGAGCTACCCGTGAAGCCTCTGCCCCTGCCCCACTGAGGAGCACCATGCCTAAGGTCTGGCAGGAACAGCACGAGGGCCAGATTGAAGGAAGGATGTGCTGACCACCAGGAAAGGGGAGAGGAACCTGCTGAAGTGAAACATGTAGGCTCCCAGGAGAGAGTTGTACCAGGTTCACCCGCTTGCTCAGCCACTGCCTGCTTTGTTAAGATGCCAGAACAGCAAGGCACAAATAGCTTGCCCCAGTGGCCACCGCTAGGTGGCGGTAAGGAGCGGGGAGCAGAGGGGTCCTGAAGTCCTTGTTGATGCTGTTCCCGATGACACTTCATGAAGGCCAGCGGCAAACTGGTCACTCAATCAGTGCTTGTCTTCTCATATCACACAGCACCAAGATGCAACAGGCAGAGGCAGTCTTGTAAGGAACGAGTCCACCACAACTGTCTATATTCACTGCCCACAATATGAATGCCTTGCTTGAATGTGGATTTTAAACAGCTGCTATTGATGCCTGAGGATGAGGAGGGGACAAAGAGCTTGCTGTGAATGGGGATCCCACATTTACACAATGGCCAGCAACCCGGGCACCAACAGGGCAGGCAGATGCCACCTTCAAATAATCGGCCCCTTGACTTCAAAATCTCCTCTTTTATATAAATACTTTTAAAAAAGGATTGTTTATTTATTGGTTTAAAAAGAGTTACACAGAGAAAGGAAGAGACAAAAATGAGAGAGAGAGAATCTTCTATCTGCTGGTTCATTCCCCAAATGGCTCCAATAGCAAGGGCTGGGCCGGGCCACAACCAGGAGCCAAGAGCTTCTTCTGGGTCTCCCTCATGGGTGACAAGGACCCAAGCACCTGGTCCACCCTCTGCTGCTTTCTCAGGTGCATTAGCAGGGAGCGAGATGGGGAGTGGAGCAGCCGGGCCTTGAACCAGCATGTACATGCGATGCTGGCGGTGCAGGTGGCAGCTTGGCCCATTGTACCACAGTGCCCGGCCCCCAAAACTCTTATATAATGAATACATCTTCAACTTGTCATTAGGTAAGAAAAATGAAAATACAATTTGCAATAAAACAGGAGGATCCAAGAAGTAAACGGAGTTTAGGCAGCACGGGGCGGGCCTGGGAATTCAGAGTTCACCCCTTCACGGGCTTGGGGCACCAGGGGCAGCTGAGCTCCCGAAGCCCCGCCCCGCCCAGGCCCCTCGCAGTCCCCTCCCAGCAGGCCACGCAGCCACACTCTGACTTACCGACATGGGCAGGGAGTGCGCAGAGAACAGAATGACCACCTCGCTTCGCTTCTCTGGGGGAAAGTGGTCCAGCTCCTTCAGAATGTGGTCTGCAAAGCACTGTGGGAAACCCCCGAGAGCAGAGGAGTGGGCAATGGGAAGAAAGGAATGGGAGGAGAAGTCTTAGAAAAAGAGTTGCCCCCGAGACCTCAGCAGGGCCCTCGGACCCTGGAACCCGCTCTTTCCTCAACACTACCCGTGGTACCGCCTGTTCGCTTTGGCTCACCACCAGACTGGAGCCCAACAGTGTCGGTGTGGGGGGCCTGGGGGATTTGACGGGAAACTTCTAACGCTGGCTAATGGCTCAGTGCAAATGACGGCTGTGGCTGCGTGTCCCCTGGGACCGGCAGGAGTGCACACTTCCAGATGGGAAGGAGAGGCTGTGGCGAGGCCTGGGGTGTGCTCTGCAAGCAGGAAAACGGCACCCAGGGTCTGTCTGAATCTCTTGCAGTCTGCTCTTGAGCACAGCCCTCTGAAAGATGTGAGCCTGGGACGGCAGGAGACCAAGAACATGCTCGGGGCCCAGCACCCTCCCCGAGTCGGTCCCGGCAGTGCATGGCCGGCTCTCTGACCCCCATCTGATTCACAGAGCTGGGGGAGGGGGAGATGTTGGGGCTCCAGGCCGGGCAGTCCCATCTGTGATCTGTGGCTGCAAACCTCTGTCCACCAGATCAGCTCAGCCCCTCGTCTACTTAGTGCTCTGCAGTGCACGCGGCTAGGTGCTGAAATGCCAGATCTGAAGGGGCTTCCTTTCATCTCACACTTTCATCCTTCTCTGCCACTGGGCTCCTAAGGAAAGCGCTAGAGGGACGGGTCACTAACGGGCTGGAGGAGCAGCAGCAATAGGACAGAAGTCAGCGCCGATGTTGTTTCCCAAAGCTGAGTGTTGCAGGGTGGTTCCATGAGAGAATAACCCTGATGTGAATACACACACACTTGGGCCTGGCGCCACTGCCTAGCGGCCAAAGTCCTCGCCTTGCATCCACAGGGATCCCATATGGGCGCCAGTTCGAACCCAGCGGCCCCAGTTCCCACCCAGTTCCCTGCTTGTGGCCTGGGAAAGCAGTCAAGGACGACCCAAAGCCTTGGGACCCTGCAACCATGTGGGAGACCCGGAAGAGGCTCTGGGCTCCGGGCTTTGGATCATGCAACTCTGGCCATTGTGGCTGCTTTGGGAGTGAATCAATGGACTGAAGATCTTCCTCTCTGTCTCTCCTTGTCTCTGTAAATCTGCCTTTCCAATAAAAATAAATAAACCTTAAAAAAAAACACCTCTGGGGTCCTCATGGTGATACTCCACTGTGTGAAATATTTACCTATGCTCTTCAAAGGCTCAGGCAAAAAGCCCTGCTCGTTTCCACATATGTATACACACACGGGGTGTGCAAATGGTAAAACAAGAAGTGCACAGAACACTAACACTGCGGCGCCTTACACTGGTCTGAAACTGCTCCTAAAGACCAAGACGCTGTTTAACAATAAAGGCTAATTCATCAGAACCACCAGAATTTGCCTTGTGTTTGGCCTATCATTGGTCACACGGTGGCAAGCAACACAACAGCACTGATTGTCCCAGAAGCCTTGAAAGGCGCTAAATAAATGCTCTAGGCCCCAAGATGCAGCTCAGAGTGATGATCCCTATTCAGAATTTGGAATGTGCCGACAGCCTTAGAGACCAACACACGTGGGATGTCTGCTGCAGAGTGAGGAGCCAGCGGCCAAGCCAGTGCAGGAGCCCGGGAGGGAATTTGGCTCCAGTTACGCCAGGAGCTGGACAGTGTCACAGCAGTCACTGGTTGGTGCTTACTTCAAAACTGGATTTGTAGTTGTAATTTAGAGTTTTATTGCTGCATATTTAAGAAAACAAAACAAAACAAAAAGCCCTATCTTAGGCAGAGCCGCGAGTTTTCCCCTTTGTTGGAGCGCAAGGTGGCCACAGCCCCTGGCCGACTGCAGCTGTCCGGGCTCCCTCCGGCACGCCAGGCAGGGCTATGTCCATCCCCTCCCGCCCATCTGCACGACTGGCAGCGCGCAGTCCCTCTGTGGAATGAAAGGCCCGCGCCTCTCAGAGCCTTCAATCACCGGCCAGGAGGGCAGACAACCGCCTCGCAACTTCCCTTTCATTTCATGAACAGAGACTTCCTCAGTTAAGAGACCTTTCCATCTTTCAGCTCCCCCCCCCCCTTTTCAAAGGGCTGAATTTTAATGCAAATCTAATTACTCACTCCATCGGGGCAGGCAGATGCTGTGCAGACCCTGAGTCCCGCCACCACATGTCAGCCGCCGGCATGCGGGGGGCTGCAGGTGGCCGCAGGGGGCTGGCCCCGAGAAAGTGGGGGCAGTGAGGGACGCAGGGTGCACAGCCACACCCATGCGTAAGGTCAGCTCCGGTCTTTCCACTTTTTAACCTAACACTGGATTTCAACGCGGGCGTTAACCCTTCCCTCGCCGGCCGCCCTGGGGAGACCGGGCTTGGTTTTCATGACGTCCAGCGCCATCTAGTGGCCGGCGCCGTTCAGCAACCCCGGGTCAGTGGACGCCCAAGGAGGAAAAGCAGCCGGGGTGGAAATAAGTCACTGAATGGTTCTCCTCCCTCAGGTAACTGCAGGATTTAGGACACTGTCTTACCAACTGCACTCTCGTAACTGAAAGGCAGAGAATAAAATAACAGCAAATCTGCTGGCTCTAAGATGGATTCCTTTAAAATCGTGAGCTGAATTTACATATGCTATTCACAGAATAAGTTGTTTGTGTGGAAAAAATTACAATTCTTCAAGTCTATGAAACTTTCTCAATTGAATATTTATATTTACTTTCATGTCTCAGAATATATAGATGCCTTAAATTAAAACATGAAAAACAAAAAAACTTCCGCCACTTTGAAGGAGTGACAAAATGGGGCACTGAACTCATCCGCAGGTCGTTCAGTCTGTGCATGCACACTGCAGCCCCGTGCGCAGTCTAACACGCACCTGTCCATGACAAAACACAAAACTTATCAAAAGAGACTCTTGTCAGGAAACTGTCAGCACTAATCTGAAGAAAGGAAAAATGAAATAATTTCATTTTCATTTTCTCTTTACAATAAAATCATGAATTTACTACTGTTTCCAAAAAAATCCCCTATTACATCATCCAAGTTAAAAGAACAGTGCTGTCACAAAGCGAGGGTACGCCCACAGCACTGGCGGCTGCCGACTCACCTGGATGAGCAGGGGATGTGTGGGCCACCTGTCGATGGTGCTCCATCTCATGCCAGGCTTCTTGCCCGTTCCAGTGTAGTACCTGTAGATGGCATTCAGGCTGCTGCCTGAAACACACAGGGGACCACTCAACAGATGCATTCTGGGGGTGGCCGCTTAGAAGTCTGACACAGGCAGCAGATCCACGTTCAGAGGAGTTCAGGGCCCCTCCACTGGGACAGTGGCATCCCAACCATTCTGATAGTCTAAAATGCACACAGATCGACCCAGCTACCCTACAAAGGAAGGTCGCAAAGACGCGATCCATGGCAGCAGATGTGCACAGATGACGGACCACGTCGAGTGACGAGCAGGCGGCCACTGGCTTGGGAGAGGGAAGCAGGTGCTGTTGGAAGGGACCCAGTGTGACAACTGAGAGCATGTTAGGCATGTTCTTCCCACCATGAAGGCAAATGATCCCATGACAGAGAGGGGAGGGGATGACGAAGACATGAAAACAAGCCAGCCACCAGCCCAGCGAGCTGGCTAACACCGCTACTATTCTGTCCCAAAGCCATCATGCTGTTTGTTTTTCACAGAGGCTCTGTGGTACCAATTTGTAGTCTTAGTATATACACAATTCCATAGCCTGAGGAGTTTATTTTGAGAGGAGGGACATTCTCAATATCTTGAGATAAACCTTCTCCATGTCATACAACCAACCTCCCAGCAGTTTTCTGACTAGGAGAGCAGCTGAGGGGCCCTCTGTGACGGGCCCTTTGTGACTGAGCCCTCTGTGACGGGCCCTCTGTGACTGACGGGCCCTCTGTGACGGGCCCTCTGTGACTGGGCCTCCCTGTTTTTATCTGCTTCTACCAAATGACAGGCACCCCCTGCAGACAAGCGCCAAAAACACCAACTCTTCAGAGGGAATCTACAAAAAGCTTCCGTTTGTAAGTGGAGAAGAGGGGGCCGAGCGAGGGCACATTCTATAGGGGCAGGTGATGGGACCAAAGTCGAGTCCTGTGGAGGTCTCACCTGGGCCTCTTCCTCAGCCTAACTCAGGACAAGGTCCAGAAGGAGCCCACGCCTCCGTCTCCTTCTAGGGGATTCTCTAAGGGGAAGGACCATCAGTCAGCTGGGCTTCCGGCTTAAAGCACGATTCACGAAGCAGCCAAACCAAATGTGCTCTTGTGCTAAAACTCAGCAGCTTGGACAAGCAGAAAACAATGACTCTAGAGAAGCCAAACTGGGTCCATTTAATGTTCAAAAGTAACCTCTTCATAAAATGCAAACCACATTTTCCAGGTGGCATCATTTGCATTTTCAGATGTACAAAAAGGGCTTCTGAAAGCTCCGTGGGCTCGTTGAGGTCACTTGGGGGACACTGACTAGACTCCTAAGAAATGAGGAAGACGTGTGAACCGAAACAGAGAAGCAGGCCTGCCGACTGGCACAGGGCACAGCAGCGCCTTCCTTAAAGACACTCCCGCACTCCGCTTCGTGTGTGCTCCATCCCGAGGCTTGCAGGTGAAGACGTGCCCGTCCTTTCTGACAGGATTTACTACACAACAACTGAGCATGCACGTGTGCGCCCCCCAGCGGTACCTGGGGTGTGAAACCAGCCAGCGTCTTGGGGTAGAACTAACCAACTGAGCGCATCTCCCGTGACAGGGCTGCTTCTGGCTCTGAGGGAAGGCCAAAGCACAGCTCTCCCTCAGGGGCCTATAGTCTGTGCTCAGATCGTGTGAAAGTTCCAGTGGTACATTTGCAAAAGATATCCTGATTCAAACTCTAGGGGTGGCTGAGCACCGGGGCCTTCCAATCAGCACTCCCCAAACCTTCGAGAGCATGAGCCCGGGCAGCCTCTTAGTCTCCCTACACTCAGCAGAAGTCATCTGCATCAACCCCAACTCAGCTTGCTGAGAAAAATGTTCGACCTTGGGTCTGGAAACAGAATGCAAATCGATGTATTCAGGGGGTGACAGCGAAAGCTTCGTCTACAATTAATGACCCGCAGATTGCCAAACATAGATTCTTCACCAGCCTCAGTTAAACACAGAGCAAATAATGGGCTGGCGTGTTTTCCCAAGCCAGGAGCTCTGAAAAGTTACAAAAGGAACCCCAAACTGGGCTTCCATTTAACTCCAGAATGAAGCACAAATACCAATACTTCCTGGGTTATATACAGTTTCAAAACACAAACAGCTATTGCCTTTGCTGTGGGAACAGGAATGACGTGAAAACATGGTTTACAACACACTGAGAAAGTGCCTTAAGTTTCCTTACGCTCCAATGCACAACTGCACGGGGCACCTTGAACACTCGCTGCCGCCACCTGCCAGCCAGCGGCTTGAATTCTCGACCCGCTGGCCAATACGTCAAGGGACAGTTGAACCGTAAGACTTCAAATGGCCCGTCCTGAACCCTTGAGTTTAAAGGAGACAGGCTGGATTTGCCATTCAGATTGCCAGTGATTTATCCTCTCCCGCCACGCCTGGGCGCCTGGGCTCCACGTGCCGTCCCCCCCGCCCCCTCACAGCCACACCGGTACCTGTGGTGGAGCAGCTGTACTGCGGATACTGCGTGAAAGCAATGGCCCGTTCAAGCCCGTCCCTCTCCATCTCTTCAATTGCTTCTTCCGTTAAAGGATGGACGTACCGGAATCCAATATAGTATTTGTGAGGAGCTATTAGAAGGCATGTGTGGGAAAAGGAGAATGTATTTGTCTTTGCAGTTGCCACACATAATGCCTACCGGGACAAAGACCAGCTCACCAATAACGGGAACAGGTTTAGAACACACCTCGGATCTCATTCATCTTCAGCAGCCATGGGGACTTTCAGGCACTATTGGATCCCATTTACTTAGCACAATGGCTTTGTAGTCCAGTGGCTAAAGTCCTCACCTTGCATGCACTGTGACCCCATGTGGGTGTTGATTCATATCCCGGCTGCCCCACTTCCCATCCAGCTCCCTGTTTGTGGCCTGGGAAAGCAGTCGAGGACGGCCCGAAGACGGGGAACTCTGCACCCACGTGAGAGACCCAGATGACACTCTGGCTCCTGGCTTTGGATGGGCTCAGCTCTGACCATGACTGCCACTTGGGGAGTGAAGCAGCGAATGGAATATCTTTCTGTCTCTCCTCTCTGTAAATCTAATTTTCCAACAACAAAAAAAAATCTTTTAAAAAAGAAAAAACCCAAAACCCAAACGCATGCTTCTGTCCTAACTTGCTGTTATTGGCTGAGGTCAGACAGACGCAAGAAAAGTATATTTACCCAAGGGGTAGGGGTGGGGAGCAAGTGAACGGGCGAGCTGGCACTCCAGGCATTGCTCCACTCCCCAGATGCCCACAGTGCTCAGCGCTTGGCCCGGGGCCAACTCTGGTCACTACAAACACAGTTCAGGTCTGACGTGGGTGGCAGGAATCCAATTACTTGAGCCATCACCACTGCCTCCCGGGGGCCCCATTAGCAGGAAGCTGGAGTCAGAGCTGGATTTGGAACCTGAGACTCCAGCCTGAGACACAGCATCTTCAGAGCTTAGCCATACCAGCCCGCTAAGTCCCACCCTTAAATTGTAACCTCCTCAGGTGGCCTGGACACCATGGCAGACAATTCACATGTCTTTTTTTCTCTCATTCAAACCTCCATTTCTCAGATAAGGAAACAGACACTCAGGGTCCATAGGTCTGCTCAGAGCCACACCCAGCACAGTCAGCTGGGATTATCACCCAGCAGCTCCAGCCACAAACCCTCCAGCCACACCCCCTGCCTGCTGCCCTCACCCGGTCCCCTCAGATGCCAGGCCACCTCTGGTTTATAAAAACAAAGACTCGGGGATATATGAAAACGCTTACTGACAACAGAGGTTAAGAGGACTGGCTTCTTTCCGGTGTCATCCACACATCCTTCTTTTCCTTCCCGTGACATCAACAACCCCATCCCTTCTTCATCCTCCTACTTCTTCTTAAAACTTTTTATTTAAAGGAATTCCAGAGAGGGGGAGGGAAGGGAGACGGGGGAGGGAAGGGAGAGAGAGAGAGCGAGCAAGAGAGAGCTCTTCCATTCACTGGTTCATACTTCGGATGGCTGCAACAGCCAGGCTAAAGCCAGGAGTCGGGAACTTCTTCCAGGTCTTCCACATGGGTTTCAAGGCCCAAAGACTTGGGCCATCCCCCACCCCTTTAACAGATTCATTAGCAGGGAGCTGGATCAAAAGTAGAGCAGCCAGGACTTGAACTGGTGCATGTATGGGATGACAGCACAGCAAGTGGCAGTTTTACCTACCATGCCACAACACCAGCCCCTTCTTTCATTCCTGCAGTGTAAAAGTATCCACATCACACAGCATCTTAGATTTACAAAAGCCTAAAACTGAAGGCTCGCTGAAGTTACCTGATCTTGTCCTTTTGCTTTTTCATGATTGTGTGTACTGTATGCTCAAGGATGATACTGAGAATACACCATCCAAATGTAAAGTAAGAATGGAACCAATGGGGCTGGTGCTGTGATGCAGTGGGTTAAACTGCCACCTGCAAGCCCGACATCCCATGTGAGTGCTGGTTTGAGTTCCGGCGACTCTATTTTCAATCCAGCTTTCGGGCAATGTGACTGGGAAAGCAGGATGAGATGGCCCAAGTGCTTGGGGACCTGCCACCTGTGTAGGACACTCAACGGAGTCCTCGACTCCTGGCCCAGCCCTGGTCATTGCAGCCATATGCAGGAGTGAATGAGTAGTGTTCACGCATGTGGCGAGCCTGGTTTGACTCATGGTTCTTGGGGAGGGGACTGCAGAAAGAGGAAGGAAGAAGTATGGATGGAATCATTTCCGCTGGCCACCAATCTTTCTGCTCTCCTGCAAAAACACATGCTCAATTACAGTGAAAACACGCCAGAGGACGTGACCCCATAGGCAAACTCCCGTTGACGGATGGCTGAAAGATTATGTGCTCAACCTGCCAACTGTCACAACGCCATCAAGTCCATTTCGAAGCAACTCTTGGGGATCTGAGCTGAGGCTTAGCAAGCCGGTGGGAATTGCTTTCTAATCTATTTTGAGACAATACAATTGCCAGATTGACGCAGCAAGGTCCCGGGACGGTGCCCACCAGCAGGCCTCCCCCCGTCCGGGAGCGGCAAGTTGCAGTGGAGAGGTCTGGCGCCTGGAAGCCCCTCCCATGGTGCCAACTCAGTCAGGGAGAGGCCACCCCAGTAGATAAAGGTGGGGCGGGGAGTGTATTTTCAATATGCTTTCTTAAGATAATGCTTCTGAAAGCTGCCCTGCATGTTTTAGGAAAGTTGACAACATACTGTGTGAGCGGGACCCGTCACTGGGGGGATTTCACCCTAAGTGGCTGTCCCAGCAGGGCACAGAGAGGGAGAGGTGCCTGCCTGCTGTGGATCAGCAGCACGTCTGGCTGACATGAGCCTGGGCCCAGCTGAGCGTGCTGCTGAGTGGCTGCTGTCCCTTCCCTGCCGACCCCCTGGACCTCACCGTGCACACTGGCAAGAAGACAGAGAAGCCCAATTTTAAACATTAGAACTTCTCTGACTTGGCAAGGATGTTATTTCCAAAATCTGCTATGCCCCTGACTCCTTGAGAGCAAGGCTTCTTGGGAACAGCCTATGGCGTGGCGGCTGAGAGGGCATTTGCCTGCAGCACAGGCATGCGCTATGGACACTGGTCCCCGGCGCGGCTGCCTCCATGCGGGTCTGGTTCCCTGCTAGTGGCCTGGGAAAGCAGTGGAAGATGGTCCCTACCACCCACCTGGGAGGCGTGGGTGAAGCTCCAGGCTTCTGGCTTCGAACTGGCCCAGTAAGAGCTACTGGTGCTATCTGGAGAATGAACCAAAAAATGAACTATCTCTCTCTCTCTCTGTCCCTGTCTCTGTAACTCTTTCTTTCCAATAAATAACCAGATCTTTAAACACACAAGCGTGCATACACACACACACACACACACACACACACACACACACACAGACTTCTGAATTTCCATCATATCCTGAACCTACACCAAAGGTGACAGGGTGCAATCCTCACACGGTCTGCCATGTTCCAGGTGAGCACCCGCCAGGATGACCTCACTTAAAGGGCATCAGGCTCTGTAGCAGTTGAGTTCTTTCAAGCAGCCCCATTTCCAAGAGGAAACCTAGTCAGGAAAGCCACACGGGCAGGACTAGAGGAGCCAGGGTCACCTGAAAGCCACGCCCTGACCCACTGGCACCCATGAACGGAACCATGCCCCCGAGTGGCACTCACACCTGGCAGACAGCAGGATGATTAAAGGGGGTATTTTAGACATGAACTTGTGACCTGATGACAGCAATGACGACCTAGCTGTTTTATGCTCTTACCACAATGCAGTGTCACCATATGAAACCACTTCCGACCCGCAGACTCTGCATAACTTGCAGTCTTACTTAATTGGTCAGTTTCACCCAAAGCCAGTGCCAGTGTCAAAGTTTGAATACTGGCTACCAAGCAACAAGTATTTATCTTTTTTAAAAAATTTGCAGCATTTAATGTTTTTATCTGTTTGGAACCATCACATTTTCTTGCCTAATGAGAAGTTTTCCTAACAGAAATTAACAGATGAATGCCACACAGATGTTCAGTTTAAAACTGTATAGTGGGCCCGGTGTGGTAGCCTAGTGGTAAAAGTTCTCGCCTTGCACACACTAGGATCCCATATGGGTGCCAGTTCTAATCCCGGCTGCCCCACTTCCCATCCAGCTCCCTGCTTGTGGCCTAGGAAAACAGTCAAGGACGGCCCAAAGCCTTGGGACTCTGCACCGAGTGGGAGATCCAGAAGAAGCTCCTGGCTTCTGGCTTCAGATCAGCTTAGTTCCAGCCATTGCAGCCACTTAGGGAGTGAATCAGCAAATAGAAGATCTTCCTCTCTGTATCTCCTTCTCTGTGTAAATCTGCCTTTCCAATAAAAATAAATAAATCTTTAAAACAAAAAGACTGTATAGGAAAGAAAGGGTGACAAGGGAGGATTCTGGGCCTACTTCCTCCCGTTGTAGCTGAACGCCACAAAGAAGGACTGATAGAGGGTGGGCGCTCAGTGGCCAGCACTGTGGCACAGCAAGTTAAGCCACTGCCTGCAATGGGAGCAGCCAGTTTGGCTCCAGGGATCACTCTACTTACAATCCAACTCCCTGTCCAAATGTCTGGGAAAGCAGCAGCAGGTGGCCCAGGGCTTGAGCCTGTCACCCGCAGGGGGACCTGGACGGCGCTCCCCAGGCTCCTGGCTGTGGCAGCCATCTGCAGGGAATGAGCAAAACATGAAAGACCTATCTCTTTAATTTGGCCTTTCAAAATAAAAATACATAAATCTCAACCAGCGGAGGTTCATCCAGCTCACGTTCTGCAGATAGGAATGCCCAGAACATGGAGCCAGCATCTTCTGCATTCTCACACACGAGGTGCCACACAGAGAGCACAGCACAGTGCCAGCTCGGCCTCTCTGCCTCTTCTTAGAAAGCCACTAAGGCCGTCAGCCCCCACCCTCAGCACCTCGCCTAGCCCCCATCACCTCCCCAAAGCGTAGCCTCCAACTCAGGAATATGGGGGTTATGTTTCCACCACATGAACTTGAGGGGGCCACAGTCAAGGTACGACAGAGAAGGAATGTGAAAGAGAGAAAGAACAAGAGAAGCCTGCGGGAGCTGAGGGACAAGGGAGCTGAGCGTGTTGCTCCCTGCCAGGGAGTCGCCTGGCTCTTCGGCACCCAGCTCTGTATCACTCAGCAGTGCGGAGCAGAGCACACAGCCTCCCTGGGCGGCCTCGGGGCCTGCCTGGAGCAGGGGGAAAGGGGGACCGTGGCACATCGTGATCTCTGCCTTCAGTGGCAAGCCCCCCTCCTGTCCTCTCCCTGTCTGAGGCTGTCTCACTTAGCCCTGGCACGCTGTGTGCTCATCAGCCCTCACACACGTCTTGTGGCCATCCCTCTGCTCCTTAAGCAGGCTGGCCCTACAAGGAAGGCCCTACAAGGCTAGAGACATCTTAGAAGAAGACGGTTTTCAATTTTGAATAGCGGCACCGTGCAGTACCCAGCGCCAGGTCTTCAAACTCACTGCTGAGCAATGACTGGGTGGCTATGAGCTTTAGCAAGACCATAGTTCCACACCTGCTTGGGGCAGGTCTTCTAAAGTCATGAGGTGCACGGGACCGGTGTTGTGGTACAGCGGGTTAAGCTGCTGTCGCCTACAACGCCAGCATCCCATATGAGCACCTGTTGCAGCACCTAGTGGCTTCACTTTTAATCCAGCTCCCTGATAATGTACCTAGAAAAGTGGCAAAGGCCCCTGCCTCCTGTGGAAGAGCTGGATGGAGCTCCTGGCTCCTGGTTCCTTCTGCCATTTGGGAAGTGAACCAGTGGATGGAAGATTCTCTCATTCTTCCCTCTCTCTGCAACTCTACCTTTCAAATAAATAATTAAATCATAAACAAACCAAAAAAAAAAAAAAAAACCTCAATAAGGTGCTCCTTGCCCTTGCAGGCAAAAGACAAAATTTCCCCTGCCTGCCTCAGACAGCCCACGGTGTGGGCCACAGCAGAGTGAGGTGTTAAAACCCAATTGGTCGGCCTGGCACAGTGGCCTAGTGGCTAAAGTCCTCACTTTGCATGCGCTAAGATCCCATATGGGTGCCAGTTCTAATCCCAGCAGCCCCACTTCCCATCCATCCCCCTGCTTGTGGCCTGGGAAAGCAGTTGAGAATGGCCCAGGGCCTTGGGACCCTGCACCCGTGTGGGAGACCTGGAGGAGGTTTCAGGCTCCTGGTTTGGACCAGCTCAGTTCTGGTCATTGCGGTCACTTGCAGAGGGAATCATCGGACGGAAGATCTTCCTCTCTGTCTCTCCTCTGCTCTGTATATCTGACTTTGCAATAAAAACAAATAAGTATTTTAAAAAAAAAAAAAAAGCCCAACTAGTGTACCCTGGATTAGGACCTGGCCAAATTCCCAAGCTCTAGAGAACCCGAAAGCAGTCCCTGCCTGCCTCGGTGTAAGCCAGCAGGAAGCTCTACTCTGTGAAGAGGAGGCTGCCTTGCTACCCTTTCCTTGTACTTTACCCGAGATAAGTGCTGACATTGACCTGCTGGTTGGTGGGTGCACGTGGGATTAATGGGTCAAAGAGCAGGTAAGTGAGCAGGTAAGCTGAAGAAACGAAGGAGCAAAGGCAATTCCTTGCCATGTTAGGAGTGACGGAGTGATTACTCAGGCAAGCCCAGAGCTGATCCTCGCTTCTTGGAGACCCGAAATGTATCCCCACCACTCCAGTGGGGCAGACATCTGGTACAGTGGTTTAAGTCGCTGTCTGAAGCACCTACATCCAACACTGGAGCATCTGACTCAAGTCTCAACTCCAGCTTCCTGCCTCTGCGCACTCTGGCAGGCAACAGATGCCGGCTCAAGTAGTTGGAGCCCTGACACCTGTGCAAGAGACTCAGCTCAAGATCAAGGTCCTGACTTTGATCTGTGCCAGTCCAGGCTGTTGAAGGCATCTGAGAAGTGAACCAGCATACGGAAGATCTCCTTTTCTCTCTGCCTTTCAGAAAAAGAGTGTACAAATATTTTTAAAAATCACTTTCACGATAAGACATTATTCTTCTTGGTCCCATTCCAAAGTAGAGAATAATTAGTTCTAGAACTTGCATACTAGTAACTTCTCTCCTTGCACAAAGCTGACACATATTAAAACTATCAGACATTTGATGGTAGTTGGGGTGCCTGGTCAAACCTGGGTCGTTCTGTGGGACTCTGTCCAGCTAATTTGGCAGGTTGTCAGCTACAGCTGGTCTGAAGGGTCTGGACCACCCAACAGACTCACCAGGAGACCAAGGACACAGATGGAGGACACAAACATGTGCTCCGACCTGTTCTCCTTTCCCAGGCAGGGCCACACGACAAGGGCTTGGAACTGAATACCACAGTAATGGGGAAACAGGAGGAAAAAGACCTTTGCATCTCCTCTTTCCACTGCTTACAGCACAGCAACAGCCAAATGGATTTACCTTTTATTAGGAAAAACTGATAACAAGTGGGAGAGTTTGTTCTCTGTCAAGCAGGAGTGAGCAGATGGCAGCCAAGGTCCCCACTGCTGCCACTGCCCGTGACATCTGTGACATGTGTTCCTGGACAGCAGACCTGCTGAGAGCCACAGCTGAGGTAGGCGGCAAACCTCACACTCAACAGCACAGTTTGGCCACATTTCAGCTGACACAATAGGCCTTCCCACCCGTGTCGCACTCCTGTCTTCATTCTGATGCCTTTTATCACAGTGAGTATATTTTAGTTCCCTTAAAATGCACACTTTTCTTCCTCTTTTTTTTCCTTTTCTTCTTTCTTTCTCTTCCTCTTTCTTTCTTTCTTTTTATTTCTTCCTTCCTTCCTTTTCTTCATTTCAATTGGTTTATTTTTATTGGAAAAGCAGAGTTACACAGAGAAGGAGATACAGAGAGAAAGATCTTCCATTTGCTGATTCACTCCCCAAGTGGCTGCAATGACCAGAGCTGATCTGAAGCTAGCAGCCAGGAGCTTCTCTGGGTCTCCCACAAGGGTGCAGGGTCCCAAGGCTTTGGGCCGTCCTCGACTGCTTTCCCAGGCCACAAGCAGGAAGCTGGATAGGAAGTGGGACAGCCGGGATATGAACTGGTGCCCATATGGGATCTCAATGCATGCAAGGTGAGGACTTAAGCCGCCAGGCTACCACGCCAGGCCCTGGTGCATCCTTTTCAATTTTAACATCCTTGACTTCCAATGTCTGTATGTGCACTGCCGTAGTGAGCGCCCTCTTGGTCTTAGCTGATGTGCACCATAGACAGTACACATAATGTTATGCCCTGCGATCACTTGTGTCTTGCATAAATTAGATACCGAACCTGCAGCTCAATGGTGCACGTGGTGCTTTGTGCTGCACGTGACTGTTGTGCGTGGACATTCTCAGAGGATGGGCACAACCCTTCCTGTGGCTCTCGGTGCTGTCAAGAGCTGAAAGCAGTGGCCTTAGGTTGCCTAGTGGCTTGTGGCTTTGTGACAGTTGGCTGCTTCTGCTCTAAATGCTGGTTTAATTAGCTATCTGACTAGAAAGAAAAGGTAAGAACAGCAACCCCAATCCATTTCCCAAGGATTTTTTTTCTCCTGTGAGATCATGGGCATGAGTCCTTACATTCATGGTGTATCACTTCTGCCCCATAATCTAGTTCAACTGATCACACACCTTGCGCCTTTTGTGAACCTAACATTAGCTTTTATTTGCAATGGGAAAACCACACGCTGACCGGATAATGCCTCCAGAACAAAGGGAAGTGACCAGGTAGTATGCAGAAATCCCCACAATTCAGGATGTGCTGATCTATGCCACAGCACGTGGTACCTGAAGTGGTTTGGAATTTCCTGATTCTTCTGAAGAAACAGGCCTAGGACCACAGGTCAACGATGGAGCACCCTACCTGTGTGGGGAGACAGTTCGTCCAGCAGCTTCACCATGCCTTCCCCTTGCTTGGAGGTCCACATCTTGATGGGAGAGCCACCTCCAATCTTGCGGTACTGCTCTTGAATTTTGGGGGTCCGGCGTTTGGCGATGAATGGCCCCAGTTTGCTAATCATTGAACAGGTAGAGAAGTGGATTTTATCATTCCACTATAGCAAAGTGAGAGATGTTTACTACTCAGTTTGAAAAAGAGAGAGAGAAACTAAAAATTTAAACATATGACTGGGGAAAAGAAAGGAGGAAGGAGAGAAGGATGAAAGAAAGAGAAAGCAAGCAGCCAGGATAACTATTTAGAACGTACGTGAATAAAGCGCATTGCTTGCCCCAGTGGCAATCAGCCATTACTGGCCAAGTCCAAATAGATCTTTAGGTATCTTTCAAGGTACTTCAGCTGTGGCAAGACAGCTATGACTTCCACAGCCCTGGAGAGGAAAGAGCCCAAGGAGAATCCCAACTTGCCATCCCCTACCACAGTTCCCCAATATCACAGCCTTCTAACACACAACAGCAAAGAGTGCTGCCGCCATAACCACTGCCATGCGTGCCTCAAGACTGCGCCAGACAAGTTACCAGGCCATGCAGGTGTCTCTGCGTTTCTTACTTTTGGACAGGAAGTGTCATGAGATCTCGGTCCAAGAAGAGCCTCAGGAGGAAGTCATGAACGTCTCCGAGGGTCTCAGGGCCGCCCATGTTCAGCATCAATATACCCGTTTTCGGCTTCCTACGAACAAAATAAGTAAAATTCAATGGCTGGCTTGTCATTCTGCTTTTTTTCCAAGCTGGCAAATCCTCATGTCACCTGTCTGGTGTAAAAGAAGAAGCCTATGACTTGTGCACAGCCACCACAGGGAGACCTCCCTAAGGACACCCAAGACCTCCGAACCCCCACAGTCCCAGCTCAGACTCTGACCGTCTCTGAACTCCGCCCAGACACAGGTCTTTGCTGTGCTTGGAACCGTTTCCTGCTAAACCGTCAGCCCTGTGCAAAGATCCAGCTCTCTGGGTTCTGAGAGTCAAGCAGGAACAAGAAAGTGGTCCTGAGGCTGAAGCTCCTAGGTGGGCCTTATGCACACTCAGGAGACCCCACCTCTCCAAATCTCATGTCTCCTCCTCTGCCTGACAGGGAGCCCACTCCCTGCCTCCACTCCGTCATCTGAGAGCCCCGGTCACTTAGAAGGCACTGACACAGAACAGGGTCTCTGACAGCTCACATTCTGCAAAATAGACATCCGGGCCCACCTTTCCTTCCCCTTATTGTTTATAAGCATTTATTTGAAAGACAGAGCAACAGACAGAAAGATATTACATTTGCTGGTCCACTCCCCTAAATGCACACAACAGCCGGGGCTAAAGCAAGGATCCAGAACTCCATCCAAGATCTCCCTCGTGGGTGGCAGGGACCCAAGTACATGGTCCATCATCCGCTGCCTTCCCAGGGCCACTGCAGGGAGCTGGGTCAGAAGCAGAAGAGGCACTCGCATATGGGGTGTAGCTATTTCAAGTGTCAGCTTAGCTCAGCATGCCACTGTGGCCCATCTTTCTTCCACTCCCTTCTCTTTAGACATCTGTTCTTTCTGCTGCTCTGTCTCCTCCACTAATCCAGTATGTGGTGACAGTGACAGAGAAACAAAAGGACACAGTACTCTTTTCCTTTGTTCCCTGGTTGGTTTTACTCTGTGCATGTTTTAAAAATCGAGTTACAATTCACAAAGTGGAAAAGTCACCTTCTTAAACCTTTTTCAGGCAGTCGGAAATCTGGGAAGCCATCTCAATTTTCTCCTTCCAGATACCTTCATCACGCCCCCAAAGAATCTTTGCATCCCTAATGACTACTTCCTGCTCACTCTCTCACCCTCCCTCACCGCTCAGCTACTTTCTAGTGCTACAAACCTGCCTATGCATGAAATCTGAACTGTGGAGCCCCTCCCGGGGCCGGTCCTTCCACCTAGCATACGATGTTCACGATTCACACACGTTGCAGCATGACGCATTATGTCACTCCTTCCTTTTGCTAAATAATATCCCATTATACAACCAAGTCCTTACTCATGCCTGGCAAAGTGACTGGAATAACCTGCCACCGCCATCACGAATGCAGAGGGTGGCCACTTTCGAACTCAGCCTGCTGGAATGGCTCCCCTGGGTGAAATCGTTCTTACGCCCTCCTACTACCCATGATGTCGTTAGGATTCTGTTTTTAAACAAGTGCTGGCAACACCTGGCCACAATGTTAGGCTATGTCCAATGTCAAATCTACGCAGAAAGAAACCAGTTTCTTAATCAAACACACTGTCGATGAACACGGTGACAATCTGAACTCTGCTGACATTTTCAGAATAGGAGCCGATTCCTGAGCAAGGGAATTTTCTAATTGAGCTCCCATCACAAAGATGAACTAAAATCACCTTTCATGTCGCTGTCACTGCCGAACCCGTGGGAGCACGAGGGGAGTACAGGGAGCCCAAATGTCCTGCCCCCCCTTGAGCCCCATCGTCCTAGAGGAGAAAGGCTAAATCCCCTTTTTACTAAACCCAGGAACTACATGAGGCTGTCCTATTATAAAACCCTCCCACAGAAAAGTCCTACCGCTAAATTAACGCAGGTGTTGAGTCCTCTTTTCTTGATACCTGAAAATTCCAGACGCATTATTTTGTGAAGCTGTAATATTCTCTTAATCTTCCTACTTAGGCTACCAATCTTTTCCTGGGATCCTGTCATTCGCCCTCCAAATCTGTGACTCAAAATAAATTAAGTGCGTTTTCCCGTGGATGGCTGCCAGTTAACAGATTACTGGTTGAGAACGCCCGGGCTGAAGGACTTACCTAAGCCACAGAGGGTATCAGTGTGCAAACGGGATTTAGGCTGGTGTTTTTCATCTGCAACACCTGAGCTCTGAACAAGTGCGGCTTTACGGCGGCTGTTGCTGTGCCCTACACACCATGTTGATCTCACACATGAAAGGGACGCACGCGATTTGAAGACGCCGCAGTACGCATGCACTTCATTCAAAACTGTGTTGTGCATGATCAATGGTGCATTAGCAAGCTCTTGGCCAACTCCCCTCTACTCCAGAATGTGAAGTGCAAAGCGTTAGTTAAGGGTCTCCGGCGCCTCTCCTCTCCAGACACAGCACACCTGAGGCCAAGGTCGGACAGGGCAAGTTCCCTTTGTTAGAACACAAAACAGCAAAACCACATTTGTAACTTCTCACTTGGAGGGCTACAGCTGACTGGGAGGAACGCCTTCTGGTATACTAGAGAATACTAGCGTATGGATGGCTGACGGCAATTAACTGAGCTTTTCAGTCACTGGTAGAGAGGAATTTTGACTGTTACTAGCACAGAGAAAATGCTATGTCTGAGGTGATGAATATGCCCAGTGACTCTGATCATTGCACGCCAACTCACTACTGAAATACCACATTTTACCCTAAAGATAAATGCAATTGGGCCCGGCGGCGTGGTCTAGCGGCTAAAGTCCTCGCCTTGAAAGCCCCGGGATCCCATATGGGCGCCGGTTCTAATCCCGGCAGCTCCACTTCCCATCCAGCTCCCTGCTTGTGGCCTGGGAAAGCAGTTGAGGACGGCCCAATGCTTTGGGACACTGCACCCGCGTGGGAGACCCGGAAGAGGTTCCAGGTTCCCGGCTTCGGATCGGCGCGCATCGGCCCGTTGCGGCTCACTTGGGGAGTGAATCATCGGACGGAAGATCTTCCTCTCTGTCTCTCCTCCTCTGTGTATATCTGGCTGTAATAAAATGAATAAATCTTTAAAAAAAAAAAAAAAAAAAGATAAATGCAATTATTAGGTGTCCAAAAAAAACCCGCACTAACTCTTTTCTTAAAAATGCATTTGGGGTTGGGCCTGGCGGTGTGGCCTAGCGGCTAAAGTCCTCGCCTTGAACGCCCCAGGATCCCGTATGGGCGCCGGTTCTAATCCCGGCAGCTCCACTTCCCATCCAGCTCCCTGCTTGTGGCCTGAGAAAGCAGTTGAGGACGGCCCAATGCATTGGGACACTGCACCCGCGTGGGAGACCTGGAAGAGGTTCCAAGTTCCCGGCTTCGGATCGGCGCGCATTGGCCCATGCGGCTCGCTTGGGGAGTGAATCATCAGACGGAAGATCTTCCTCTCTGTCTCTCCTCCTCTGTGTATATCTGGCTGTAATAAAATGAATAAATCTTTTAAAAAAAATGCATTTGGGGGCCCAGCGGCGTGGCCTAGCAGCTAAAGTCCTCACCTTGAACACACCAGTACCCATGTGGACGCCAGTTCTAATCCTGGCAGTCCTGCTTCCCATTCAGCTCCCTGCTTGTGGCCTGGGAAAGCAGTCGAGGATGGCCCAAAGCCTTGGACCCTGAACCTGCATGGGAGACCTGGAGAAAGTTCCTGGCTCCTGGCTTTGGATCAGCCCAGCACCAGCCATTGTGCTCACTTGGAGAGTGAATCATCGGACAGATGATTTTCCTCTCTGTCTCTCCTCAAAGTATATCTGACTTCACAATAAAAATAAAATAAATCTTTAAAAAAAAACACATTTGAAAAGGCTTCAATGTTTTCCTTTTTTTATATTCTGAGGTTCTTAAAACATGAGCATTTTCCTCTGAACTAGTAAATATACATACATAACAACTTTAAGCTCATCAATTAATAATCAACTCTATTCTGCTGTCTATATTCAATATCAAGAAATAGAAGCAAAACACCAGCTCTTCATTAAACCTACAAGAAGTAGTTGGCTGGTAGTCCATCCTGCCTCCAGAACAGTCTGGTAAACCACAGCACCCACCCAAGAGTGCACATGCACACTCCCATTACATGTTTTGTGCACAAGGTTAGAGGAGCACAGCTCCCCTTGCCAGTTCATCCAGAATCTAGGATTACACTCACCACAGAGGGGAACAGCAGCCAAAAGAAAGGCGGCTGCAGAGTCTAAAAAGATTTGCTCCCAAGGTAGGTGTTACACAGGGTTAAGCACCACTTGGCACACTGGCAACCCATATGGGAGTCTTGGTTCAGGCCCCAGTTATGCTGCTCCAGATCCAGCTCTCTGCTAACATGCCTGGGAAGACAGTAGATGATGGGCCAAGCGCTTGGCCTCCTGCCACTTAGGTGGGAAAACTGGATGGAGTTCTAGGCTTCTGGTTTCAGCTCAGCCCAATACCCAACCTGGCTATTCTCGGCATGTGGGGAATGAACCAGGGGGTAGAAGTTCGTTCTCTCTCTCTCTTCTTCTTCTTCTTCTGTCTTGTCACTCTACTTTTCAAATAAATAAATAAACCTAAAATAAATTTACAAATAAATAATCTACTCTCTTCCCCTTTACAGTTAAGTCTGAGAGCCCCTAATGCAGTCTGGTGTGTGGCCTAGCACCTGTTTGGACCAGTCCAAGCACCAAACAGAACAAAGGGGAGGCCTGGCACTGGCATGATCATAGACACGCATCACTTTCCCAACTTTTAACATCCAATAAAGCAGAAATAATCTAGATACTCCATAATGTAAGGCTGGAAAAGTAAATTATGACTTAATACATGACTCAGCCTGCTAAAAATGTAGAAGAACAAATTTATATGATGATGCAGCAAGAAACGAGAAGAAGCTACACAAATAATACGCACGGTATTATCACACTGCAGTAAACATACACCAAGAATAATTAGTTCTAGAACTTGCATACTAGTAACTTCTCTCCTTGCACAAAGCTGTCACATATTAAAACTATCAGACATTTGATGGTAGTTGGGGTGCCTGGTCAAACCTGGCAGACAAAATACTAGGATTACAAGGGATTTTTTTAAAAAGTTTTTTTGTCCTATCTGATTATTCTAAAATGAACTATTTCTTTAGTAGAATTGGGGGATTAAGATTTTTACTTCAATAACTTAACATTATGACTAAGTAAAACTTTTGCCTCTAGGATAATACAGCATCAAAGTAACTCTTCTTCCAGGGTTCCATACAGAACCAGTTCTCCCAGTTACACCTGTTGTTCCTGCCAAGCCCTCAGTGCCCATGGCTGAAGTGGGAAGGATGGCAGGGGAGCATGGAGACTGTGTCCTACTCAGTACAGTACTAACATCATCCTTTAGCGGAACAGAGGCTGGGGAAGAGACGATCAGGGGCCCTAGCCCCAGTGCCCTGTCCCCAACAAACCTCAGCTTGCCTAGCATTCATTCTGTGTCCACCATAAAACGAGGAAAATATGAAGCACACAGAATATTGCCTTTTCGTGGCTGGATAACTTTGATGACAACTTCAGGTGTAGCAGAAATGTCAAGGAGTTCAACAAGTCACAGCTACTTTCTTTCACTCTGCCTGGTGGTAAAGTGTGCTGATTCCATGTACTCGTCCAAGCCACTTCCCTCTGGGGTCACTGTACCTGTTGTGGTACAGCGAGTCAAACCGCTGCTCTAACACCAGCATTCCATATGAGCACTGGTTCAAGTCCCGGTTTACCTGCTTCCAATCCAGCTCCCTGGTGGTGCAACTGTGAAGCTAGTGGAAGCTGGCCCAAATACTTGGGCTCCTGCCAGCCATATGGGAGATCTGGATGAAATTCCTGGCTCCCACTGCAGCCTAGCCCAGGCCTGGCTGTTGTGGCCATCTGGGGCAATGAGGTAGCACATGGAATCTTGTTCTCTTACACATGCACACTCTCTCTCCCTCTATCATTCTGCCTTTAAAAAGTCTTTTTAAAAAATACATAACTTGTGATAGCACTTTCCCCGGCCACTGTGCAAAGCAAGACTGAGAGCTCCTGTCATGTGCAAGAAAATGGTCCCACCTGGAGACCAGCACGCTGAGCAAAACAAGCCGGACCCCAAAGGACAAATACCATACGTCCTCTCTGATAGAAGACAGTTTTTATGTAAAATTAAAAACAGGCAGGTATAGATAATCAAGCATACATATATATTCTCACAGATGAACTATATAATCGAGACTAGCATAGTGGGAAGTAAAATTACATTGCAGTATGCATCTCTGTTCCCAAATAGAAGCAGGACTCCCACCAAAACATGTAAATAAACCTGTACAGTATGATACTAAATATTCTACCTTTGCCGATACCTACCATGTTATGGACATTAAGTAGCAGAAAGTTAATCTTGTGACTATTACTAAGGGACAATATTACTGTGATAATTCAGGGGGAAATGGGACAAGGGAGAAACAGGGACAGAGGGGCGCAGAAGGAAAGAATCCCTATACCTACAAAACTGTATTGTGCTAAATAACACATACACCTGACCAATCAGAATAATAAAAAGACTAAAAACAACTAACGTCTGTCTCGAATAAGACCCTCAGCAATGTCCAAAAATGGCAAGAGTGAAGCATGAAATAACCGACCCCATCTCTGTAACTGATCGGACATCAAACCCATGGTCTATAATTAGGCTACCTGTGTTTGCAGATGAAAGGCAATGATGCTGTTTGCTACAGAAACTCTGGGTGGATCGGTTATGCTTTATCTCGCATAAGACATGGACTGGATAGGTGTAATTACATTAAGTTCCTAAATCCTTTTCTAGCCAACATATCATTCGTGTTACATGACATCTTCCAGAACAAAATTCTTATGGGATCTGCAGGCTGGCCATACTCAACAGCATGTACTCCGTCGCAAGCCCTGGTGTGGGTGTGAGGGGAAAGGTGAACGCCTGAAGGGTAACAGCTTCCGGGAAGGGAAGGCATGAGGAATGCCACCCCTCATGTGCTGGCTTTCTCCGCACTTCTCCTCTAGGGCAGCTGTTGCCACCGGGGCTGGCATCAACAAAGAGAAATTCTATTTGTGCCTAAAACTAGACTCCTACCTCTTCTCTGGGTGAACTTGAGGCTTTGCACTTTTGGCACGCTGAGTTGTCTCAGTGGTGGCGGTGGCAGTGGCTGCTGCTGTACCCAACTGACACTTTCGTAGCTGATGGGCCCTCAGGCTGCCATGCGCTGCTGTAACAAAACCAAAGTGTTAGCATGTAATCCAGCTGCACAGTCATTTTCTCTGCAGAGGTCCTCGGGGTGGGATTCCTGGAGTTAACGCTTTCAGAGCTACCACAGCAGAGGGAAATTTTCTAGTATTTCTGCTGGCATGGATAAAGATATGTAAGGCCTCTCCAACGGGCTGGGGTGTAGGTTCACTACCTCTTGGATGGTCTCTTAGAAGCTGCAGGGAGTCTTCCCAGAAACCACACCTGCTCCTCTCTCTGTCTTGACCACAGACTTTGTTCTAATCCCTCTTGGGAACCACAGCGCCCTTTGAACCCTGCTAATGGCTCAGAGGAAGGGGGCTGGGTGTCTTGACCAAGGGATGAGCCCCAGAAATTAGGCTCATTTTTTCTAACAAGTTGGCGATCTTATTTCTGCCACCAAGTCTTCTCCAGGGAAAAGCACCTGTGCTGGCAAGCTCAGTACCACCCTTAGTCCTTAACAAGGGTGGCCTCTGCTCTACAGGACCTGCTTTGGCCCTCCTCCCACTGCACCCCATGCCATGGGACCCTGCCTCTGAGTAAAAGATCTGGAAGAAGCTCCTGGCTTTTAATCAGCTCAGCTCCAGCCATTATGGCCACTTGCAGAGTGAATTGGAGAATGGAAGATTTTTCTCTGTGTCTCTCCTTTTCTCCGTCAATCTGCCTTTCCAATAAGAATAAATAAATCTTAAAAGTAAATAAAATGGTGACACCTTGCCGCTAGAACTCATGTGAGGATAAGAGCAGGGGAGACCAGTGTCTGCCCCGTAACGCACACCAGCACTCATTTCATTTGGAACTTTCTAAAGTATAGGAAGGGCACCTGTCACCTAATTTCCAGCTTTCCAGAGGGGGCACATTCCCAACAGAGCTTATTATGTAAGCCTGTGCTGAGCAATCCTTACTAGCTCAGAACACGCATGTACACATTGACATCAGGTGCAGGCAGCAGCACAGCGGAGCAAAGACAGTGTGGGTTCCGCAGCCAGAGGAGATGCCAGCACAAACCCCACCAGGGACACACAAGCCAGCTGCCTGTGCTTGGGCAACACACTGGGCCACCATAAGTCTCACTTTTCTCATCTGTAAAGGGATGATAAGCCCCACCTTGCAGGGCTGCTGTGACAAGTGTAGGGTGAGGGAGGAGAAACCTACATCCAGCCACAAGAATACAGCCTGGTGTGCACACACTGCATGAGGTTAAGCAAAGAGGCTAAGAATGCCCAAGAGTACAAACTCACCAACTTAAGAATTAAGCCTGGGGGCCCGGCGGTGTGGCCTAGCAGCTAAAGTCCTCGCCCTGAACGCGTCGGGATCCCATATGGGCGCCGGTTCTAATCCCATCAGACCCACTTCCCATCCATCTCCCTGCTTGTGGCCTGAGAAAGCAGTCAAGGACAGCCCAATGTCTTGGGACACTGCACCCACGTGGGAGACCTGGAGGAGGTTCCTGGCTCCTGGCTTCGGATCGGCGCAGCACCAGCCGTTGCAGCCACTTGGGGAGTGAACCATCAGATGGAAGATCTTCCTCTCTGTCTCTCCTCCTCTATGTATATCTGACTTTCCAATTAAAAAAAAAAAAAATTAAGCCTGGGGCTAGCATAGTGGTGTAGTGGTGTAGTGGTGTAGTGGTGTAGTGGGTGCTGGTTCAAATCCTGGCTGCTTCACTTCCCACCCAGCTCCCTGCTTGTAGCCTGGGAAAGCAGTAGCCTAGAATTTTAATAGCCTAGAATTTTTTCTCATTATCAAAAACATCATAAATATAATTTTTTAGAAGAAAAGTTACCAAAAAAAAAAAAAAAAAGCAACAGGTCCTATATGCAGGAATGCTTCAAAAGTTAGTGGACAATGGAATTCAAAGAAAATTCATTTGGGGAGCCCATGTACACTAATCCTTAGCCTGCAAGCCAGCACCCCACAGGGCAGCCGGTTCCTCTCTCAGCTGATCCATTTCTGATCCACCTCAGTGCTGCTGGCCTTAAAAGGTGGGAGAGGATGGCCCACGGCCTTGGCCTCCTGGACTGATATGGGAGACCCAGAAAAAGCTGCTGGCGCCTGGGTCTGAACTCCTCCAGCTCTGACTGTTATGGCCATCAGGGGACAAGGGACAAACCAATGGATGGTATGTCTCTCTCCCTTTTCCTCTGAGTAACTATGAATTTCAGTGAAGTAAGTCCTTTAAAACTTTTCCTACCAACCAAAATTTCTAAAGCATTACAATTAGACCCAGAAATCAGAATGAAAGAAAACAGTGACTCAGTCCTTCGCTGTGCACTGTCTTCCTTCTCAAGACAACACCCTTAGCTTCCAGCACCTTAACGAGCCCACCCTCAGTGTTCCCAGGCCCTTACTCCTTTTCTAACACAAGATATGTAATAAGGTACGTTCAGAGTGGACGCCCTTCACGCCCCGGACGCAGGTGCCAGATCGAAGAGCGAGGCAACTTAGAAAACAAACTCAGGTCTGTGTTTACCCAAAGTCCCAAAGGTTACTGCACCTTATTTGCGACAGCTGGCCGCCTCAGCCAGACATGCCTGATTCAGAGGAGCCTCAGCTCATCTCACGGGCCCAAGCCACCCATATTCACAGCTGGCATCAGAAACGTGCGAGGCTGTTCGCCCTACTAGTACCTCCAGCAAACAGCAGCCCTGCTGCCCAAGCGATGTCACGGGCTAGCGCTGCGCAGGTGCGCTCTCACCAACACAGGCAGATGGCCTCGGTGGTGGGTGGGCCGTGACTGCGTTAGGCTTCCCCCTGGCCTTCCCTCGGTCTGCCCGACCCCCGACCGTCTAGTTACTGCAGGGCTCTCCCTGCCTGCGGCTGCTCGGGGCCCGCAGGTGTACGCGCTCGCAGCGAGCCTCCCGGGGAGGGCCTGCTATGGGACCTAGCAGCCCACCGCCTCTCCCGGAAGCCACAGGCCAAGGAGGGGTCCGGCCTCGGCGGCGGCCACACTTACGCGGACAGCGGAACAGGGCGCCCGCGCCTCGCAGGGCCGCTGCCATGTTGGCGCCGGCTGGAAGCATTTCCGGCGCAACCTCGGCCTGGGCCTGCGGTCCTCGCAGCGGCGAGCTGAGGCACCGGCCGAACCAATGCCGAAGCCACCGAGGGCTCCCCGCGGACTCCCCGCAGCCGCCCCGGGCCCTCCACGCGCTCCCCGGCCCATTGGCTGCGGGGCAGGGCCGAGACACGCCCCTCGCAGAGAGCCCGCCCCCTGCACGCTGTCCCCGGGCCCGGGGTGAGGGGCATGTGGTCCCCAGGACCCCCGGCCGAGAGCCTGGCCAGGTTGGGGTCAGCCACTGACCCCTCCACCGCTACCATCAGAGGCTATAAACCCAATATAAAATGTCAGGTTAAGTTATATTAATTGGATTGCCTTTTATACACCCTACCTCATTTTAATTCAAACCACGAGAAAACTTGCTCCAGGTATCAAACCACCTAGCATTTTACGCATTTCATATTACAACGAAGATTATATTTAAAGAGGTGATCCTTTAAGGACAATGTACTTCTTTACCTAAAGCCTGAACATGAAATGAAAAAGCTGCACCTTATCTAATGCTGTGCTAGCAAAAATGCAGTCAGGGCTGGGGAGTGCAGCAGCCAGGGGCCCCTGGTCTTTGAGACCTGTGGGCTTTCCGGGTCCTCCCCGCCCTCCTGCTCTTGGGCCCCTCCTGGGAGGAGGAGATAACGGAGATAACGGGGACTTGTGGCCCTGCCCCAGGGAAAGGATTATGGATAAGACAAACACGTCAAAGTCAACCCTTACAACAGGTCAAACATGCTTTATTAACTATATCAACATCTTTTTGATAATTTCTTTTTATTTTTTTTATTGGAAATTTAGGTTTACAGAGAGACAGAAAGATCTTCCATCCCCTTGTTCACTCTCCGAGTGGCTGCAATGACCAGAGCTGAGCTGAATCGATCTGAAGCCACGAGCCTGGAGCCTCCTCCAGGTCTCCCACTTGGGTGCAGGGTCCCAAGGCCCTGGGCCATCCTTGACTGCTTTCCCAGGCCACAGGCATGATGCTGGAAGAGAAGTGGAGCAGACCGGACAGGAATTGGTGCCCATATGGGATCTTGGCGCCTGCAAGGCAAGGACTTTAGCCAGTAGGCTATCACACCAGGCCCATCAACATCATATCTTTTTTTTTTAAAGATTTATTTATTTTTATCACAAAGTCAGATATACAGAGAGAAGAGACAGAGAGGAAGATCTTGAGTCAAATGATTCACTCCCCAAGTTACTGCAACGACCGGTGCTGAGCCAATCCAATGCCAGGAACCAGGAAACTCCTCCAGGTCTCCCACGCGGGTGCAAGGTCCCAAGGACCTGGGCCGTCCTCGACTGCTTTCCCAGGCCACAAGCAGGGAGCTGGACAGGAAGTGGAGCTGCCGGGACTAGAACCGGCGCCCACATGGGATCTCGGTGTGTTCAAGGCGAGGACTTTAGCCACTAGGCCACGCCACCGGGCCCAACATCATATCTTTTTAAAGGCCACTTAACACCGTTTCATTCATTTTATTCACAGCAGATGTGTTCATTTTTGTTGTCCTTTAAAAATTCATTCAAAATTCTTGAGTCTGAGGCTTCCTAAAGCACGTAGGACTCAGAACTTAAAACAGAATTTTGTATTTTTTCCCCAACAGACAGTATCATAGTAATTGCTATTTCTAGTCTATGGCTTCTCTATAACACACATCAAACAGACTAGTTTCCCAACAAGTGTCTGTTTGACAACAGATAAACTCGAAAAGTCCTTGAAAGGCTAAAAAATATGTGAAAGACTGATTCATATACAAGTGTACTTATTGCAAAAGGCTCATGAGAAGACAGAATCAACAGGTAGGTTTTGGGGGAGACACTGGGGCCCTGTTAATTAAGCCATCATCACTGGGACGCCTCCTCCCACCCCCGGCCCCCACATCTCGTGTTAGAGTGCCTGCTTGGAGCCCTCGTGTGCTGCTTCCAGTGCAGCTTCTGCTGACGTACCAGGGAAACAGCTCAAGCACTGGAATTCCTGACACCTATTGGGTTGGGGAGAGACAGGGAGCCGGGGCTCCTGGACCTAGCTTGATCTCGATACATTGGGGAGGGGGAGAGGTTATTTTGTGTAAAAATTCTTTTGAAGTCTATAATATGCATTTTCCACCAACATTTTGAAGATAGACCTCCAAATGTGTGCACCAAAATATTTTGAAATTTTTCATTTTATTTTCAATTTACTTGAAGGGCAGAGAGCAAGAGAAAGAAATCTCCATCCATGGGCTCATTCCCAGGGAGCCAGAATAGCCGGAACCTGGCCAGGCTGAAGCCAGCAGCCCCATCGTTTCTCCCATGAGGGTGCCTAGGCCCAGAGATTGGGGCCTTCACCTGCTGTTTGCCACAGCATACGTTTGTAGGAGCCACAACTTGAACCAGACATTCTGGTTCCACAAACCCACCACAAATGCATTTCAAATTCCATTTTTCACAAACTTCTGGAAGTACTCTGATTGTTGACTGCATTTTCTGACTTTGAAAATGTGTGCCAATTCCATTAGCAAACAGAAACCTAAAAGGCACAGTGCCTGGGCTGGCTCGAAGCACCACCGCAGCCCCAGGGGTGGCCTGTCTGTGCCTGCGTGACTGAGCGAGGCAAGCATTCGTCTGTCACAGAGCAGGCCGGGCTGCTGAGAATCCTAAACAAAATGAATTTGTTGGTTGCGGCTCAATGCTTCAGGGAAGGTGGGGGGTGTGTTTGCCCTTGTTCGTTATTTGCTGATTGGCAACTCAGCCACGCAAACTAAATCTAGATTACCACTCTGTCTCCTTAATCAGAAAAAGAATCAGGGGGTGGAAGGGGCAGGCTTGTTCAATGTAAGAGAAACGGTGGTTGTGTGTGACAAGTGGTGAGCTATGAAGAGTACTCGGAGAAATCTGATCGATTGTCCTCATGACTGCTTTACAACACAGGCCACCAAGTGCAGGACAGCATGATGTGCCTTCAGCTTCCATGGTCATGAGCTGCTTACTCCATTCACGCCCTCACCGAGTGTCTGCTATGGGCAAAGCATCACAGCACACTTCAGGAAAATATGCACCCTCAAGTAGCTCATTGGCTTATGAAATAAACACTCCTGTGTGTAAAGATTCATCTAAAAAAAAAACCTTATCTTTGTTTGAAAAGCAGTGTCGGGGTCTTCCGTCCCGCAGAAGAATTCACCCAACACTCCAGGTTCTATATCTTGAGGCACTTTATTCTTCCAACCCGTCCGTTTCCCAGCCAGTCGACTCGACTTCTCCCTTTTCCTCCCGTTTGTCTCCGCTTCATTTCCCCAACCTCCTCGTCACCCCTAGTCTTCTGTCTGTCCGTCCGTCCGTCCGTCCCAGTCGTACTCTGTCCTCCGTCTCAGTCCGTCCGTCCGTCTCTGTCTCCGTCTTCCTGTGCTGACCCCCGTTCTTCCTGAAACCCCCACCGCTAAATACAATCCTAGTCCAATCAGCTTAAAGGTCACCGATGCACGCGGCAGGCACGCCAATCATGGCTCTGATCACGCGTAGCACACGCGCTAAGCATGCAGCTACGGACCAATCAGAAGGCACTTCCTAAAACCTGTGTACTGCCAAGCTCCGGAGGGAGGAGAGGTCTCAGCGCCATCTTAGGGCACACGTGCAGTGCTCCCGACATCTCCCCCTTTTTGTTTTAATAAACAAAGGACCGTGCCTGTCTTAGGTGTTCTGAGTTAGGGCTCTCCTTCCCCGTCATGGGCTAACCGCGTGGCTGTGAACGCGGCGCCTGTCTTAGGTTGGTAAAGCCTTATCGGATACTTACCCGTCTTTGACTACCGGTCCAGCATGTTCAGCCATACTTCCGGGGATTCTCTGTTGAGAAGCACTAGCACTGCCCGAACAAGCAATTACTGCTGATGTTGTTGGCGTCCTGAGTAAATTAGGAGCATGCAGGTACCCAGATCACAATAACCAACAATAAACTAAGACCCACTAGGCCTGCCCACTGGCGTGCAAACGATAAACCCTGAAAAATCCAACTGGTCTAAAACCGAATCCCACTGGTCCAAGACCGTAGAAACAATAAACATAAATGGGGATTGCACACATACATAAACAGGATCATGAATAACATTAGCACTACAATTAACCGATACACCCTATTCCCAAACTCCCAAAGCATTACTGCTATAGATACAGTTTCTTATCACAACCTTATCAATAAATGCAAAAGCTGATATAGCAGAGCATCCACCCCTACTGGTGTACAATACCCAAGCATTCCAGGGCTGGTCAGATACAGATTGAACAGGATTATCATCCTGGGAAAGTGGAGTTTGTATAGGTGGAAAACAAATTGGTCATGGCAAAGCCAGGCGCCACCCTCTTGGGAGTCACAGCACTCTGGCAGTCTGTCCACATAGGAGACTACTTCCAAGGGTCCATACACTGTGGTAATATCTGCCACACTTCCTTCACAGTGTTGTTGCACTCACTCCATGGGCACAATCAGGGGACTGATGTGGTCATGACCATAGTGATCCTGTAGGTTTGATTGCTTCCGAATCTCCCTATAGTCTGATTTGCCAATAGGATGCAGGGTGGAGTTCCATTGTCCGCTGGTGAGGTGCGAGTCTGGAAACAAACTGCTCCTGGCAGGTCAATGTTCATGTTCTTAAACCTGGCAGTGGTGTTATCCAGAGGGAGTACAAGCAGTCCAACGCCGACATTGCTGGTAAAAAAATGCAGGCAAAATGGAAGAACTATTGGTCACCGACAGGGGGGTTGGCCATGCCTTCACTATCGTCCATAATTGAAGGTTCTGGCTGTGCCCCTTCTGCATCTGGATGATCGTCAGGGTTAGCAGCGTCCACCACATCCAAAGATTCATTTTGATGTGGCTTCTTCACTGCTCACGTCAGGCGTTCAGGCATCCACACTGGTCCGTCCAAATCCTGCGGAAAAACACAAACTGCGCCTCGCGTCCGCCTAAGAACCGGATGCGGGCCCAACCACTGTTTTGTTATTACATCTTTCCACATAACCCAATCTTTATAGGGGCCTGCGCTGGTAGCATGACGTTCAGCAGCAGAACGGCCATCCAAATCCAAGATCAAAAAATTAAAAATATATAGGACAAGAGCCAATTGGTGCTTAGGGCTATTGGGATATAGGGAGGCCCCTACTCCCCCTTTTTGTTTTAATAACAAGGCTTTAAGAGTCGCATGTGCGCGCTCTACAATAGCCTGGCCTGTAGGATTATATGGAATACCTGTGGAATGATTAATGCCAAATTCTGAACAGAACTTGGAGAAGGCTTTAGCTGTGTAGGCAGGTCCATTGTCTGTTTTATAGCAGCGGGGAACACCCCAGGCTGCAAAGGCTTGCAGACAATGAGAGATCACGTCCTGGACCTTTTCTCCTGTATGAGCTGAGGCAAAAATTACACCTGAATAGGTGTCAACTGAAACATGTACATACGAAAAGCGACCAAAGCTGGAAACATGGGTGACATCCATTTGCCGTAGTTTTGATTATGATTTTTTTTTTAACCACCCCCCCCTTTTTTTTTTCTACCCTTCTGCGGCTTTATTGCCTCTAGGCACCATTTCCTATTCATATGCTAAATGCTTTACCAAAGGCATTGCTGACTCCACCTCCCCAAAAATTCTTGAGGTAGTTTGAATAAGTTAGCCACAAAATCCGCATAAGGCTAATTGGCTCCTAGAATAACTTTGGAGAGGCATCTCTGTAGATCCCCAGTGCCTGTCTCTAAATTCCACTGGGGGTTTCCTGCAGCAACATTAAGCCACACAGTGTTTGAACAAAACTCTTGGTATGCCGCCTTCCAAGAAAAAGCATGGGCAGAAATTAAGCTATTTGTAAAAAAAAAACAAGTTCCAGACCCCCAACAGCTGGGGTCACACACCAGACAGTCTGATAGTCTGGTTTAAGGAGAAACTGGCAGGAAATATCAGGACCTAGGTGCTCATAGGAAAGAGATAGGTGCTTAATAAAGGTCCAATATACTTGCTTGTCCCGTCGATCTTCCGATTCAAATGCCATCATCTTGGCCAGTACCCGAGCTTTCACAAGATTCAGCAGCAGGAGCTTGCCAGACAAGCCTCTCATGAATCCACTGTGGATCATTTTTGTTTTCTGGGAAAATACAGACTGATCCTCTCCTTCAAATGAGGATGGGATCTGGGAGTGTCTGCAGAATTCAGAGCTCAAGGCAACCTGCTTTTGCTGTTGATATGCAAGTTATGTGTCCCGCCTTTGCAGCTGAGGATTCAGATAGCTGATGGGACAGATGCATTAATTTACCTGCTTTTTAAAATATTTCCTACAGTAAGTTTAAACTTAATTCACAAAAGCTAGAACATTTTCTGACCAACAGACAATAACACATTATAACAATTTTAAACACCTTATACAGAAGACAAACATTAAGACACACATGTGCGCGCACACACACACACACTTTTGAAACTTAAAAAATAAAAAATTATTAGTAGTGATATTCTCCAGAAACCAGTAGCTGAAAAGCCATCAAATAATCTTGAACAAAGACCTTGAGAAAGAAAAGTCACCGTTACGAAATCTTTTCATCATTGCAAAAATGTGAATTTCAATCTTCCCAATAATATAGCCATCCTAAAAGTACTTGATGAACAACCAGATACAACTGTAAAGCTAAATCATTAAAAATGTGCATTCTAAAATTTAAACCCTCACAACTCCATGGATGTGTACAACATTTTGACGCAACAGAAGTTTACTACATTTGGCAATAATCTTCATCCAATCACCCTGATTAACTGTCTCCACAAAATGGGAGATAAATCCGTTGGCATTCTTGAGGCCTCATAAGAATACCAAGAGATACTAGAATTGGAAAATTTTGAATTCTTGGATACCTTTTTAAGGATGACTAAAAATATCTGGAAAAAGGTTTTTGCTATTATTAATATAACACATTATAGATTAAACTTCGTTATTGACGTGAAATCATCACTCAAATACCTTTAAAACAAAACAAAATCTTTACCAATTTGAAGCAATAAGAAGTTTGATAACCAGCCGAAGACACAAAAATTGTTTTAAACTATAAAAATGCTTTATATATAACAAATACCACATTAATTTAACTTATACCTAGAAATAATTTAATAATGAGTTAAAATTTACTTCTATAACAAATTATTTGCGATAAAACTTCACATTTTTTAAAACATCACAATTGAAACCCCCAAAATCTCAAGAGACTTGTCTTGTATTACCCCTTGAACTCCAAATTTCCAAAATTGCCAAGGGCCATGGATATGCAGATGAAGCTAGCCTGCACAACAAAAGACCTTCCAAAGTACAATCTGCAAGCCCAGAGGACAAGTTCTGCAAATTTTTTTTTTTCTTGACTTTTTCTTTCTGATCATACTATAAAGATATTTAAAAGGTGGAAAACCAGGCAACAGAAAACTTAGGGTCAGGTAATGGAGATCTGGATTAATCAAAAAGCAACCACCTGTCAGCAATATAAGGCCTAACAAAATCAGCATCTCAAGAACTGCTATCAGAGCAAAGCATTTAGCCAAGCTTTTAATGGGTGGAGGATCCTCAGAAGACTCACTTTCAGAGGCCTCTTCTGACTCATTTAACAATCCCTGCCGCAGGTGCTGCATGTGCACCGTGGAGGACAAATTCCCCATGGCTCTAACTTTTTTCTAGTCACTAACCGTGAACCTTCTTGTCGCATAACTGCGAGCTTTCTCTCTTGTCGCACACCGCGAGCTTTACGTGCACGTTCCCGCTTTTGCGGCTCCCTGAGAAATAAATCTCAGTTGAAAATTAATTCCCGCTGTTCAGCGGCTCCCTGAGCGTTCTGCTCAGCTGCTTACCTTATTCCCGCTTTTGCGGCTTACTGGCTAAATTGGGTCCGAGTCACGGCACCAGTTGTCGGGGTCTTCCGTCCCGCAGAAGAATTCACCCAACACTCCAGGTTCTATATCTTGAGGCACTTTATTCTTCCAACCCGTCCGTTTCCCAGCCAGTCGACTCGACTTCTCCCTTTTCCTCCCGTTTGTCTCCGCTTCATTTCCCCAACCTCCTCGTCACCCCTAGTCTTCTGTCTGTCCGTCCGTCCGTCCGTCCCAGTCGTACTCTGTCCTCCGTCTCAGTCCGTCCGTCCGTCTCTGTCTCCGTCTTCCTGTGCTGACCCCCGTTCTTCCTGAAACCCCCACCGCTAAATACAATCCTAGTCCAATCAGCTTAAAGGTCACCGATGCACGCGGCAGGCACGCCAATCATGGCTCTGATCACGCGTAGCACACGCGCTAAGCATGCAGCTACGGACCAATCAGAAGGCACTTCCTAAAACCTGTGTACTGCCAAGCTCCGGAGGGAGGAGAGGTCTCAGCGCCATCTTAGGGCACACGTGCAGTGCTCCCGACAAGCAGGGGTATAGAAAGAAGATGGAGTGGTCTTCCACCTACTGATTCACTCCTGGATGGCTGCAACAGCTGGAGATGGGCTGATCTGAATCAGGAGTCAGGAACTTCTTCCCAGCCTCCTTAACATGAGTACAGGTGCCTAAGGACTTGAGTCATCCCCCACTGCTTTGCCAGGCCATATGCAGGGAGCTGGATGGAAGGTAGAGCAACTAGGACACAAACTGGTGCCCATCTATCAGCCTGCTATGCCAGCCTAGGAGAACAACTTCATGTCAGACATGAATCACGCACTGACTCAGGGCAATGAAATGGCAGTCTCACAGAACTGCCTTTCTAGAAGAGATTATTATTATTATTAAAGGCTTATTTTTATAAGAAAGGCAGATATACAGAGAGGAGGAGAGACAGAGAGGAAGATCTCCCATCCGATGGTTCACTCCCCAAGCGGCCGCAACGGCTGGAGCTGCGCTGATCCGAAGCCAGGAGACAGGAGCTTCTTCCGGGTCTTCCACATGGGTGCAGGTTCTAAGGCCCTGGGCCATCCTAGACTGCTTTCCCCTAGGCCACAAGCAGGGAGTTGGATGGGAAGTGGGGCTGATGGGGTTAGAACCAGTGCCCATATGGGATCCTGGCGCATTCAAGGTGAGGACTTTAACCGCTATGCTATCATCCTGGGCCCTAGAAGAGATTATTATTTTACAACAAAAAGATCTTTGGGGCCCGGCAAAGCAGCCTAGCGGGTAAAGACCTTGCCTTGCACACGTCGGCATCCCATATGGGCACCAGCTCGTGTCCCAGCAGCGCTACTTCCCACCCAACTCCCTGCTTGTGACCTGGGAAAGCAGTCAAGGATGGCCCAAAGCCTTGGGACCTGCACCCGCGTGGGAGACCTGGAGGAGGCTCTGGGCTTTTGGCTTCAGATCAGCCATTGCAGCCGCTTGGGAGCAAATCAACAGACCAAAGAACTCCCTCTCTCCTCCTCTCTGTGTATCTGCCTTTCCAATAGATAAATATTTTTTTTTTAAAAAAGATCTTTGTGGAGAACATCAAAAGGTTCATGGAAAATGGAATGTTGATTTAAATGCAAAAAACCTGAAATCTATGCATAGTTTTTCATCACTCATTTTCCATGAACTTGATAAAAAACTCCTTCTGTGCGTCACTTTCAGAAACTTTTTTCATACAAATAAACATATGCTTGGATTTCAATTTCTATGAACTTACTGAAAATAACCTTGTACAACGTAATGTCAGGAATGGCAGAGCCAGTGAAGATAGACAACCTAGGAATGGAGAGGCCTGGACTGCTGGCTGTAGCGGGGTAGGCAGGCAGTGCCTCTCTGCCACAGTGGCCCTGGCACAGGGAGCTGCAAGGAGCAGAGGGCACTGGAGGACCTACTTTGCAAGCCAAGGGACTGGCCAGCGCTAGGTGATGCATTTGAGGACTGTTAGTGTCCTAGATTGCTGGAACAAACTGTCCCGACTAGGTAGAGCTAAGTGCTGCCTTCCAGTTCTGAAGCAGAAGCAGCAGCTCAAACTTTAGAATGCCTTGGTTTCTCTGAGCTGGAGTGCTAAGCTTAAGTTATGCAAACTGGATTATGTCTTCCACACCAAGCACACGCAGGCTGGCTGCGTGCTGTGCTTTTTCTACGCTGAGGTCACCCCCAACTGATCCCCCCTCCACTGCGCTCCTTGACTGCTTTCCGTCCCGAGTCCACGTCCAGCAGTAAGGCTCAGGCTGACAGAGTCTCTCCTCTTCACCTAAATTCTGTTCACCTGAATTGCCCACTTGAAGCCAAATTCTTTGAAGTATTTTCCTATTCACGTATTTAGCATGGAAAGTCAGATTTACAGAGGAGAGATAGAAAGATCTTCCATCTGCAGGTTCACTTCCAAAGTGCCTGCAATGGCCAAAGCTGAACTGATCCAATCTGAAGGTAGGAACTTGTTCTGGGTCTCCCAGGCGGGTGCAGGGTCCCAAGGCTTTGGGCTGTCTTCAACTGCTTTCCTAGGCCACAAGCAGCGAGCTGGAAGGGAAGTGGAGCAGCCAGGACACAAACTGGCACTCATGTGGGATCCTGGCATGTACAAGGCAAGGACTTTAGCCACTATGCTACCATGCTGGGCACTATTTTCCTATTTAAAGATGCCCCATTTCCTTCTGTCATTGCTCTTGCTCACAAAATAGAACAAAATCTAAGGTATTCAGAAATAACACACCAAAAAAAAAAAAAAAATCCACACATGTACATCTTAAAAATCCATTTCTTTTCACTACCATGCAACTTCTGGAACACCAGTAATATCTAACTTTAAATATCTACTTCATGTAAAAGAAGATAGATTTAAGAAATGTACAAGTTCTGACTACTGAGACACTAACCATCCCACCTGAGGAAATATAAGCCAGCAAAGAGTTTTTACATGTGTCCATTTATTGATTGCTGGGAATATAGTCTATTGAGAATACATGCATGCGTCTGGGGAACCAGGGTGGGGCAGGGGGCATTTGAAGCAGGGTCACCCCAAAAGGCTGCTGCGGTTACTAAGGTAGTACTGAGCACACCTGAGACTCGGCGGGGACGACTCAGTCAGCCACAGAGCGCTGTGAGGCAGACTCGATGCCAAGTCCTTGGGAACTGACTCCGTCCTAACTAGTCGGGAACCGCAGGACGGGATTCAGCTGGCCGCCTGGGTTACAGGGAGGCCGGGAGTCGGCCGAATGCACACCTTCCCCATGCTGTTGTTCTTACCTCACATTCTTTCAGCAGTTCCATTTTTTACAATTTCTTCCGTATCAATTTAGAGGCCTTAGGATTATAAGCAGCTATGTAACAGCTATCTTGATTTGATTCCACCTCTACTGCTCAGCTACACCTGTTCTAATGTTGGAGCTTTATGCCGCATCACTAATTTTCTCACAGGATGTTTGCTGTAACTCACTGATACTATCAAATAATATTCCAGTTACCGTTAAGAGGACAGAAGCATTAAGTTACTGGAATGTCTTAAATCATAATTAAAAACTGTTTTAATTGTATATCTGCTACACATTCATTAACACAATTATAACCTGTAACTGAATAAAATGTTGAAACATATCAAATAAAGTAGTTACAGGCCACATGTTTCTCCCAAATTTTGCAATGAATATTTTCTTAAAATTATATCAATGTTGCTCAAGTTCAAGTAATACACACTACTTTTTATATTGTAGGAGAAATAAAACACAAAAAGACAAATAGGTAATGCAACAAAAGAGGGATGATTTGGCTTTTTTCAAGAGGCAGTCTCTCCCTTCCATGGATGGTTTCCTTCCCTTTGTGATTCAGGAGGACCAGCTATGGCCTGCAGCGCTGGACAAACCGAGGGTATAAGCACACATCTCGGATGTGGTACCGATTCAGAATCCAGGTTAAGAACCGCTCCAAGCCCAAGCCGTAGCCTCCATGAGGACATGTGCCGTATTTTCTCTGTTAAAACAAAAGCAAGGAGGAATAAAGGCCTAGCATAAAATTTCATTTAACTTAAACTATCCTGCCATGAAAGGAGTGCTAACTCATTATGGCTAAGAATTACACTTCTAACTCTGTGGGGCTCCAAGAACCAACTACCTGTTTTTCAGAGACAAATGAAACATAATGCCAGGCACTGGTATGCTTCAGTGACTTTCCTAAAAACCTGGGAGCCATAAGCCACTTCAGCAGTTGAGGTTTTCAAGTGAATTGAACTCATCCCTCAGCCAAAACAAAGCTGGGCAGAACCACATGCCGCAACCCCAAGCAGGAAACGGAATACGGTCCAACCACCAAGGACCGCCTCCAATTCCCTCCTTTACGAAAGCTCGATCTACAGACAAGTATTTCAATAAAGAAAATTTGGGAAATGTTTAAAACAATTGCTTACCTGATCTGTGTACCAGTAATAGGGAGCGGGGTCAATCCCTTCCCTCTTATAACCTGCCAGCATTTCTTCACTATCCCAGATACGCATCGAGCCTCCCACAATCTCACCGACATTGGGCATCAACACGTCCACCTTAAATACAAGCCAAAATGAAGACACACAGTTACTACCAGGTGACAGACACGGCACCCTCTACACAGGAAATGGAGAACACAATAAGCTCCCACAGCAAAACACTACCCCAAATTTCAACACTCTCCAAATCTTCTCACTGAACAAGGCACACCAACCCTTATCAGGGGATGAGAAACCCCACTTCTTTACACTCCGTCAGTCTACACTTAATAGTAAACATTACTTTGCAAAGAGCCACAGCCCTTTAAAAAAGTAAAATTACTACTATTCTATCAGAACTGACAGATTCCGTGAGGCGGGGGTCCTCTGGACATCGCTGCATGTAGAAGGACTTGATCTCCACGGGAAATCGACACAGCAAGATTGGCTCATTAATGGTGTCTGTCATCAGTCTCTCAGGAGCTTCTGGGATATCCTGGGGTCAAATGAGACTTCATTAACATGTACAGCTCGAAATGCAACAGGACAGAAGTAGCTCATTCACCACACACCAATATACCCCTATCCATAACCTACATGCATTTGTGTAAGGAACCATTCCTTTAAAAAAAAAAAAAAGGTCGCTGTATTTAAAAAACAAACATGGCTGTATAATTAACTGTTCAAAAATCTTCCCTTCTACAGAACAGTTCAAGCTGTTTAAGCAAGGAAAAGAGAAAACCCCAGTTCACCTCAGCTGTGACAAAATCCCATGTAGTCATTGTCCAGTGGCCCAAAGTGAATGTGGGCCATTTAGTTCATTAAGCAGGTTACTGGGGAACACTCTAGAACATCACTAGCATACATATGGTGTGTTATTAATCACACTAATCTTTAGACTCTCGCTACCTGCACTTCTTCTCTGCTGTAATAATTCAATTATGCCTTCACTGCTAGTAAGACACAGTTGTAAAACCAATCACCCATGTCATACTCAGAAGCATGCCCAAACTGGAGCAGTTACCAACTGCAAGCTGGATAATAATAAATCAAGTTAATCAGGTTCTTTCCCAAAGCAGCTTTCAGTAAACCACACATAAGCTCAAGTTAAAATTGAACTCTTGTCCTGGTAAAACTGATGGTGAGAACCAGCCAAAACTCAGTGACTGGTGTAATGTATGGACTGATACGAAGCTGAGCTATTTTCTGGTGTGGCTGCCTTCTAGCCCTGGCCCCTGGGACTTGGGCCCTCCGAGATGCAGACAGGAAGTAGCAGTAAGTGGGAGAGGGATGGACTCGGCTTGTACTCTGATCGCTTGAGACACCAGGGCTGTGCCTGAGCTTTAAAAGAAGTCTTACGGCACACCCTGTGAGGGCCGAACAGCAGTGACAGGCTCTGGGAGGACCACAAAGAACAGGCAATGCCGACACAGGCCCATCAGACATTTGACTCATTAAGTCCCTACAATGTTGCCAAATACTAAAAGCTGACTGGCAAGGCACAGATAAGGAGCCAGGGAGCTGCGTCTTGGCCCTTTGGTCAAGGCACAATTGGTCATGGCATGGGTGGGAGCCGGAGGCCAGAGGGAACAGGGCATTCCGACTCTACAGTTCCTGCTCTTTCCACTCAGTCACACTACTCTTGCAAAACACTTGCTCAAAGTACTCATTTTCAAGACAAAATCCTGTTTCTATACCCAGAGACATTGTGAATGATTTAAGCAGACCTGGTATACTGCTGTTCTCTGTGAATTATGCAGCAGCTACCCACATTTCTTCTATAAAACAATTAGATATGCAAATTTTACATAAGGAATGGTTAGACACATAGGAGAGAGGGCCTTGAACTATGGCACCAATCTCCACCCCAGTGCATGGTGGCAGGTGGATCCCAGGCACAGCCAACAAGCCGACAGCACCTTCATCTAGGCTTCCTCTTGGTTTCGCACTTCACCCGATGCGTATCAGCTCTCAATATCCTCTCCCATGATGGAGTTCTAAATCACCATTTCAAGGTGGAAGGGGGTGGTAGGGAAAGACCTGGTCCTTCACCCAATACAGTTTCCCCATCTTCTCAATCAGCCCTGCGGATGAAAGGATCTTAGCCGTCAGGGCCAACGAAGCATCACAAAAGCAGAACCAGGCAAAGGTGCGAGGGAAAGAAGCCAAACCCACTGATGCCGACGGGGCACGACAGAGGAGCCACTGCTCAGAGGGCCGGGCCACCCTGCCAAGGGATGGTCCTTCCTCCGAGGACCAGCACACAGGCCTGCATTCCTCGTCCACTGGCTGCAAGCAGCCATGCTTTGACACAATGCCACCTCTGAAACAGTGATCAGAAAGGCAAACGTACTTCCCCAAATTCATAGAAAGTTCCATCTTCTTTCTTTATATTGTGTTCTTTCAGCCACACAATAGCATCTGAATAGTTCATCCGCTTGAAAGGCCGTTTGGGGGGCTTAAAATTCTACAACAGAAAGGAAAAGCACAGCATACATAAAGAAACGAAAAACTGACACTCATATTTCCATTGAGAAAAAATGATTTTTCACTAGTAAATACCATTTGTTAGTAAACTAGATGACTGATTACAATCTTAAGCAGAAAACACAGACCTCTTCAAAGGTAAGCTAAAATACTACAAAATTACTGGCAATATAAAATTTTAGTCTTCACAACATATACTTATCAGCTTGATAAGCTATCAAATCTATCAAAAAAAAAAAAGTCGAGGACTAAGATTTCATGGGTTCTTCCAAAAATGAATTATCATGTTTAACTTCCAAAGCATCCCACCTACCGGGTTGAGGTCGTACACTATGCTTGCTGCGGGGGACTTCAAGACTCGGTCCACTACATCACAGACCAAGTCCTCCAGCCGGTTCAGGAGGTCCTCAAAGGTCAGGAAGGGGCACTCGGCTTCCACGTGAGTGTACCTGAGGAACCAGACTCCAGCTCAGTGCTCTGCTCTTAGTTTGTCACAAGTAAAGATCTAAATATTGGAAAACCGTCCAGAAAGGTAACATCTCAACCCTGTTCACCAGTTTCCAGCTCTAACTTTTTTACTCCCCTTTTTCCTTTTTATAGTGTTTCCTCAACATATAAAGCATCAGAACAAAATTTTACAAAACAGGTATGATCTAAGAGACAAAACATACTCTCCCACTATCCTCTTAAATATATCAAATTTTTGTGCAAAGATACCACTTAACAACATAAATATTCTTTATTGGAAAGATGATTAAAATAACAGAAGTAAGACAATTCCATACTCAGCCAGATGCCTTCGCGTTCTGGATTGTTCTGCCCTGTACGACTGTGCAATGCAAAAAACATCTCCCATGGCTGGGATGCAGGTCTCCAGGTACAACTGAGAGGACTGAGTCAAAAATGCCTCTTCTCCAAAATAGTCGAGCTTGAAGAGGGTAGCGCCGCCTTCTACCTGTGTCTGCACTAACGTTGGAGGAGTCACCTGCCCACATGCAAAAGGAAGAGTAAGCAGAAGCTGCTGGGACTGCCGCTGTTCAAGTTTCCAAATGGCAAGAAGGGCAGCATTGGCACAAGATGACAACACACACTTACTTCATAGTAACCCCTGTCAAAGAAGTGGTCCCTAAAGCACCTGGTGACCACCGAGCGTGCTTTCAGGATTTTGGACATGTTTTCTCCCCGGATCATCATGTGTCTGTTGTTGAGCTGGACATCGACGTCAGACTCCTCGTTGATCAAGTTATCAGCTCCTCCAGCTGGGGCCAGCCCAACGAGTTCCCAGAAGTCACAGCTCAGCTCGTGACCCCCTGGAGCCTACATTTTTTCAAGTGAGGTGAAGGGAAATATTGGGAGGCAGAAGGAAACAAAAAGTTAACACAACCAAAGACTAAGTCAACATGCTTGGTCAAGAGAAATTTCTAGGAATCTCGTTGCTATTAGTTCTACCTCTCTGAGAACAAAGACACAGCAATTCAATGTCATATCAAAATTTTTACATTTTCTAACCAGAGTAAACACACCCACATATTTTTTAAAACATAAAATCAATTGTTAATCCCACAAATGGAGTTAACTACTAATTGTTTAATAGTTATATTATTTCTAGACAATAACTTAACACAGCTATCTGCATTGAAAAACTTCTTAAATGTAAAGCTTTTTCTAAAGGCTATTTATTTTGGGAGATACACATATTTGGAATAGAAATTCACATTCTCCCATATTAACCTACTAAAAGTGACCTGTTTTAAAAACATTGCATGGAATACATAATTATACACCAAGTAGCATCATGACAATCACTCTCTGAGATACTAATTTTTTACGCTAACTCTTCAAGCAATATTTCAAGTAGATTAGAACTTTAATTTGCTCCCTCTTGTGGCTACATGTTGGATTCCTTTGTTTACTTTCATAGTAAATAGAATCACAGTGGTTACTTGAACAGTTACAATTAGCTCTAACTGCTGTAGGTTAAGTGTCTCCTGGCTAACTACAGGGGCCAGTATTGCCACAGAGTGGGAAAACCATGGCCCACAACATTGGCACCTGTATGGATGCTAGTTTGTGTCCCAGCTGTTCCACTTCCAATCCAGTTTCCTACTATTGTGTAGGGAAGCAGCAGAGGATGGCCCAAGTGTGTGGGTCCCAGCCATCCAAGTAGGAGAGTCGTGCATCCAACTTGGCTCAGTCCTGGCTCTTGTGGTCATTTGAGGGTGAATCAGAAAATGGAAAATTCTCTCATGGTTTCCCCCTTTCAAATAAACCAACTGTAGTTATATTTGGTCATTTTTAAAGGTTTATTCATATATTTGACAAGAATGACAGAGGGCTCTCATTTCCTCTCCACATGGCCACAATGTCTGGAAATGGCCAAGGCCAAAACCAGGAGCTTCACCAGGATCTGCCACGTGGGTGGCAAGGACTTGGGCCATCAAACACGAGGTGGAGGCAGGACTCAGTCACAGGCACTGCAACATGGCATGTTGGTTCCAAGTGGTAGCCTAACTGCGGTACTGCAGGTCCTGTGTCTATGTTTACAAGAAGTTTTCGAACTCCTAGAAAGTTTCAGGTTTAGATCGCTATCTTGGAATTTTTTGGTGGGTGGCATTTATTTCCACTTCACTGACAAGTGATTCAAACACTCATAGCAAAGTAACTACAGTACAGCCCATGAGGATGACCCAGGAATTATGTCAAGGTAGAATTCCCTGAGGTCTTTTTATTTTGAGCGTGCTACCATTTGAATGTCTCTGCCAAAACTCGTGCTGGGATCTGGGTCCTCGTGGGAAGTGTCTAGGTCAGCCGCCCTCATGAAAGGATTCACGCCATCGTCTCAGGAGTGAGTGGGAGCCAGGAGCCCTGTGGATCTGCCTCGCCTGTAACCATGCAGGAGCCAAGACCTCATCAGAGGCAGCTCTTGACGTTAGACTTCAGTCTCTAAAAATAAACTTCTTTTCTTTACACATTATCCAATCTCTGGTGTTCTAGCTACAGAAAAGAAAAAAGATAAGTTGTATCATGTATGTATGTCCCTAGAAATGTTAAAAAGCTTAAAAAAATTTAACAAACGGTACACATTTGTATACTTATATGCGAAACACCAGAAGTACACAGACAGTGGAAAATCAGCCAAGAAAGAAATGCCCGTTCATTCATCAGGAAGGAAGTCAGTCCCTCACCTGCTTGCCTTTTGGGGTCAGATTCAGCATCCCATACACGGCCACACTACTCTCGGTGGACAAGACCACTCCGTTGTAGCACTGACACTATCAAAACAGCAATGTCCAAATTCAGTTATTCATACTGACATTCAAATATTATTATGGGAGTAAACTAACAGTATTTAAAAAAAATAAATTATCTAGTCAAATACTGAATAAGAATTAAGACTGCCATTGATTCTTACCTTAAGAGCAGTTTCTCTGGGTACCAGAGATTTAGCCACATACACATTTATTTATTTAAAATATGTATAAACGATAGGAGCCCAAGCTGCTTAAAATATATCAACAGTTTAACTTTTTTTACACTGTCTACCAAAATAATACATAGACCCCCTCTCTGGTATGGTTTTCAACTCTCATTAAAGTTATCAGAAAAAAAGTGATGGGGGAACTTGACAAAGAAGGAACAAGGCACCCACCCCACTAATCCTAAAACAAGATAGTCACACATCCCCATATGCAATGCAATCATTAGAGCAGAGTTTTGTGCATGAAATCATGGTTAAAAAAAAAGAAAGAAATCTAACCTGATCTAACCACAGGTTATAAAGAAAAGAACACGTTAAATGATACAAGGATGCAATTAACTAAATCCAGAATGTGGGAAGTCCCACAATACAAATGGCCAGATTTTTTTTTAAATAAATGAATAGCAAGTGGGTGGGAAGACGGGAGAGAAGGAATGGGAGGAGGCAATGTGAAAGACTAAAATAAACTTCAAAGTGTTGCCAACTAACGTAGCAGGTGGCTTTTACTTTGATCCTCATTCAAACCCACCAGCCAAGTAACAGGCCATGGAGAATCTACTAGATGACACTCAGGTGTTGAGCTGATTCAGGGATGGGAGTGATAAAAGCAGATGTGCACATGCAAGTATATTTTAACAAAATAGGAGTAAGCAGAAGAGAAAAATAAGCCAAGATTAATAACCTGTATGTCAGTAATTCCTGAAGCCCAGTGATGGCCACATGACCATTCTTTTGCCACACTCTATTTTCATGTGTTGGAAAATTTCCACAATGTATGTTTTTCCCCTAGCTTTATTATGCTATAATTCAAATATTAGTGAAATAAATCTAATTTTCCTCCATAAATGAAATATTTACCAACTCATCCGACAAGACACACTGAAGATAACCTGTACCATCCCGTAACACCAGGAACATTAAATTCTTTCCTAAGAAAAACAGGAAACAGAAATTTAGTCAGACACTTACAGAGTCCTTCTCACAGTTTAACTGTATACAGGGAAAGCCCCAAGGTGAAAATTAAATGTTCAAACCTCCCATTTGGCCCTCTCTCTACAAAGCACCCTTCATGTGACTACTCAGAATTCGAAAAGCATTTTCTTCATTGCTCTTTCAGATCATTTAGAGTCCCAATCATGCACACGATCAGGGGAAGGCAAGACAGGAAGCAACAGGAGTTAAGATGCTATATCTAATCCACTTCAAATTCACTGACAAGTCCAGTACAGCGCCAGGACACAGCAGCAAATACAGCAAGGATGTTGAACGCAGTCTTTTTCCTGTTTACACATTGACTTAAATGAAAGATTTCATAATCATTTACAAGAAACACACATGTAATACAATTAGAGAAGGAGAAAGCAAAATGTCAGACCAAGACAGAAGCAGAATGCACACACACAAAGAGGTACAACTACATCCAAGGGGCCAATGTTGTCGCACAACAGGTTACTTGCAACACCAGCATTCCTTATCAGAGTGCCATGCGAACCCTGGCCCCTCCACTCCAGCTCCCTGCTAACATGCTTAAGATGGCAGAGGAAGATGGCCCAAGTGCTTGGGCCCCTGCCACTCAGACAGCAGTTGTGGCTGCAGTTCCAGGCTCACAGCTTTAGCCTTGGCCAACCCCAGAGGTTGTGACCATTTGGGGAGTGAAGCATTCAGCAGGTGAAAGATCTCGCTCTGTCTCCCTGTCTTCCAAATAAATGAATCTTTACTAAACAAATTGAAGAAGCCAAACTGTGGTCAAATTCCAGACCTGAATCTGAACTTTATATAATACAATCTGTTTTATTAAATAATTAAATGTGGTACTGGATAGGTCTTGATCACTGTAGCTGTTAACAGTTAAAAACAGTATTCAAATAATTATTCAACTCAACAATTCTGTTAAATAAGACCATATTTAGTATATAAATCACTATATCCTTTAAAAAGCCAGCATACCAAAATCATATTTACTCTTAAGCAATTTTAAAAGTGTTCTTCTTCAGCTAAGACCAAGGGTATTTCAAATTGAGAAAAGAAAAGCTATACCATTCACCTTGCCTCCGCAGCCTATGGACCCAACCAAACACCTTTACTCTTTGGCCTCTGTATCCTTCTAAAGCATGAATCTTCACCTGTCAAATTAAAACAAGTAATATTTGACCAATTATTTATGTCATCTGTCATATACCAACATGTTCACAGATAATAAACAGACAGAAATAAAGTGTTAAAAATTATAAATAATGCAAAATTAAAGGCCATCACTCTACCATGGGTAAAAACCACAAATTGTATCATACTGGAGTGGTTTAAAAAAAAAATCCATTGCACTCTAGATGTACTGACCCCTGCGATTTCCCCAAATGTGGGAAATTCAACTGCATAATTTGTGGTAATGGGGGACTGCATTCCCCTTCCCCTGAATCAAAAAACAAAACAAAACAAAAACAAAAACAAAAAACGAAGTCTTTAAGTCAATGCTTCTTTGTGCAAAATCAGCAATGAGAAGCAATAAATCGGTGTCACAAGTGGAGCACCTGCTTTCTGAAGTAACAATCCCAGTCCACGCTGACCTGTGGCCCCTCACCACCCCAGGATATGAAAAGGAACCAAGGCCAACACTTTCTATGGGGCACTAAAAACCCCAATCCCGTCACTAGGAAAATGGGAAAAGTATAATGACTCATCAGATGAAATGCACTGATAGCTCAGCAATCTGTCTGGGTTCCAGAAAGAACAGAAGGAAGACGAGTGAAGCCAAACTCGTACAATTCTAAGTGCTTTCTGTAACGGTAAGGAATGGGTCCTAGAGAGGACAACATCCCCTGAGCATCCCACAGCACAGCCAGACCTGCCCACAAGGCCAGTCAAGGTTTACTCCTGCCCCCCACCCCCAAGGACGGTAAAGGCAGACACGGTAAAACCCGTGCCCTTACACCCAGGAAAAAAGAGCTCATGCAGCCACGCCCAGAATATGAGAATTGATTGACACACGTACACATTTTGGCTCTGGAAGACTTGGATCATTTTTAATGATAATCTTCTTTGCCTCTTCTAGGTTCTTTTCTCTTCTCAAGTTATCTTCCGCCTGATATTCAGGATAAAGGAATTCATTAGCATGGCTCCCAGTGCTCTACCTTCCAAAGTGTCCACAGTGGCAAACTCACAGCTCACCTCTTTCTTTTCCCGGGATTCGTTCTTCATTTGTTCCCTATGCCACATTTTTCTAATGTTCTTCATCTGTGACTTAGAAATAACATCCCACCTCTAGAGAGAAACAGAGACATTTTTTCAAGATTTCTGATTTGATGAAAATTTGCCAACAAAATAAAACTCAGTAAAAATTTCTGGTTCACCCTACCTCATTTTCCTTTTGTGAATCCACATAAATGGTAGGAAACGGTTCCTTCCCTACTGTCAGCAAGGCCTTGAGTAAGAGAACGAAAGAGAAAAAAATTCAACTTTACACAATACTTAAAAATGAAAAATCAATGAGAGGGCAGCTTTTACACTCTAGAATGCATTCAAGAGCCAAGAAGAAGAACACACAGAGGTCCCAACAGCCAAAGCCAATGTGTGAAGAATGGCTGAAACCACCAAGGAATGCTTCGCTCTGTCAGGCGTGGGTGGGAAACCTTGGCCACTGGGATATTTACAACACACAAAATTATCAACTTAAAAATTAGCCTGCTACAGAATTAGTAAATTCTTAGTCCAGTCTGCAGTTTGCCTGGATAGGAACAGACCAAATGATTTCCCAAGGCTGTAGACAGGCTGTGGGCCGGGTGCTCTGTAGCATGGCTGGAAGCCTTCAGATGTTTTCACAAATAATTCCAGCAAGTTCCATCACGCAGCCCCCAGCACAGACACAATGACAACTGAGGAGACAGCCGCCAGCAAATGGAGACTGACTGTAGATGACAAGTAAAGCCAAGGAGGCAGCGAAGATACTGTTGATTCTTTCAACAGCATAATAGTCAAATACATCAAAATTCTGACAAGCACAGGATCTCTTTTCACCAATTCTGGGACAATCAGGCAGTGATATTTATCCACCACTTCATAACCTACAGCCCATGTTCCTTTTTCAATAGTTGAAGTACATAAAAGGTGAATACTGTGTTAACTGCCACAAGTACTCTTGCAAAATTTTCCCCAAATTCCTAAGTCAAAAAAGAAATGCAATGAATTATTATTCTTGCCCCAGGATCTGAAGCTTGCAAAAACTGACCTTTCCTAAAGCAACATTTAGTCACAACTTTATGGTTAATAGAGAAGGCAGGCGGGAGGCTCACCTGAGAACATCTGAGAGTTGGTAGTCCACGATTTGACAACACAGGTATACACTCACGTACTGCCTGCCAGTGCTTTGGTCAACATGGCACAATGTACATTATTACACTGCCCAGGGACTTGTAACTCTCTGTTTTTAAGGACACTGCGAAGTTCCCACAATGACAAAATCGCAAGTGACACAGTTCTAAAATCACAACCTTGTTGCTAAGTGATGCGTGGCTGTACTTGTATTCCATTCAAACCATTTAGTTTGGGACAGCCTGTTCTTATCCCTCCTGACACTGCTGGAGCTGGAAGGACCAAACAGCCTTTGCCCAGAGCTGGTGCCCAACCAACTGAGAAACAAGTCTTCCTTCTAAGAATTAAAAAGCAACGCCCACGTAGGACACACATAAGCATGACTCCAAAGAGTGAGTATGTCCAGCTTAGGAGAATTGACATAACAAGGACCCCAGCATTCCAATTAAACAGGGAAGCCCATGACTGCTTAAGGAGGGCTGGACCTCACCCTAATCTGAGGCAACAAGCCACCTGACACTCCTGGAGTGAGCTCAGGCTCTCCAGCAAACCCTCTGCAACTGCACCTGGCTTCCCACATCAGTTAGGGGAACATGCTAACCTCGTGGGAGAATCTAAGGTCCTGACAAATCACAGCAGATTTATAAGCTGATTCCAGTGGCAAGCTCCAGTGTCACCAGCCTGCCCAGCTCACAGCTGCGTCAGGGAGAGCCCATAGCAGTCACACCCCCCAAGCTTCCCCACTCTGCACCACACTGTGGCCCGCCATCAAGTCACCAGGAGGCCTGCTACGAGTCACCTGGCCACTGCTCAGCATCACTGAAAAGGTGCTCTGCAATCTTACCAGACCTGGGAACCTGATGTAAAGAAGACACCTTGTTCACATGTTCAAATAAGCAGACAAGCCTTAAGGCTATTCCCTTTCCTGGAAATTCTCTTCCCAAGCTTAGCTGACCAGCCCAACAGTAACAGAGGCAAGCCCACGGACTTGCGCTGGCTCTGTTTGCTCCACAAGCTCCTACCTTGAGGCCTGTTTTGAACGGCTTCTCCTTGCTTCCATCTCCTGTGGTGTCGCTCCCCTCTCGGTCCGAGACATACAGCTCTGCTGTTCTCGCGGAAAAAGAGTAAGTCACTTGTCTGGTCAATAACTGTGGGCCATCTAACATCCGACCACCTGACCCGGTTAGTCCCTTTGTAAACTGAACAAGCACTGACTTGTGAAAATGCCCACAGATCAAACCTGACACCGCAAGGATCTTCCCACTCCCCAGGCTTTGAAAACGAAGTTTATTATTTTTTTTTTTCTTAAAATTTGTGCTACTGCTTCTATCTACTTGTACACCCAACAATAAAACGAGGGTTCTGAAGTTGGCCAAACTCGGTTGGAATATTGGATGTTGTACTTAAAGAGCCAAGTGGGGGGCGGGGTATCTCCCCATCTATAAAGTAAGGAAAGCCACTCCCATCTGAAAACTGAAACAAATACACCAACGCAGGCAGGTGCACAGACGGCATATTTAAATATAAATACATATTCGCCTCTGGTCAGTGGATACGCTCTGACCAGCTCCAAAGCGGACACGACACTTTCTCATTCTATGGGTGCTCAGGGCCTAGGACGGCCGGCCCGGGACCCCGAACCCCTGCCCCCGGAGAGGCCTGGCCGCTGGCTCCGTCCCTCCGTCTCCCCGCCGAGGTCCAGCACGTCCTCATCCCAGGCGCGCCCACTTTGCTGGCACCGTACACAGAGCCTCACTCACCTAGCACCATCCCTGCGGTCGCCCTGGCCACCTCCAAGGACATCACCCCCAACACCACGGCCTCCCGGTCACCCCAACGTGCTCCGCAGCAGGCTCCCAGCACTGAGGCGTTGCATCAGACAGCGCTGTGCCGAGGTCGCACCCGTGACTCAGCCGAGCGTCGCGGCTCCATTGGTTACTAGAGCAGGGCGAGTGGCGCTGAGGACGCCATGTTTAGTTAGGGCAGAGGCAGCTTCCGGTCAAGGACCAGAAGTCCTGCCTCGCTCCCAATGCTGGCCAGCTCTGAGACAGCTTCGTTTCCGTAGCTCTTGTGTTCCGAAGTGGGCGCAAGGGCTCAGCATCTCTTTCGGTATCAAGTTTTCCGTGAGAATCCAGTTCTGTTTCCAACTGTAAGGTGCGCCCGAGTCCCGTAGAGACCAGCCCAAGGATTTTTTCTTAAATACCAGGTGGCTGAAACACTATTTAAATCAATGCCAGCAGCAAACGTATTGAGACACCCCCCCCGACACACACACACACACTTCCAATGAGCGGGGGATAAAAGATGGTGGAGAAACTTTTTCTACTTTTAGAGACCGCTGCTGGGAAGGCCATAGCAATATAATGAGCAGGACTAGGGCTTTGGGAGCAAACACGATTGTGAATTCTGGGTCTGCCTTGTTACTGTGTTCCTTGGGATACCTTGACTAACTCTGAGCTTCAGTTTCCGTAACAGGTACCAAACACAAGGGCGTCTCTCCCCCCCCCCCCCCATGAGGGAATCCCAGAGTTTGTCATTAGGGCAAAGGATAATATCTTTGTTAATGAAAGAAAGTCTGAAAATAGCTCCCTCCCTACATTCAGGGCCCATCCACAGTATGAACCCCTTTGTACATACAGAACGCTTCTCTGGGTTTCGTAGGCATTTTCGACTTCTGTTTGCTTGTGAGCTCTCTATTGCTGAAAATCAACTACCCACACCTGAGCAGCTTGGAACAATCAGGGATTTGGTCCATGAATCATGCTACGGGTGGGTATGGCATTCAGTTCAGGGCCTGGCTGGGTGAATATCTACTCCCAACCTCTACTGGTGGCCGTTTGCCTGCTGGGCTCCGCATCAACAGCTCCTGCCATCAGTCAGTCACAGCAAATGATGGGAGAAGACAAGCCCTTATTGGTTACCGATGGTGTAATGTACTACCCCACACTTCCAACACCATGGTGGTCTCCTGTTCTCCGCGTGGCTTCGAGTCTGCAAGGGCTGCCATCCAGAGGTGTCACCTGGGACTAATTCACCCTGATTGAGGCTCCCGAAGCTCGTGGCCAGGCAGTTCTTTCACGCTCACTCGAGCACCTACGGCAGGAAAGCCCCTCACCCTACTGCATGGGTTCTCTGCGTACAGCAGCTGGCTTCCTCAGAGCGAGAGCAGAAGACAAAAAAAGGTAAAAGCCACACACTTCCTTGTCCTGCCTCAGAGGTGGTGCGCTCCTGGATTCAGTAGAATTGGGCCTCTTGGTCCTGCCTATATTCAAAAAGAGGTAGCGGCCAAGGCTGTGGGTACTTCAAGGGCGAGTTCTGGGGCCCTCTTAGGAAGCTGCCTGCAACAGGCTACCGAAATGGAAGCTGTGGTGCCTTTTATAACCTGATTTGTTAAGTGACATTTCATAATGGCTGTCATGCTCTGGTCATACAGACCAACCCTGGTGCACGTGAGAGGAGACAGTCCAGGAAATGAATCCCAGGAGGTGGAGCTCAGTGGGCCCTGAGAAAGCGGGTGCCTACTGCAGCCCGTTGGGCAGACTTCCCTTCGTTCTGCTCTGAGCCCAGGGGCTGCCTTAGGGGGACTGCCTCAGTGGGCTCCCTTGTTGCATGCTGCCAATAGGGAACGCCTTAAGGGACATGCCCTTACCCAAAGGCCACAGTTCCTCCCAGACAATGTCAAGAGACCTTTCATGAGTCTGGTTTTATCTGATGCTTCACACTGGACGTGCACAGCAACACTCAGCTGTGAAGTATAAAAGGGCATCCATATGACTATGCCCAAGCAAGAAGCTATGCAAGAAGGAGAGGTAGGTTACTGCCGCCTCTTCAGTCCATACCAGTAGGCTCAACTGACTTCTGTAAGTGCGGTTAGTAGAGAATGATAACACTGGGCTCAGATCTGACAACTGCCCAGTGTGGATAGCTGCTATGTTCCTATCTCGCTGGTGGCTCTGAAAAGATATTGGCAAAGGGACATCAACTTGAGCAATCATGCTGAGAAGTATGATTGAGTTTTTTGTTTCTCATATAAATAGTATTGTTAAAACTGTGGGTCAGCATAGACTTGGCATGGGCACCTGTGTGGGGCCCAGTGGACCAAGCCAATGTGGAGCTTAGTCACATTGCTGAGCTTGAGCTGTTTGCTTTGGCTGTAGGCAATGAACTAAACTATGAAAGTGCTCAGTTACTTAGCTGCAACCAGCTGAGCTGGGACTAAGCTATAACCAATGAAGTTGATCTCCATACCTCGCTTTGGCAAATGCTGTCTAACTGTGTTGGGTGGGATTGCTGGAAGCAGCTCTGATGCTGGGCGTTGTGTGAATTGCTTTTGTTTGGTGGTCTTTGCTCAGCTGTCCTGGATAGCACTGATGCTGTCCCTTTGAACAGGCAGAGCTGGATCCCAGGTGAGCTCCACCCTCAGCAGGAGGTAAGGAGACCTGATTAAAAGGAAGATCAGCTGAGCCCCTCAGGCGCACTCTTTCCTTGCTGCACCCAGGAATTGTGGGTAAGCTTTCTTAGGTTCCACATCTTCATGAATTTGCTTTGGGGCTGAAGTTGAGCACCTTCATTTTGGCGTAGACTAGGTACTGTCCAATGTATAAGGTGTCCAAAGTTGAAATGGATTCAGTAGGAGCAGGAACGGCGAGTGAAGGCCCCTCCCCAGCTCTCACGCATTGAGTCTTTAAGATAGACAACCCTCAGGTGCCTTACTGCCTTCAGTGGTACGGTGGACAGCTAGAAGATTCATGGATTCATCCGGGTGAGTTCATGCTGTAAGAACATGTAATCTTGGGGTTTGTGCTATAGGAGGGTTATGATCATTTAGGGATGCTTGTGGTGGCTTCCTGGGCCAGATGTCACCTTGACTGAGTCCGTATTCTAAACCGTCTTCATTTGAAACCAGTCCACTTGCTGTGGGTGAACAATAGGACCCATCTTGTAGTTTGTTTTGAGAGATGGACGAATCTTACCTGGAATTACACTGGTTACACAAGGAAGGTTTAATTTGTAACTGAGTTATGAGTATTTTTGTAATGGTAGAAGATTAAAAGATGTGAATCTATGCAAACTTTCAAAAAAGTTCATGGAACTAGGAATTAAAAGGTAAGTATATTTTGATTTAAAAAAATGTGAAAAATCAAAGTCCATGCATAGTTTTCCACAATATTTGTTTCCATAAGCTTTTGGAGATAAAACCTGTGAGGCCAGGCTGTTTCTTACCCTGGCCACTGCTAATCATCCCAGCCAACACCTGTTAGGGCAGTAATAAGGCTGATTAACCAAGGGTGAGGGCCCCTTGCTGAGCTGAACAAAATGATGAGAGGGCGCAGAAGGTGTGCTCTGGTTTCAAGGGAGATGACGGGACCCCTGAAAGTGGGTGCGGGTCTGCTTTGCTTTCCTACCCTATCCCTGTGATAGGAATTGTTTTTTGGAATGTGGCTTTGGTGGTTCTGTCTTTAAATAAGTGGATGGGAACTTGTTCTTGCATATTGATGTTTTTCCAGGAATTTCAACTTAATGTTCTAAAGCAATTGTTTGGGGTGTTGTTCCCTGGGCTGCTTCAGTGACACATTTTGTTAAATGAGGAATTCAGGTATAACTGTAAACAAAGAGTAAATTTGGTGAGTATAAACAAGGTGATGGTTTGTGGACCAACTTATCATAGTTTCAGGAATTTGTTTTAATGACTTGAAGTTATGTGATTTAAGTAGTAGATTCTTGTGAAATGTCTGAGTCATTTTTAAAGATGTGGAAACTTGCTTGAGGCAACCATTATGTTGTGTATAATGGAGGAAGACGGTTTAATAAAGATGATAGTCTAATAAAAACTGACAATATGATCTTGACTAATGGGAGACATCTGGTTGTTGTGGGCAAAGGCATATTCTAATATTTTTCCAGGTTTTTGTCTCACACTAAGAATTAAAAATTTTGTCAGAAAGGCAGAGTAGGGAGAGATGGAGATCTTCCATTCACTGTTTTTTTTTTTCCCCCCAAAAGGCTGCAACAACCAGGGCATGACCAGGCCCCATGAATCTACTTTTTTATGCAGCTTAGAGAACTCTTTTATTTTATTTATTTGAAAAAAAAAAAAAGTTGCAGAGAGGGAGCTCAGAGATCCTCCATCTCCTGGTTTACTCAGGAGCCTAGAACTTCTCCCCAGTCTCCCACATGAATGCAGTGGGCCCAAGGACTTGGGCCAACTGTTTCGAGTTAACAGATTCTATCCCCAAAATAATTTTGGAGGCAGATTCTTAGGAACACAGGAGTCTTTATTCGCCGGCCAGTGGACTTTCCCATACCACTGTGGCCACTGTCGGGGATTTTTAAACTCACACTGGCATGAAAAACTATCCAATCAATTAAGTTAACATTGACTTGGGCACAAAAGATTATCCAGTCAACTAGGCTCACATTGGCACAGTATGACAAAGAGAAACTGTTAGGAATTCTTGTCTACTCAAGGCTGGGCACTCTTTCCTCCCAGAATCGCTCTCAGATGCATGAGAACACCCCAGTTCTGATCCGGCTAACTGGCTGGTAAAGAAAGTGATAGACACAGGAAACCTGTGCTTTGTTGGTCTGAGCTGTCAGGGGAAATATCGTAGCTGCAAGCTAATCAGAATAAGGGGAAGGCCAACCAACTACAACCCAACTACCAGGCACCGCTAAGAGAAACAGACTAATAATTATACTTCTGTGTCTCTGAAATGTCTCTTGTTCTCCCGAAGGCCTGTGTCAAACAGGATATGACTTGTTGAGGCTCTGCCAGGCAAATAAAAGTAGGGCCTATCCTGAAATGAGATATTTTCTTGAGCTATACACTCTTGTGGCAAGGGTGAAGCTATGGACAAGTCAGAATATTTTAAGGGATCAAGTTTAACTGGACCCATTTTCTATTGCCTGGGTTGCCACACAACTTCCACTGCTTTTTCAGGTATACTAGCAGGGAACTGGATTGGAAATGGAGCCACTGGGTCTTAAACCAGTGCTCATGTGGAATGCCAGTGGCAATTTTACCTGCTATGCCATGATGCTAGAGCCAGGAATGTAATATTGATAGCAAAAAATAACTATGGAAAAAATAGAATTCTTACTCTCTACACTAAAATGTGCAAGAAAATGTTTGGTCCATTTCCAGTACACACTGGAAAATTACTGTTAGCTGACTTGGAGATGTAGCAAAACTCACTAGCAAACAGGATGTTATGAATTAGCAAACTCACAAGAGGAAATTTAAGTACAGAGGAGGAATGAGGAAGATAACTTTGTAACTTAGGCAATGTCCAGGAAGACTGTATATCCCATACTACTCAGGCAGTGGGGAACCAGAGGCGGGACCCACATGCTAGCATGTGTAAAGTGCATGTTGTAACTGCTACTGAAGTGCCTGCTCAGCAAACACCCTATTTAGAAAGTCTCGCTTTGACTGTGCTTCCAGAGTCCTAGTCTATTCTGGCATGGGCAGATGAGCCTATTTCCCACAAAATGACCAGGTTTTCTTGGGGGAATTCATCCACTGCTGCCAGAAAATAGAGGTTTACTAGGTTTTTTGTTGATTTAAGACAACAGTCTTCTAGTAAACAGTTACAATTTACCCTTCTGGCTCTGTGACTTTGTGTGATTGTTTTTGAAATGTTTGGCATTTTGGATTGATAAATGATTGCTTTTTCAGTGGTCTATGATTTTTTTTTTTTACCTGGGGAGAGTTTTAAGTGCTTTATATATATTTGATTGAGTTTCCAAAATCAAATCCTGGATCACATCTTATGACCTGAAAGTAATTTGCAGACATTCCAGACAGGGCCCTTGGAAGGAAAAGATAAATTCATTAGGCTTATTTGATTTGAGAAGTTGTACAGGAGGCATTGGCAATTGAATCATGCTGTCTTTGAGTATGGATGTGTTCATGTGCATTCTAGAAATTCCATTAAATTCATAGAAATGACACTGCTATAATTTTTTTGGTTACAGTCCTATTGTCTTAAGACAATCATGATATGCCTGGTTTTCTTGTCAATTCTGGGTATGATGAACTGTCACTAAATGTTTGGCATGACTGTTCTAAGTCTGCCACCTGGTTGTTTGGATTCTTCTGCAAAAGTCTTTGCAAATGACTGCGTTCTGAAAGGCATGTTTGTCCTTACGAAAATTTGACCGTCTAAGCACAAGCCTTTAATCACTTAGAAATCGTATCATTGGATTGCTTAAGAATTCTTAGAATTCTGATGGGGAGATTATTCCCCACCTCCCCAAGACTTAATCCAGCATCAGTGAGAACAAGAACTGAGTGAATCACGGGGAAATGCTGTGGCAGAATCTCCTGGTGGCTCCGCCATGCTGCACTTGTTGAGATGCGCAGTCTGAATTAAGTTGATCCAAATCAGATTTCCTGTTATCACAGGACATTCAGTGATGTAACCAGGTTCTCTGTGTTAATTACTTTCAAATATGCACTCACTCTCGCCTTAAGAATTATTTATTCTAAAGGAAGCATTAGAGAGATCAATTAATCTTCACTCCCCTGAAAAGGCTGCAGCAGCCAGGCCTGGGCTGGTCCAGAGCAGGAGTGTTTTCCTGGTTTTCCCATGTGAGTACGGGGTCGAGGCATTTAGGACATCTTTTGCTGCTGCCCAGGCACATTAGCAGGGACTTGAACCAGTGTGTGTCTGGGATGCTGGCTCAATAGGTGGTGGCTTTACTTGCAAGGCTGCAGTGCTGGCTCCTGCTCCCTGTTCTTGTGTGGGAGTAGTATACATCCCTTCTTCATTTAGTTCGGAGTTTCTTCTAAGAGATCAGCAGACATGAAGTAAGCCAAGCTTTAAAATTTGCTGTCCAATTAAGTTTGTTTTCTTGTTTCTCCTGACTCCATGGAGAGTGTGCCCTGCTCAGGCCACTGGTCCAAAGGAGGCGAAAGACACATGGACAACACAGGAGCCCATCTTCAGCATGGAGATGAACCCTGCCAAACTCAGTGTAGCTGGGGCTGGGTCCTGGCTAGAGGAGGATGGGATGAGGTGTTTGAGTTCGGAGGCAGTTCTCAATTGTCTCTCTGTGTCGTAGTAGACAGAAATGTTCCTCGTCAGGCCCGTTAGGTCAGCTATGAGCTCACCCTGGCATGCACCGAAGCTTGTAGTTACTACAGCATACAGTCTCCAGTGTAGCACAGTACATGCTATTTTTTAAAAAAGATTTACTTATTTTTATTAGAAATTAAGATTTATAGAAAGAAAGATCTTCCATCTGCTTGTTTACTCCCCAAGTGGCTGCAATGGCCAGAGCTGGGCCAATGCAGAGCCAGGAGCCAGGAGCTTCTTCTGGGTCTCCCGTGCAGGTGTAGAGTCCCAAGGCTTTGGGCCGTCCTCTACTGCTTTCCCAGGCCATAAATAGGGAGCTGGAAGTGAAGTGGAGCAGTGGGGACATGAACTGGCACCTAAATGGGATCCCAGTGCATGCAAGGCAAGGACTTTAGCCGCTAGACTACCACACTGGACCCTGAATGCTAAATTTTTTGAAGATGTATTTATTTTTATTGGAAAGGCGGAGAGGAGAGACAGAAAGATCTTCCATCTCCTGGTTCACTCCCCAAATAGCTGCAACAGCTGGAGCTGGTCTGAAGCCAAGAGCTAGGAGCTTCCTCCAGGTCTCCCATACAGATACAAGGGTTTGATCCATCCTCCATTGTTTTCTCAGGCCACAAACAGGGAACTGGATGGGATGTGGAATAGCCAGGATATAAATTGGTGCCCATATGGGATTCCAGTTCCTGCATGGTGAGGACTCCAGTTGCTAGGCTACCATCCTGGACCCATTACATGCTATTTGAAAAGTGCATGTGTTTCTGTGGTTTGCATGTAATGATTGAGGCGTGTATGACCGTCATTGAGGCCAGTAGGCAAGAATCTTTAAAGAATCTTCATGTCGATGAAAAACCACCTCTTCTGATACCAATGATGGGACAGTGAAGGGGAAGTGGGACAGGGAACGTAGAATTAGGAGCTCCCCCAGCCCCTGTTATTCTTCTCTCATCCCTTGTGGTAAGAAAAAGCAAAAGAGTTGTGGGGAAGCACCCCCTTTTTTCCAAGGCAGTCTCTGCATGTACTTGTTGCAGGTGTCTTATGGCTTGGCATTGTTGGCCAGTTGCCACTGACTGTGGCGGATCAGAATGTTCTGGAAGCAGTTTGTATCCAGACTGCAGGTATATAATTTTTTTTCAATTTCCCAATCAATACAGTTACGATAACTACCTACGTGACAGTAAACATTGTACCAAGTATTGTAAGTAGAGAGGGTTGAGAGGGGAGTAAGTTTATGGGAGGAGGTGCACACGTTTGATCCAAATGACCCCGCAAGTTTTGCTGTCCCCGAGGTCGCAGGAAACCGGGGACAGGTAGACTGCTGCATCACACGGGTGGCCCTTCTGTGTCACTAGATTGTAGGTAAATGCCTCGCTGATCTCTTTGCCATGGCCACTTCAAGTGACAGGTTTGTCAGTACGTTTCATTAAATGGCGTTCTTTTCCCTTGTCCGACTCTGGCCACTTAGGGGTACCCTCCCCTTAGTATCTTCTGCGGGCTGCCTCCATGCCCACAGTTTCTCTAGGTTTTTGCACTGGCCGTGCCAATGTTCTTCCCAGCGCTGTTTGCTGTAGCAGTCCCTACAGGCCACCGTAGCTGGCTTCCCAGTCTGAGTTCAGGGCGCGAGAGGCCGGCGCCACCATCTTACTTTTGGGCCGCTTCCTGTTGCCTGGCCTCCTCCCGGTTCAGGTTTTCAGCTCTGGCATCTTTTGGTGTGTTGGGGCTGCAGTCTCCCGCCTGTGGTGCACTCTCAACAAACCTGGCAGACACGCTGAGAGCTTTCATGTACACTTGGCTTGTTACTCCTCAAAACTTTGGAGAAGGAAGGGACACAAGCGCCTGGTTGCCTTGTCGTACTGGGCTAAAGCGGTATTTACTTTCACTTAAATTTCCAGGGTTCTTTGTATTTCTATCTTCTTGCAAGTGGTTTTTAACTCACTCTGAGAAGATATAAATAAAATAAAGCCATTTCGAAGTGTTGCCAGGTGCTTCCTCTTTTGGGGTGGTAAATGACAGGGCTCCGAGGCCAGATACCTCGGCCCAGAACTCGGATTTTCCCGTAACTCCGGGAAAGTTGCCGAAGTTCTCTGAGCTGTAGTTGTTTCAGCTGGGGCGTGATTACAGCCCTCCCGTGGAAGCGTTGTTGTGAGAATGGTGTGAGATCTGAAGTGTGTAAAACGCCTAGTCCGCACCTGTCATTTAGCGGGCCTTCTGAATTAGCTTGTATATGGCATTGATGGCTTTGTTTCGCTGTCATGTGTCAGTACAACCTTCAGACATGTAAACAGGCTGCTGGAGGTGGCGGCGGGGGGGGGGGGGGGGACCGCCACTCTCAGTTCCTCACTCCCAGGGTACTCCCTCCCCCTCCGTGGGCAGGCTTCCTGGACAGTCCAGAACTCTGACTCCGTAGGGACTGCCCACTCTCCTCTAAGCAGGTGACCCGCTCGCCTGGGAGCTGGCTGAAGCTTATCTGAGAGGGAACTTTGCTGTTTTTAACACCTTCCATTGCAAGTAAGATCCTCCCTCGTGCTGGCCTGGGGCAACAATTTTTAAATTTCCCACAACAGTCCAATTCAATGTCCACACTCCAGTCAGGGCAAACACTGAAGAACAAGGTCATTCCCTTGTTTATTTTGGAACCTTCCATGCTTTCTGTTGCTCTGAAGATCCACTGCAGTATTTTCATGGGCTCCTTGTGATCTAACAGCGCAGTGCAGGCAGGACATTAGGAAATGAATGAGCTGACAAGCTTTCTGCAGTTTCTGCGCAGGGTGCCTACCCTGGCATCTTCACTCCACCCCTTCCATGTGCAAACACCTTTTGTCTGTGATGTACTGACTCCCCTCCAGGATGCCATAATGAGCATGGAGAAGTTTTCCCAGATGTTCTCATGTGCACTAATCCCCACCCAAACTGCCCCATTTATGTATTCACTTAAGGCACCCCCTCTTTCCTGTGTGTGGAGAACCTGTTTTAGGCCAACGGCCATCTGGGGATTGATAACATCATTTGTGGGCCATATAACATTAGTCAAGTTAAAAGTTAGCCTGCAATGGATTTATTGAATTTCAAATCCTACCTGTGTTTGCCTTGGCAGAATCAGGCCACATGGGCCAGACGCTTCCTATGCCACAGAGAGGAACATGGGACATGGGAGCTTCTGTTCGTGTTCTTACGGGAGCTTGCTTCCTTGTGGGCTGGTCTTGACCGTGTCTTGGGGAGCTTCTGCCTTGGGATTGCCCGTGTTCACACCTGGGTGTATATACTCTAAGTGAATCCTGCTCTCTTCACTGTCTTTTATTGATGCTTCTGCCTTGCACTATCCTCCCATGTGGGGCAAAAGCCTGGGATATAAACCAGGAAACACATTCTTACTAGACTGTGTTCAGTGCTCTTTAAAGGCACACCCAGGCCAAGTCTTTGCCCCTGTTCACCTGGGTGTGCTGTGGGATTTGGAGTAGTTTTTTTTATTTTTTTTTATATTTTTAGATTGACTTATTTTTTATTGAAAAGTCAGATTTACAGAGAGAGAAGGCAACACAGAAAGATCTTCTGTCCACTGGCTCACTCCCCAAGTGGCTGCAGTGGCCAAAGCTGAGCTGATTCGAAGCCAGGAGCTTCTTTTGGGTCTCCCACTCAGGTGCAGGGTCCCAAGGCTTTGGTCTGTCCTTGACTGCTTTCCCAGGCCAAAGCAGGGAGCTGGAAGGGAAGTGGAGCAGTTGGGACATGAACCGGCATCCACATGGGATTCCCAGGACATGCAAGGCCAAGGACGTTAGCCACTAGGCTACTGCATGGGGTTCTGGAATAACCTTTTAATAATGTGACTCAGATTCAGAAACTTTCCCTCTAGAGGTAGAGAAACTTTGAAAGCAGAGTTCTTCATGTCTTGTCAAGCAGTGAACGTGGCCTCTGCATTAGCTTAAAGGACAGTCATATTTGAGTTTGGCAGTAGAGACTGCTGGGAGGCCTTGGAGTGTCTAAGACATCCAGCTGGTGGTTGCTTAGTTTCTCCTTTGTGTGTTTTTCTGGCTGGCAGAGCTCATCATTGAAGTATTTTCACTTCAGGCCACAAAATCTCAAGCAACCCAGTGTTAGACCAACCTAGCACCTGTAGAGGAGTCCCTCTGGGTCCATGTTTACTAGAGAGTGACCTAAGATCTTAATACAAGTCTCTGCAAAACTTGGAAGCAAAGCTCTCCTTCTAGAAATAGCCCTTTGTGTTGTTTCTGTTAAACTCTTGAGTGAGCATGTGGGTTGTGTGTTGGTGACATGAAATGTAAATAAGGAAGCTGAAGGTAGGTGGGAATCCCCAGCAGTGGTAACCGGAAGCCCACTCTATGGTTTCCATAGACTGATTTATTCATTACGGAGCCTGGCTCTGCACAACTGCTTCATAATGAACCTGCACGACGACTCCCAGTGGGCAAATCGACCTCTCTTCTAAAGGTTGATTCTTATCACCTGCAAGAATCAATTCCTGATGAGAAATGCTAGACAGAAAAACCTTCCCACATTGATTGCACAAGCCAGAATGAATGTCTGTAATCCTCCCATGGAAAAGGAACAAGTGGACATCCCAAGGTTTATGGCAACATTTGAGATTGAGCGCTGGTATTTAAAAGCATCAGAGGCCAAAGAAACAGTAATAGTTCCAACCTGAGAGCACCAACAGTTTATCTGGAGTGAAGTGACTGTATCTTGTGTCTGTTCCTCCCTGGCTAGGTCTTGCTTTTCGCTCTGTATTAGAATTTCCTTTTTTCTTCGTATGTAAATATTTTAAGTATGTATTTTTTAAGATTTTTGAATCCAAAAAATATGAAAAAATCCATACCCTATGCATTGGTGCAGATCATCTTAGCTGCTAATTGACTAGCTAGTGTCAGTTAAATCCTCCTGGGTTGTTGACCTTGGAACATGTGCACATATGAATGACCTAACAGAACATCTCACAGTCTGACTACCCACGGACAGGGGGAGGCTCTTGTCTTGGGAGATGCCCAGCTCACTCCCAAGGGAAAAGAGCTGGGAATTCCTCTTTGAGGACCAATGTGTGGGCTAGAGACGGTCTCATTTGAGCTAGGAAAAAATGGTATTCCTTCCCTACCACCCCCCCTTTTTTTTCTAGAATCAGTTCCATTTTAAAAACTTCTGCAATAGATAATGTATTCAAATGGTGTGACTTTTCAAAATTTTAAAGATTTATTTGTATTGGAAAGTCATATATACAGAGAGGAGAGAGAGAGGAAGATCTTCCTTCCGTTGATTTACTCCTTAAGTGGCTGCAATGGTCAGGGTTCAGCTGATCAGAGCTGCTTCTGAGACTTGTATGTGGGTGCAGAGCCATAACGCTTTGGGCCGTCCTTGACTGCTTTCCCAGGCCACAATCAAGGAGCTGGTTGGGAAGTGGAGCTGCTGGGATTAGAGCCAGCACCCATATGGGATCCTGGCACGTTCGAGGCGAGGGCTTTAGCCACTAGGCTACTGTGCCAGGCCCAACTTTTAAAAATTTTAAAAACTTGAAAAGGTAGTTCTATTTAAAAATGCATTTGCTATAATTACTTCCACTAGTTTCTTTTGTATGTTTCTAGAATTTTTTGATAAAATGAATATCTCAGTCTACTTTTTGGAATCAAGTTACCTGCCAGCTTTCCTTTTTGTTTCTTAAAAATAGCCTTTTAAAAACTTCATTATTGTTATTATTTTATGATACAGTTCCATAGGCCCTGGGATTTCCATTACCCCCTCGCTAGGACCCCTCCCCCCTCGTTGAGGTCCCCTATATTATTACTGTAGTATAGTTCTTCACAGAGAGTTGTATGTCCTTCATTATGGGCGTGGACAATGGCAGAGAGTCCGGCATCCTATTGTCAATATATATTTAACAGTTTCATTGGGAGTCCATCTTTGGTCTGGAAGTAGAGATGCATACTTCATTGTATCCTCGTATCTGGAAATGATAGTCTCCATTACACGGTTACTATACATCCCCTTCAATGAAAAGCCACAATACAAAATCAGCAACAAAAGAAAAATAGAAATTTACAATGCCATGAAGTTAAATAACTTGCTACTGGATATAATATCCATTACACAGTTACTATATATCCCCTTAAGTGAAAAGCCACAAAAGAAAATCAACAGGAAGGAAAAAAATGAATTAAAATTGCAATAAGATTAAATAACATGCTATTGAATGACTAATATGTTGCTGAAGAAATGAAAATTAGGAATATTCTTGAAAATGATGCTACTGTATGATCTGAGTCAGTGAAGAATTTGAGGAGAAAGAGTTTTGAGGAGATGGAACTAAAAACAAAAAAATCAAAATCCATGAAATATAGTTTCCGCTGATCTTTGTTGGTGAGATATGTCTCCTGTAGGCAACAAATAGATGGGCTTTGTGTTTTTAATCCAGTCTATTAAGGCGTTTGATTGATGAGTTTAAGCCACTTCCATTCAGGGTTAATATGAATGGGTGGTAATTTGATCCTGTCATTTTAGTAATGGGTTGTTCATTAATTAAGTGTTTTGTAGTTTTACTGGGATGTTCTTCCCATTTGCCTTTGGTTTTGGTAGGTGCTATTCCTCTTCTCTGTCAAGAGAACATCTTAACAAACAAACAAAATCTAGAATAGATAGAGAACAACAAGGAAAGCCTAGAATCAGACAGGAAATGGTCAGCGTGGATTCACTTATATCTTACTAGGTGGGACACAAAGATTAGTTACTCCTCACTAGGGTATTGAAGATTTCTCTGCATACCCCTCCTTAAAACTGTTCTGCACCTAAACTGTTGACATGTGTCTTGTTAGAGTTATAAGCCAGTCTAGACTACCTGAAAAAAAAAAAAAAAGCCAGGTTCAGCAAAATTATGCTTCAATGCTATAAAAAGCTAAATACTACAATGAAAATAGACATGAGACAGCTGAATAGTAATCTATAGCCATTTTAAGGTGTATAGAACCCGGTTGTATATAAACTAAAATGGAAATGTCAATGAAGAAGTCACAGGATGTGGCTAAGAACTTGCATTTTTTTTTTTAACATATTGGTTACTCAATACTATGTCAACTAATTCCATAACGTTATAAATTGTTGCTGATGTTATGTTGGGGCTTTTAATTGATTGGGATGATACTCTGCCGGCTCTACCTTCAGACCAGAGATGGTTTCCCCAAGAAGCCGTTGAACTTATCTGGACAATAAGATGCTGGACTATATGCTTGGTATATGCTTGCAATGAAAGAATCTCCACCGAACTTGAACTGTGGCAATACAACAAGGTGGAGGAATCCACCATAGGGGGAGGGTTAGGGGAGGGGTGGGGGGAATCCCAGTACCTATAAAACTGTGTCACATAAGGCAATGTAATTAATAATAAAAAAAAAGAGAACATCTTTAAATATCCTTTGTAGGGCAGGTTTGGAAGAAGCAAGTTCTTTTAACTTTACTGTGGAAGAATTTTACTTCATTTTCAAAGACAAAGGAAAGCTTTGGGTACATTATTCTGGACCTACATTTTTTTTTTTCTTTTAGAGTCTGGAATATGTTGCTTCATTTTCTGGTCTGCAGAGTTTCCTGTGAGAGGTCTCCTGTGAATTTAATTGGCATTCCTTTATATGTCAGTTGAATTTTTTCGTGTGCACATTTAAGGATCTTTTCTTTATATTCCATTGAAGAGAACTTGATTATCATGTGTTGTGAAGATTGCTTTTGGTCAACCCTGTTGGGAGTTCTATGCCCCTCCTGGGTGTTGTTTTCCAATTCTTTTTCTAGATTAGGGAAATTTTCCCTTATTATTTCATTGTATACACTTTTAATTCCAGCTTCTCTTTCTGACCATTCTGGGAGTCCCATAGCTTTTTAAAAATTAAGATTTATTTATTTTTATTGCAAAGTCAGATATACAGAGAGAAGGAAAGACAGAGAGGAAGATCTTCCATTCAGTGATTCTCTCCCCAAGTGACCGCAATGATCAGAGCTGAGCTGATCCAAAAGCACGAACCAGGAGCTTCTTCTGGGTCTTCCACATGGGTGCAGGGTCCCAAGGCTTGGGCCATCCTCCACAGCTTTCCCAGACCACAAGCAGGGTGCTGCAAGAGAAGTGGAGTAGCTGAGACATGAGCTGGTGTCCCAGCATATGCAAGGCAAGAACTTTAGCCGCTAGGCTATTTTGCCAGGCCGAAAATAGACTTTTTAATAACTAATAAACAACAAATTCCACATATTTAACTTGGCATGTTCTTTTAAAATTTTTTTATTTGCTTTTTTACTTGAAAGATTTTCAGAGAGGAGAAAGAGAAAGATTTTCCATCCATTGGTTGATTCCAAAATTGCCAAAAAAGCCAGAACTCAGCTGATCTGAAGGCAAGAACCAGGAGCTTCTTCCAGGTCTCCCATGTGGATGCTGGCCTCCCTTGAGCCATCCTTCGCTGCTTTCCCAAGTCAAAAGCAGGGAGCTGGATCGGAAGTAGAGCAGTTGGGATGCAAACTGGTGCCCATATGTGGTTCCAGTGCCAGCAGATAGAGGATTAGCCTGTTGAGCTACAGTGCTGGCCCTTGAGCTTGGCATACCTGTGAAACTGTCACCGGAAGGAAGATGGTGAATGCTGCAGTCAACCCCAATGTTTTCTCATGCCCCTTGGTAATCCTTCTCCATGCATTTCCTTAATGCCGAAAGATGTTAACCATAATTCCATATGCCTTCTGTTATATGAAATCTTTATTGTTGATATGTTCAAATCTTTGTTGGTGCTAGGCAAGAAGTATGAATGCAAGTTAATTTCTTGCTTACGAATACCCAAATGTTCCAACATCAGTTGTTGAGAAGGGTATTCTTTCTGCCCTTCATTACCTTTGTACTTTGTCAAAAATCAGATGTCCATACATCTAGATTTATTTCTGGACTCTTTTCCATTGATCTGTTTGTTGTCTTAGGCCTATTCTATGCTGTTTTGAATACATAGCTTGATGATAATTTACATATATCCAGTAGTGGCAGCCAGTATTGTGGTACCCTGGCATTGGGTACATATACATTTTTACTATAGTTGCTTATTGCTGAATTGATCTCTTAGTCATTATGTAATACCCTTTTGCATCTCTCTTAATTATTTTGTGTTAAAAAGTCTATTTTAGGACCTGGCACGGTAGCCTAGTGACTGGAGTCCTCACCTTGAACATGCTGGTTCTAATTCCGGTGGCCCCGCTTCCCATCCAGCTCCCTGCTTGTGGCCTGGGAAAGCAGTTAAGGACGGCCCAAGACTTTGGGACACTGCACCTGTGTGGGAGTGAATCATCAGATGGAAGATCCTCCTCTCTGCATATCTGACTTTGCAATAAAAATAAATAAAAAAAATACTTTTTAAAAAAGTATTTTGTTGTATGTTAGAGTGGCTGTGCCCATTAGTTTTTCTTTTCCTTTCCATCGGCATGGCATGTCTTTTTCCAACCTTTTATTTTTCAGTCTGTGTGTATATTTGTTGGTAAGGTATGTTTCTCATAGCTAGAAAATATAGATATTAATTTTTGACTTAGTTAACTGGTCTGTATCTTTTGATTGGAAAGTTTAGGCCATTTGTATCAAGTTATTATTGAAAGGTAATGACTCAGTCCTACCATGTTAACCTAAATATTCTCATTGTTTGCCTTAGATTTCCTTTGCACCTTTACTAGGAAATCCTATATCTTCTTTGATCATAGTAAGTATCATTCTATATTTTTGTATGTAGCATGTCCTTATGCTGCGTTTCTCTATGTGAGAGAATGTTCCATATTCTGACAGACTGCATTATACAGCTGTTTTAAGGAATTCTGAAATGTCTGTTAGATTCCTTTGGTTTATAGATAAACTTAAAAGTTTTTTCGTTGATTTTTTGGGGGGTCTTTATTACCAGTCCATTGATAAAAATGGGTGTTGAAGTCCCAGGATACTGCTGTGTACTTATAGGCCTAATAATATTTGTCTCATGAAAATGCTTGCAGCATTGTATCTTCTTGCTGATTGGTCCATTGATCATTATTTCATAACTTGTATCCTTTTGTGTTTTTTTGTCTTAGTCTATTTTATCTGTTATGAATATAGCTAATCCTACTCAGTTTCTGTTTGCTTTGAAAATCATTTTTAAAATACTTTCGTGTTCAGTCTGTGTTTGTGTCTTTAATGGCAAAGGTCTTTTTTTGTTTGCTTTTTGTCTTGTTTCTGACAGTGTATCACTGGGTTTTGTCTTGTTTTCTGAGTCCATTCAGTTGTCTTCTAGTTGGGAAACTTAGTCTCTTAATGAGTCACTCCTGATGTTTAAACATATTTCTTTTGTTTTTGAGTATTCTTCGTTCTTTCCCTTTTTATAAATCTTCCTGGTTTAGTGGTTTGCTTTGTTGATAGTTTCATTCTTTTGTATGTTTGCTTTTCTAGTGAGTTTAGTCTTTCACATGTTTTCATGCTGGTAACTATTAAAACAATTTTTTGGGCTTCTGTGTGTACAGCTGACTCCATTAGGCATCTTGTATAACTGTAGTCTGGTACTAATGAATTTGTTCAGTTTTATTCTTGCCTGAGGAAGTATTTGTTTCCCCAGTTATGAAGGATGGGTTTTCTGGGGATAGTATTCTTAGCTGGAAGTTTTTTTTCCCAGAACTTAGCATAGCACATTGTTCCATTCTGTTATTATTGTGAATAAGCTTTGGATCTTGAATCAGACCAAAGCCTAGAGCCTAGAACTTCAGGTTTCCCACATGGATGCCAGGGCCCAAGCACTAGGGCCATCTTCTGCTGCTTTCCCAGTCACATTAGCAGGGAGCTAGATCAGAAATGGAGCAGCCAGATCTTGAACCGATGCCCATATGGGATGCTGGCATTTCAGGTTGGAGGCTTAACGTGCAGTGCTGCAATGCATGCAGCTCATCTGTATTTTTAACTTGACTAAGTTCTTCACTTCGAAGAATTCTTTGATCTCTTCATTCATATCAGTACTGTTTTGCTAATTTCAATAAATTAATTGCATTCTTGTGAATCTGTTGAGCACTCCAATAATCATTCTCTTTGAATTCTTCATAGGAACTTAAGTTTCCTTACTTGAGAACTAAGTTGTGATGTGTGGTCCTTTTAGGGGTTACCCATTGCTTTGCTTTTTTCAATTTCTTGTGTTGATTTTGTGCATCTGTGTTGGATCAGTTGTTCTCATGATAAAAGCCTTTTTCTTGAAGATATGTTTTCAGATGTGAGTTTGGTAGACTGAATTGACTTTGAGCCTTGTTGGATGCTGTGATACTGTCTTCCCTACATGTTCCAGTGTAATTGATGGCATCAGTGGTGGCGAGGTGTGTGGTACCCTCCTTCCCTGTGGTGTGTGTGGTGGCTGTGTGGTGAAGCTAGGCTTGCAGAGGCATTGACGTTGGTCTGTAGTGACTAAGGGTATGGAAGCGCTGTCCCAGTGGGCCCTGGTTAGGGTCGTGGTAGTGCTAGCCTGAAGCCTGGTGAGGGTCCATAGGTCCCCTTGGGGACATCCCCAGGTTTTGGTGCAGTGGCTTGGCTCCTAGCTGCCTTTTCTTCCAAGCACACACAGTTGCTCTCTGTGCTGCCTGGGTTTCAAAGAGGAACAGAGTGAGTAGTCCAGTGGCCACAGCACCACAGTGCTAGATGATACCCAGGCATGATAGCTTGCCCACAGTCGTACAGTCAAGTCCCATCTTGCTATGGACCTGCTGCCGAAGGCCACTAAAAGCAACCACAGATAATGCCAACTGGGATGTAAATTCATTCAGCTGAGGCTTTGGTGATCTGCTTGGTACTGGGGCAGGTCCAAAAGTCCTATATTGAGGCACTGCCTTGGGGGACAAACATTTTTCAGATCTGCTCAGTATCCAGTTGAAACAAGCCTGGAGCTGAGTTCTCAGACATAGCTGTGTGCTCACTTTGGTGCCCTGTTCTCCCTTAGCTGGACTCTTGCTGCTTATTGTCTGCCAGAGTTGGGGGAATGATCATAGCAGTCCTTTGGCTGCCTGGATTGACATTAAGTTGGCTTTCACTTGAGTTTCAAAGTCACAGGATCTTGTGCTCTCTGTGGGTGTGTGCCAAGTTTGCATAGGTTGGGGGGTGATGCAGTTCAAACCACAAGGCTGTCTTAGCTGGACTCGGGTCTCTACCTGTTGCTGAGACTGTCTATAGCCTTTGTCTGTGAGGATGGGCCCGGAAGTTAAGGTGTGAGGGTTCTGTCTTGTGCTGCTAAAGAGGAGCTGGTGCTGAGCTGCATGGCCAACCCCTGTGCTCACTTTCTGCCTCACGCTTCTGTGGCTGGAGTCTTGCGTATTGCTTTTGCCTGAGGTTTCAGGCAAAAGTCCTGTCTCAGTCTCAGTCCCCAGGCCCTATGCAGTCTTTGAAGTGCACACCCAGCACACATGTGACTAACAGTGATTCATGGGAAAAACCCTGCCTCGTTGGTGCACAGGTCTCTATGCTCAGGAAGACCTAGAGCCTGCATCTGCAAGTACTGGCTTTTGGGCTTTATGTGGTGCCAGGGGTCTCAGGGTAAACTTGCCGCTGACCTTCAAGGCTAGTCCTCAGCTAGCTCCCTCTGCGGTGCTCCTTCGCAGCAGCTGCCGCCATGCTGCACCGCCTGCTGGAGGGTGGGGGGGTGGGGTCGTGGAGGTGGTCCCTGTGTGGCCTGCCTTAAGAGGGTCCAAAGACTCAGTTTGCAGGTACTGGCTCTGGCCATCCCTGGGTTTCACTGTAGTAGGTCTGGCCCTGAGTTCTAAGTCTAAAGTCTGCTCTTATTTCCCTCTCCCTTCCCTAAACGGGTAGTGAGCTCTTTTGACACTGCATGGAGCTGAGGGAGGGGTGAGGTGGGCAACTTCTTCCTCATGCCTTTGAATTATTATACTGAAAGCAGGGAGTGTGGGCCCTCACCCAGCTGCCTTAGCACTTGTGAACACGACCTGGTGTGCAGATAGCTGCCGGCATTTGAGCCTCTGAGGGGAGGCGATCTGTGGCAGCGTTCTCTACTCGGCCACCCTTTGGCTTCTGGTCTTGGGGAGGGATTTTTAGAACGTATGTGACAATTTTTATTAAAGCACCCTGTGGGACCGAGATCGCCTTGCTTGTCTGTACCAGTTCCATGCATTTCCTGCTCTTTCATGTGTATGTTTAAAAAATAGAATGGCAGCCACCATGCACACAGCTCTGTGCCTTGGTGCCCTTCTCAGGGAACCATGGGGATCTCTCTTCTCCCCTCGTCCCCACTGCAGTTTTGTTGTGTTCTGTTGTCAGCAAGTGCCTTACTTCATTCAACCAGTTTCCTGGGGTGGACTTAAGTCAATATTTTGCTGTTCCAGACAATATTACTTCTAATCTTCTAATCATGGGATATGTGATTTGCCCTGTGGACACATATGTTTGTGGGATAAAGTTGAGATATGTGATTGTTGGGTCAGAGGGAATATGTACTTGAAATTTTACTGCATTTTGTTAAATTGTCCCCTCCCCTCACTCCTGAGCTTCATCAGTTTACATTCCTATCAATATATAAAATAGCCTGTTTTGCCACACACTCAGTGGTGCACTACCAAACTTCTTCTTTTTTTACCAACTAATAATAAGTAGAGATGGCCTATAAAGGTCATTATTACTTGCATTTCTTGGTTACCGGTCAGTTTAAACGTATTTTCCCATCTTTAAGAACCCCTTACATTTTCCTCTGACTTTTTTGTTCCTGTTCTTGGCTGCTATAATCTGAATGATTGTATGCCAATGCCCCGCCCCCACTGCAGCCAAATTTGGATATTGAAATCTCAACACTTCCCACCCCGCTCCCCCTCACCCCCGCCCCCGCCTCATCCCCAGGTAAGAGTTGGGTAAGATGAGTGTCAGTACAAAATAGACCAAGGGAGGCTGTTGGCCTCCTGCACCAAGTCTGTCAGCACCTTGTTCCTGGCTTTTCAATCTTCCAGAACTGTGAGAAATAAATTGCTGATGTTTCTGAGCCATCTCGTTTGTGGTGCTTTCTTATAGTCCGTGTGAAAGAAGATATTCACTCACGTATTGTCAGATCTTTTCAATTTCAAGGATGCGCCGGTCTGTTAGGCCCTTTGTATGATACGAATTCCAAATTTCTTCCTAGCTGACCAGTTGTCTTTGCATATACTTTATTATTCTGTTATTAGAAAGGTTCTGTATTTATGCATTTAAATACTTTTCTTTCCCTACTTCAGTGTACTATTTACATTGTTTTTCCTGATATATTTTTTTAAACATTCAAATCTTTTACTTCTTGGGAGTTTATTCTTCAGTGTGAAGTATCTAATTTGTTTTCCTCTTGTCCCACCAGTTATTAAAAATTCTCTTTCACTGATCTTTGATACCACCTTTTTATATATAAGTGTTCATATGTGTTTGCATCTATTTCTGGATTTTCTGTTTCATCCCAAAGAATGTTTGTGCACTGGAACTACACTGTTGAAACTACTTTTAAAATTTTAATATGCTTTTTTTTTTAAGATTTATTTATTTTATTACAAAGTCAGATATACAGAGAGGAGGAGAGACAGAGAGGAAGATCTTCCGTCCAATGATTCACTTCCCAAGTGAGCTGCAACGGCCGGTGCTGCGCCGATCCGAAGCCGGGAACCTGGAACCTCTTCCGGGTCTCCCACGCGGGTGCAGGGTCCCAAAGCTTTGGGCCGTCCTCCACTGCTTTCTCAGGCCACAAGCAGGGAGCTAGATGGCGAGTGGAGCTGCCGGGATTAGAACCGGCGCCCATATGGGATCCTGGCGTGTTCAAGGTGAGGACTTTAGCCTCTAGGCCACGGCGCCGGGCCCTAATATGCTTTTTTTTTTTTTTTTTTTTAAAGATTTATTCATTTTATTACAGCCAGATATACACAGAGGAGGAGAGACAGAGAGGAAGATCCTCCGTCCGATGATTCACTCCCCAAGTGAGCCGCAACGGGCCGATGCGCGCCGATCCGAAGCTGGGAACCTGGAACCTCTTCCGGGTCTCCCACGCGGGTGCAGTGTCCCAAAGCATTGGGCCGTCCTCAACTGCTTTCCCAGGCCACAAGCAGGGAGCTGGATGGGAAGTGGAGCTGCCGGGATTAGAACCGGCGCCCATATGGGATCCCGGGGCTTTCAAGGCGAGGACTTTAGCCGCTAGACCACGCCGCCGGGCCCCCTAATATGCTTTTATATCTGGTCAGAATAGTTTCCCCTCAATGCTTTTAGTTGTCTGGCTCCTGTTAAATTTTCCATAGAAAGTCAGCCTACTGAAGCTGTCTGAGCTATTGCATGTGATGTAAATCCCACATGGGAGTGCTGGGTTCGAGCACCAGCTACTCTGCTTCCAGTCCAGCGCCCTTTTAATGAACGTGGGAAAGCAGCAGCGGTAGTTTACACGCTAGGGCTCCCGCCTCCACATGGGGACCCAGACGGGGTTCCAGACTCTTGACTCCTGCCTGACCCAGCTCTGGCTGTTGTGGGATTTGGGCGAGTAGAACAGCATCTGAAAGATCTTTCCCTCTCTGCCTCTTACTCTCCTTTTGTCACTCTTCCTTTCAAATAAATCTTTTAAAACAAAAATTTTTGGCATTTTAATGGGGATTGGGTACAATTTTTAAGCTATCTTCAGGAGCATTCACTTTTTATTTCCTTTTAAATATTTATTTGAAAATCAGAGAGGGAGACAGATACCATCCACCCAGTTCTTCACGATAGCCAGGGCTGGGACAGGCTGAAATCAAGAGTCAGGAACCCCGTGTGGCTGGCAGGGGCCCAGACACTCAGGCCGTTGGCAGAAAGCTGGGTTAGAAGCAGAGCAGCTGAGACACTAGCCTGTCATATGTAGTGCTAACATTGCAGGTGGCAACTCTATTCTCTGCGCCACAGTGCCAGTCATAGAAGCACTGACTTTATGGTGTTTTATCTAAGATGCACCTTTCATTTGCTCAGCTCTTCATTTGCATTCACCAGTGGTTTAAAGTTTTGCTCACACAGCTCTTCCTCAAGTTATTCCTAGGTATCTTGTCTTTGTTTGCAATTGCAAATGCAGTCTTTCCCCTGTTATCTCTTCTGCTTGTTTGAATAGATGTAGGTTATCTGTATTTATGTTATTTCTACTCTTTAATTCTTATAATTTCTAGTTTAATTTACTGGGTTTTCTAAGAAAACCACATATCACCTTAAAGAAGTATAAAAATTGTGGACCAGGTGTGATGATTGTAGTGGTTAAAGTCCTCGCCTTGCACACCCAGGATCCCATACGGGTGCCGGTTCTAATCCCGGCAGCTCCACTCGCCATCTAGCTCCCTTCCTGTGGCCTGGGAAAGCAGTGGAGGACGGCCCAAAGTTTTGGGACCCTGCACCCACATGGGAGACCTGAAAGAAGCTCCTGGTTTCTAGCTTCAGATTGGCTCAGCTACAGCTGCTGCGGCCGCTTCGGGAGAGAATCATCGATGGAAGATCTTCCTCTCTCTTCCTCTCTGTATATCTGACTTTCCAATAAAAAAAAAGTATAAAAATTACAAGAAAGGAAATTAAGTATTTTTCCCCTAATGACATGTAAACTATTCTTTTCCTTTAAACTTCTCCATGGGAACTGACATTATGGCATAGTGGGTTAAGTTGCCACTTGCAATGCCATCATTTTGTTTCAGAGTGTCAATTTGAGTTCTTTGCTACTTCTGCATCTAATCCACGTTCCTGCTGATATGAGGGAAGACAAGGGATGATGGCCCAAGTACCAGGGGTCCTGCTGCCCGGGGGAGGGGGGGATTCTGATGGAGCTCCTGACCTAGCCTTGGCTGTGGCAGGCATCTGGAGACTGAACCAGAGGGTGAAAGATCTCTCTCATGGTGTCTCCTTCTTTCTGTGTGTCTATCTTTCAGATAAATAAACAATTAAAAAAATCTGTTCTCAGAGATCAGTAATTTCATGCCTTGTATCGTTTAGAGCTGCATTAGGGCACATGCATCAGAAAACTCAGCATAGCTTAAACAAGGAGTTGTTTTTCCCACAAGAGAAGTGGTGTAGAGGCTGTAACTTGAGTTCTTCTCAACTGTCTTCTCAATCATCCTTCACGTGTTGGCTTGTTGCCTCATAGTTCACACTTCAGCTGATATCACATTTGTGTTCAGGGTAGGAGAAAGTGGGGTGAGATGAAGAAGACAGTTCAGGTATCCCAGGAAAGTGGAGGCTTTCCCAGCACGGTTCGCCTTTTGTTTCATTGGAAGCAAGTGTGTCCCAGTGCTGTCTGTAGCTGCAAGGCCTCTGTTCTTTCCGAAGGTGTCGGAAAAGGGTACGTGGTGTGAGCCAGTCAGGGTCGTGTGCAGGAGTAAAGGCAGGCCGTGGAACTGATCCAAAGGAAGCACTGTTGATTGACAAAAGCATACTTGAAGGCCAGTGGTTTTGCTTTGTTTCTGTATATGATTTTTCTGCTTTATGAAAATTTACATGACATTCACTAAGACTAAAATTTTCCAAGGACATAACTTAGTAGCTTTTAGTATAATCAGTGTGATGCAATCATGACATTGCTCAAGTTTCCAAACCTTTTTATGTTTCCAACAGAAAATCCTATACTCCTGTGGCACGACCACACTTCTTACGTGGGTCACAGCTCCCCTTGCAAGCAAGTGTTCTTTATCTGTTTGCAGTAAACAGCGTCAAGCAAGGCTCCCTGCAGCCCAGCGTCTTGGCAATTCCATCTCCTCCTCAACCAATCTGTTCTGCCTCAACTTTTCCCTTCTTTCCCTTTGCTCAGTCTTCCGCTAACTTTTTATCCTGTTTCCAGAGCACCTGCTTGTTTCCCAACCCCTACTTTTGGAAGGTTATCTTTTCTGTTTCCAGAGTCACTTGGAAAACTTGGCTAAGTACAACACAAGGGAGCAGGCTCAATCTTCCTGCCTGTAAACCCAAACTCTCCGCAGAGTTTACACACTTTGTCACGGACAGGTCTCTTCTAACCCTTGGTATCCTATCTCTATTTTTGTCTTTCACCATCACAAGACCACTAAAGTCCTTTAGAAACCTTGAAGCATGACAGTTTTCTGTCATACAAGGTGACTTCAAAAATTTTATGGAACAGGGAATTAAAAGGTAAATTTATTTTAGTGCAAAGTAATTTTAAAATCATGCCTACGGGGAGTCAAAGTTCATTGACGTGCGTACTATGAAAAGCTCTGTGTGAATTGTGAAGGAATTGTTTACCAGGAATAAACTTCAGTTCTCGATGAACTTTTTAAGATAACCCGATTATTGGGTATAACTTTGAGATCTCTTTACTGTACTGATGACTATATATAAAGAATGCATGGATAAAAACATGGCACAGATACACAATATTAGCTGACCATGAAAGAAGAAATCCTGTCATTTGTGAAACATGCGCAGACTTGGGAGAGGATACTGGTTGAAATAAGGCAGATACAGAAAAGCCAACACCGTCTGGTGTTACATGTGGAATCTAAAGTTGATCTCACCAGCAGAGAGTAGAATCGGGGCTAGTTATGAGGGCCAGGTGAATATGAAATGGCAGTCAGTGTAATAGGAGGAATAAGGTTAGAGAGCACTTGGGCACGTGACTGTAGCTAACAATGCTCTATTGTATACTTAAGGAATGCTGGGAACGTGAGTGTCAAAAATGAGGACTGATAATTTGCATGCATTGTTAAATTCTCAAAATACAAACTTCAAAAACTTCACATTGTATACCGCAAATACATTTTTACCTGTCAATTAAGAAATGAAAGAATTATTACACCTTCTAAAAATTTTACTAAAGCATTTATTTTTTAAACAAAAATATACATTCAGATTTACAGAATATAGAAATAATTTATCCAAAGCAATTTATTTTAAAATTAATATTGCACCCAGCAGTATACGTCTTTGACACATTTGCATTGTCAGCCTATCCCACAATTTGCACAACGGGAGAGAAATCTGAAACTGAGTTACACCAAGCTAAGTTTTTTTTAAAGAAATGTACAATTCTATTTATTTACAACATAAAATTGTAAACTTTCAGAAATTTACTTACATAAAAAGCATACATTCTTTTATCATATATAGAAAGTGCATTACAAAATTTCAATTAAATTTCCCTGTCCTGTGGATATAGAAAATGAACTATGTACAAGTTGTGATTTCCTGATAGGAGCTCAATGAGTGTTACTCTGAACATTCACAGCCTGGTGGTAAAGGGCAGAACTAGTGGAAACACTAGAGTTCTCTTTTCCAGGGCTCCCCATACTCAACACCTGGGAGGACATTTTCCACATGTGCCTGGTCCTCAGTCTTAGGAATGCGGCTCCCCAAATCCTCTCAAGACACAAACATCAGCCTCAGGGTTCTGTTCTCAACTCCTTGTTCTTCGCCTGAATGCAGCACTCCAAGGCCCTGTGCTGTTTGCTGCTTTCTCAGGCACATAAGCATGGAGCTGGATTGTAAGTGCTGCAGGTGGCACTTAACTAGCTATACCATAATGCTGGCCCCCAAATGATCTTTTCACGCTTTTATTGTCCCATGAACATTTTGCTGTACCCTCCTGTCCCTCTCACCCGTTGCAAGTGGCAGCAAACTTTCACTTCACCCAGACCCCTCGTCCCCCCGCAGCTTTCTCTGCTCCCTGGAATCCATGGAATCAGGATCTAAAATAGTGCTGTCTTCCTTAAGTTAGTAAATTATGAATTCTTCTGATCAAACAACTGTACATATTCATAGGGTACCATGTGATGAGTTCATATATGTATACATTAGATAATATTCAAACTCTAGGCAGAAATGCCTGTCTCTTCAAACATTGATCTATTTTAAAATGCTTTTTTAAAGCCTGGGAAAGGATACCTTTAAAAAAATTATACTAAGGAATCAGAACACTTGGTACATAGGAAGGTGCTTAAAACAACACTCACCACTGAATGATGAAATGTATATTTCACTGGTTGTAAACCAGAAACACATGGGAACCTTACCCTTAGAAAGGTGGAGATTATAACAGGATGCAACCACAGTGGCCATTACCGGTTTTGGAAAAGTCGCTGGAACACTCAGCTTGTCTTCTGTGCTTGGTTTTATAAATAAGGTGGCTTACAGGCAGGGAAGGCAAAGCTTGTGGAGAACGTGCTAAAGATGACAGGAAAATCTAATTTTACAATGCAGTTGTGACTGGATTAAAATGTTCCCTTTGAATCATAATGAACACAATGAGTTAAATAATTTAGGGCTTTCAAAAATGTAGTCTTGGCTTTGCTACTGATTAGTAACGGCCCAACGCAAACAGCTGGTGTCTTTTTTTTGTTGTTTTAAAAGGTTGAGGTCCCAACTCCTGGGCTCACCCTCCAAAGACCCAGGGCGGGGCAGGGACTCCATCCAGGTCTTCCACGCAGGTGGCAGGGACCTTAGTTTGGGCTGACACTGGCGCTCTCCAACCCAAGGACTCAGAAATAGTGCCAAGCATCTTCCCACCGTGGCCATCTGTGATACTCTTATAAAACATCCTGACAGTCTTTCATAAAAACAGACTTCTTCCTGTGGTGCCTCAACTCTCCACGGTGCGCCGGTACTCGGCAGTGCCATCGGCGATGATGGCGTCTAGCGGCGCGCGTTTCTTGCGGATACTGCGGCCGGAGGAGATGAGGTCGGCGTAGCCGCGCTGGTGCGAGAAGGCGTAGGCCGAGCGCCGGGACGACGCGCCCCTGCGGAACACGTTTTGGCGCCGCTGCCACTGCTCCTCAGCTTTCAACCGCTTGCGGTGCTTCTGGATCTGTAAGAACAGGGCAGAAGGATAGTAAGAAAGGTCCTGGCTAGGGGGACACCTGAATGAGGACTGGCTAACGTTGATCACACATCTGTCCCAGGCCACAGCACAGCTGGAGCTTACCCTCTTTAAAGCTACAGAGCCAGAAAAGGGCAAGCCTGCCTGGTGTCCCTTCTAGTTTCCCTGCCAGACTTGCCCGGGACTAAGGGAAAAAACTCAGGCTTGTATCACTTGCTGGTGCTGCATTCTCCTGTCATTGCACAAGAAAGGCTGGGGCTGCACCTGTCTGAGGCAGGTCGGTTTTACCCAAGTACGCCAGACACGAGGCAAGGCATGGGGCCATTGTGTGAGGCCTCCACCAGCCAGACCTGTGTCGAAGATGTCACACCCACACATCTTGAAGCCTTGTCCAGCTTCCAGGTAAACTAGTAGTGGCAAGAGCAGGAGAATGAAAAAAACATTGAAGCTCTCAGAAGCTTCATATATTTAAGAAAATACCAAAATCCACCGGGTGGCATGGCAAAATTTTAACATTGTAATTCTTGCATTGAGGGAAAGATCTGGTGGGTAGGGTTTCCCTAATTCCAAAGGGATTTATTTGCAGGGTGCAGCTAAAGAGAAGTGGACAAAGAAGTTAGCAAACATTTTTACCAAACTGCCCCTGTGCTTGCTTTTGCCAGGAGCGGTGCTGCTGGGAAATGCTGCTGCTTCCTGTCAGGGTTAGCGGGTGACTGGCTACCTACCTTATCACTTTCTGAAGGCCAAATGGTCATTGACAAGAAACGTATGGCAACGACAGGCAGCAGGCACACGGCCACCGTCAGTATGATGGTCAGCCAGATGTAGGGTTGTCTCAGAGCATTGGAAGCGGTGCCTGGAAAGAGTGTGGAGCATGAATCCTGTTCTGCTGGAGGCACAGTTTATATTCTATAACCCACCCCAGGGTGAGCCATGGGAATCTACAACCAGCCTGGCCTCCCCCACACAGCCTGTCGGTACTGCAGAAATGGACACTTCCAAGTCAGAATAAGCAAGGCACAGTTAGGGATGTCCGTTCTTTAAAACATGGCAAATATACACACAAGGTTTGTTGCTTAAGAATGTGAAGTTGGGTAGAAGGCGGCTTTGGAATGTGTTGGAGAACTTGTACGGAGGCACGTTCTCATGTGTAGTTTTGATTTAAACTGCAGATATTGATGAAAAACAGGCACTGCCAAAAGGAAGTGTATAAACCTTGGGTATTCTCCCTTGTGCCACACAGGACACTGAACAGGGGACAGCTGAGAACTGTTCCCACGGTAACAGAGCTAAGATCCCCCTTGTCTGGCAGGTACCATGCTTTTTTTTTAGTTTTACATTTTATTATTATTGTCATTAGGTACATGCTTTCTCTGCCACAATTTGGCTTCTAGGTTTTATGTCGCAGGAAGCAATGATGTGGTTATACAGTATAATCCTAGATATACACAAATGTACCAATTTTAACTACAGCAAATTTATAGAGCCAGATTTATCACAGCATTTTTTGTACTTATATTCCAAGTCTGTCTGACAAAGACCATTATTTTTACATAGTTTTACACTGCTAAATGTGTACTGAATTTAAAAATACCCCCCATGGGAATATTTTTAAGTGAGTCAGAATTTACAAAATGCAGAATCAAGAAAAACCAGAAACACACAAAATGAACTTAACCCCAAAACGAAAAGGGTGCCCACACAACCATGTTTTACAGCCCAGCCACTAATCATGAAAACAGGAAAACCAGGTTATAGGAATTTGCTTTTCATTGTGAATTCAAAGTTAGAACCTAACAAATTCTACATCATGCTATTCCACATATCACAGAATTGTGAATTTTTGGATTTTTTTCCAGTTCATATTCATTCTAGTATTTGTCAAATCTTTTACTAATTGTAATCATGGAGCCCATAACCCATTGCACTCATACACATTTCCAGTGATGCAACCCACTTTTGAGTTCTAGAATTCCCTTCTTATGGTGAATTAGCTAGTTGAATCCTTTCAGGCATTAAGTATTTTCCATTTTCTTTTATGGCCCTACTATTTTGTTCAAATACTTGGTTAAGATTTAAGAAGTGTTAAAGACAACATGCATGCTCAGATAGTGTTTTCCAAAGAGTATTTCAGTGTTGCCAGCACTGTGATGGCAACTTCCAGAAGTTCATGAAAAATGGAACTATGTTTCCTATGAACTTATACAGGTTCACAAAGTCTTTCAGTAATCTACCAATCAGCTTTTATGGGGGCTGAAGAGGGAGGGGAACTCTCATTTAGCTTTTGAGAAGCATTAAGTTATCTAACTTTATAGCTGTACAAAATTGTCTTAATTATTTACTCCAGAGTTATATCAGACTGTAACCTAGTGGCAATTGTAGACTTTTGGAGTTTAGAAAATACTGACCTGTAAATTGAAATGCTGATGGAAAGAGAACATGTATTCCCGCACTATGAAAGTCAAACATGATGCCAAAATAAAGAGCAATGCTTCCAAAAATGGAAAAGGCATTCACAAAGGTCCAGTAAGAAGTGTCCAAACCAATCTGTTGGAAAACCAGAGGAAAGCAGAGCACTCACTTTGGAGCATTAGCAAGACCTAAAGGACCTAAGAATTGTGAAAACAGAACTCATCCGCCTCAAAATGATTTGGCCTGAGTTTGGAACAACTGGAAACTACACCATTCTTGACTCAAGGTCACACATAGGAAAGTGTCAGAGGCTCAGCTGGAGGGAGAGTGAGGACACACCGGCCCAGGTATAGGTATAAAAAGGGAATACAGGGAAGGGATCAGCAGATACCCACTAAGGTGGAGGAGAGCTAGGCACCTGGAAATTGACTGTTATGATGAGCGCGGTGGCAACTGTGACAGCAAAAGACTGGTAGTCGGAGGGCGCCTCTCCATCCTGTCCCACAGTCTGCAGGTAGGCCCCCAGCGGGATGAAGAAGAGCACCATGGACGTGAGGACCCCGTGCAGCAAGCTCACGAAGAACCGCTTATAGTTGAAGAGCAAGTCTCTCTGTCCCACGACGTACAGCCCGGGAAACCGGAGGCTCAGCTTGTCACTCACGTCCTGGTGGGAGACATGACAGCAGAGTGATGGGCTGTCCATCAGGAGGCCAAAGATGTCACAGACATGTTGCCACTTGTCAAGATTTTTTGGAAGGCAAACACTGGACAAAATGATAATCCTACAATATTTTCCGGGACACAAAGCTCCAGCCTATTATTTGACATTTTGTTTGAGGAGGAGCTAGGTAGCAAGACAGTACTCTCCCTTTACAAAAAAAGGTAAGAAAACTTTTGGGAAGATGCATATTAGTTGATGAATTAATTCTAAATTATTTCTTTTCATTAAACACTTTGTCTAGTTGCTAAAATGTAGACTTGGTAACACAAGTTTTGGACAGTGTTAAAGTATAAGTCATTCCTATAGACATAACGTTAGACTCATGGGTGTCTTAACATTGGCCCTTACTGTCCAAAAGGAGGCTAAACACTTGTCATTGAACTTGACTTGGTTAGAGAAAAACTCAAAGGAACATGCCACTTACTATTTCGTCAGGCAACAAGGTGGTAAGTAAAAACCAGAACAAATGGAAATGGCTGCTTGGTACCTGCTCACAGATCAGTGTTCTGTGCCCACACGTGGCTCCTACCTGGTCGAGCAGCCCCATGAGGAGCACCGGCAGGCTGGAGTAGAGCACGTTGTAGAGGGTGATGAACCAGTCCTCGTATGCGGTCTGCGAGGAGATGACAGGGTTTGTGTCACAGTAAGGACAGATTGCCAATCCAAGCCAGTGCACATTCATCTGCTTTCTCAGAGAAGGCTGGGTTCCACAAAATGTGGACCTGCCCTTTTCTGTGAAATGGCCTGCCTCATGAACGAGCCCTGCACCCCAAGGGCATGGGAAGGATGCTCACTTCCTGTCCCTCTGTTAACATCCCAGTGCAGGAAGCCACACTAGCTCAGTGACACAGCTATGGGAATATTGTGGCTTAGTGCCACACCATGAAAATATTTTATAAACAATTTGAATAGAAAAATACGCTTCTGAAAGGGATAACCACCACCACATACGCTATTCTTCAGGGTGTGATAGAGGATCAGGGCTGGGTTCCACAAAATGGAACCCAGTCATGCACAGCCCAGACCAAGGAGGCGACCCTGACCCAGTGCAGTCCCTCCCGGCTTCAGCATCCAAGGAGGGTTGACGGCCACAGGTGGTGATAATGCAGCTTCAGTTTTCTTTAAGGATGTGTTTCTGCTGCAGCACCATTTTAATAGGTATATTCCTCCACTCCCATTGCAATCAGAACTCAGCAACAATGAAGGCCGGGTGTTAGAACCATGTCATTTTTAATTTATATAATTCAGTTAGCCTTGATCATAATATACTTTTGTACTTTTAGTTTGCTGTGTCTATTAACAGCATGGTGACATGGGAAAGTAAGAGCAAAATATAAGCAAAATGTCTTAAGGCAAAATGAGATATTTTTGAAGTGGCAGGAAGATTGAGAGTAGCCAAACACCAAAGTTGAAAAGCTAGAGGGAAAAAATAAACTTGGTCTTTGAGTTTAGCATTTTTTAAAATAATAGTTCTAAAACAATAACAAAGGAAGTTAAATTACCTGTGCGGAGTAGCCATTGAAGAAGGAGTACCAGAAGTGAACCAAAGTAAAGGCAAAGTTTTTGTAAAAGAAGTATCGCAGGAACTTGCACATCCTGATGTAGGACCAGCGGCCGTGGACCAGCAGCAGTCTCTGCAGATATCTGAACTGAGCAAAGGAATAGTCGCTCGACATGACTGCTTGCATTCCTTCTTGTCCGCTTATTCCGACACCAATGTGGGCAGCTAGGGGGGCAGAGGGAAAAGACAGTGTGGATTGTAGGCTGGTTTTAAGGCAAGACCTGATAATGCATTCACAGCCAAACACAGACACTCATGGGGAACAATAAAGCTCTTGCTCCTCATCCCTCACCCCCCAGCTCAAGGTGTCAAACAAAGCACGTGGCAGGGCCTCCACAGAGAATTAGAAAGGGATCTCATGTGGGTGGTGAATTCCATTGAGATTCTCAGTCCACGCCCCAGGGTGAGCCTTAGGCATCGTGTGTACCCTATATGTTCCTGCCTCCTTGGCCACAGCTGAGTCAACCTCGCAAACGCGTACTCTGGGAGATGCTATGATTTGACTGTCTCAAACTTCGTTCCACGCTTGGTCTACTTGGCGAGGTGGGAAAGCAAAGAAAGCTCTACACTTTCCAGACTCCTTTGCAGCCAGGACTCTGAATTGGGTTCCACTGTTCAGCCTCATTTGTGACTTAGAGGCAGTGATGACTTGGGGTCCCCGCCCACCTGGCTTTGTGGCATTTCCTTCGGGGTTTGATCCATCCTCCAACTGCCCAGATGTTGACAGGCAACTGCAAAGGCCTCTTGGCTAAGAAGCTCGGCAGCGGGAGCTGCTTTAGTTCATCTAGTACTTTCAAAATGTCTTGGTTTCTTAACCAATTCCTGCTTAAATATATATATTTAAGCATAAATATAAATATACCTGCTTCCTGTTGCAAACTGTAACTGAGGAAAAATATAAGCCAAAGTATTCTGCAATTAAGATCTAGGTGTATTCGTGTCTAGAATTTTAATTTTTAAACTCTGGAGGAGTAGAAAATAATTCCTTCAGGAACAGAGAAATAAAGGACAGAAAGCAAGGGCAGAGAGACACAGAAGGTTCCTGATTTCATGCCAGGTCCTGGTTCCTGCACCTTCCCCAGGCCTGACTTCTGGGACTGTATGAGACATCATTGTGTCCTTTCCCTCTGAGTCTTTAGCACAAATACTATTTAAGTAATGTGCTGCTTCAGAATCCTGCATCTGCTAGACTATAGAGTGAAGCAAGAGATGTGCTAGCCAACAGCTTCTGATGCTGGAAATTCACCATTATACATTTCTTTCTGTATGTTCTGGAGGCTATTCAGAGATAGCAGTTCTTATAAAGTACAAAAAGGACCTAACAATACTTGGAAAACTTCCAAGGAGATCTGAGCTTCCAGTTTCATCTGAATACAAAAGCACTTGGCATATAAAATAGCTTGTTTTTTAACTTCAGAAAAATAAGCCTGTAACACAGGTGGGAAATGATTCATGGGCCTGCATGAAATCATGGGGTTGGGGTTTGCCAGGGCAACCAGCTGCAGGTGGGATTCTAAATTCAAGAAATCTATAGCAGGCTCATTTTAAGGTGACAATTCTGTATGGTCTGCAAATGCTGTTATAAATGTCCAAATGGCTCTTGACATAAAAAAAGGTTCCCCATCCCTGCTAAGGTTACTTAAGCTCACTCTCAGATGAATAAAAACTCTAAAGTCTGACAGCCATGAGCAGACCATAAATCTGTAATGGGAGATCATCCCTACTCTTCCCTCCCCCATTAGCTAGACACCTACATTATAACCGCTTCAACATGTTTGAGTTCCTTGTGTTTTTGGCACAGCTTGTTTATTCTATCCACACGATGGGCAATAAACTAGAACTGGCTATAGAGAAAAGGAACAGGCTTAATTCAGAGCAGGAAATGCCATTTTCAGGGCAGAATGGGAATGTGCACAAACCAGTTGGAGAGGAATTAAACAGGGAGCAGTGACATACACATTGATGAAAAAAGAAGCAAGAAGACATACGTCATAGCTGACTCCTGCGGAGGAAGACAAAGTTGGAATATTCTTAGCATATACCAAGGAGGAAGAGGAGGAGACTCTAAGAAAAGAAAGAGATGGACTCATGAGTCACAAAATAGGCTAAAATAAGTCGAGTTATTCAGAATGCATTTAAGCTAACCAGCAGAACAGGACATGCATATGACAGGTAATGTTTCTTCTTAACTGTGATTAATATGCTAGAGCTGGAGGTGACACTGCTTGACAATAATTTTGCTGTTAGGTGAACCAACTGAGTAGTGCATCCCAGTCCAGGATGACGTAGGATGAGTACAAGTACTTAGGCCTCCGTCATTTGAGTATTTTCATTGCATGATACATAGTGGTGAAAACCCCAAATCAAAAGTTGTCCAAAATCTAATGCTCAAAGGGTTAGATTTTTGGAGTTTTTGATTTAGAATTTTCAGGTTAGGGGAGTTGCAATGATAAAGTCTATGCTGGCATTCCAGAATCTGAAATAACTCCCAAACTGGAAACACTTGTGGTCCTACACATTTTGCATAAAGGATACTCAATCTGTATTTCCTCATAACCTTGTTGGAAGAAGGACCAGGACTCCAATGCATAGGGGAGGCCCACAGGTTGGGTTTTGCATGTTCTAACAGCCCAACTGTTTCTGGGGGATAGGACTTGGACTTTAGGTACCTCAATCAGCAAAATGACCCTCAGTCTCCCAGGGAGGCCAGGACGATGAGGCCACCTTGACATTTTCCTACAATGCTAGACTCATACCAGGTGGCCCCATCAAACTGACCAAGGGTCTGAAGGAAGCTCCAGAAAGAGATGCTGACTTGGGGGAGAATGACATTCTCAAAGCCAGCATCAGAGAACATCTATGCCAATTTCAGCTGCATGCTGTGCAAAACTGTGGTTAAGTGTCAGATAATTTAAGAGTTCCTGAAGAAATAAGGAGAATCAGGAGGAGGGGAAAACACAGTGAACAGAGGTAAGAGACAAGAGCCTCCCTTTTGGAAGGCATCTTCAATTTGGCATTCTGTGCGTACTACTGATGGGTCTGTTCTTGCCTACAGTGTAGACTGTTGACTTGCTGGGAGGGGCTGGGTCTTGGGCATGGTCATAGCTGTCTTTAATAGAGGTTGGATTTAGAAAACCTAAGTAAGAAATGAGCCCCCATACATCCCTGCCATTTGTCCTCTCCAACATGCTGGGTTGCATCGGACTCACTCTTAATCATGTTCACGTCGTTGGCTCCATCTCCAATGGCCAGCGTGATGGCCTTCTTGTACCTCTTCACCAAGTCCACTACCATGGCCTTCTGCTTGGGGGTGACGCGGCAGCAGATGACAGCGCTACACTCACAGGCCAGGTCCACAAAATTCTTCTGCCTCTGTTCTTTCTTCGCCTCGAGCCTTCTCTTACTCTGGGTCCGTATCCGTCTCTCTTCTTCTGTCTTTGGGAACTTGAGCTTCAAAATGTTAGTTTTCTTGGTCTTTTTTTCCAGGAGAATTTCATTCTGTGAAATTTAAAAGAATTCACTTTCATTTGTATACCAAGAAAAAAATTGCATGAAGGAGAATTCTTGTGCTATATCAATTATAATGTTCTGATTATATATTTACATAAAAATTAGAAAATGCAAAACTCTACAAAGAAAATGAAACCTGTCAATAAACCAGGGTAACCACTTTTCCAAATCTTATTCTATTAAGTCACAAAATTGAAAAAAAAATCCAAAACTCACAAAGGAATTTCTTCACTTGCTCCTAAGGCTCAGATAAATGATACCTACCAACCAAGAGCCAGTGATGATCAGGGCCCGGTTTCCACCAGGAGGGAAGAAAGGCTCAGGCACAGGAGGGGCAAATTTTGCGTAGACTCCACCTCTGTTCCTCTGGTTTTCCATCCTTGTGTGTAGGAGAGAGCTGGGGGAAAATAAATTTGAGTATTTAAAATACAAGACCATAAATAGGTCCCAGACTCAGAGTTTTGACATATATGTTCTAAAAATTGTGATTCAATGCACAGAACATAGAATATACTATCTTAATTATCTTACTGTTTTTGAGACAGATAGTAAGCTCTTGTCCACTGGTTCACCCCCCATGTCTGCAATGGTGGGGGCCAGGGAGGTATTCAATCCAAGTTTCCCTTGCAGATGATAGGATCCCAATGACTTGAACCATAACCCACGGCCTCCCAGGATCCATATTAGCCAGAAACTGGAGTCAGGAGCTGGAAGCAGTTACTGAACTCAAGTCCTCCAATGTGTGACATGGACATCACAGTGTGTTGACAGTAGGCTAAATGCCTGCCCCATTAACCATCTTTAATTGCGCAGCCCAGTAATGTATATATTCACGCTGTATGCAACCAATCTCCAGAATTTCATCTCATAAAACAAATTCTGTACCCATTTCAATAGGAACACTCCATTTCCAGCCTCTCCGTGTTACCAAGGAGGAAACTAAGCACAGAGAAGGGATGTGATTTGCCTGCAGTGAGCTGGTAGGGAAGTCATGGATGAGGACCTCTCACTCTAGCAATGGGTTCTCTCCTTTCACACACAATCTTATTCTTCAACCTTGACTCTACTGATGTCTTGGACCAGACATCTCTGCACTCTGAGGCTGTCCATTGTCACATGTACAACACTGTAGGAGGGCTAACTGTGTATTGTGACATACTCAGCACTGTAGATGGCATAACTGCCCATTGTCACATGTACCTGATTCCTTGGCTTCTAGGAACCAGCAGTACTTTCTAGAATCACCAAAACTACACTGAAAGGGAAGATGCCTCCTTGAGAAGCACTGCACTAGTGGACTGGGCATGAAGTATCCCTTTCTATATTCATTCATGCTAAATTTCCCAGTGAAAACTGAGTCAAATGGCATTCCCTCTACGGGAAATAACTGGTTTTATCTGATACAGGTTTACATCCCTAATCTAAAAATTCAAGTAAAAAAATGAGAGATAAAGGAAACTCATTAAAAGGCTGCAAGAGGCAAAATATGAAGTTCCCTACTCAAATGGTTTCATAGAAATTGTCCTGTCAGGAACCACCCACAATGATGGTCCATCTTGTGTACAGGCAACCTTGGCTAACACAGGATCGTATCATTTGCTACTTACATGGATTTTCTTCTTTAATGTGGGGTAGACCCACATTTTTAGCACTTTCATTTTTTATTAATATGAAGAGACCAGATTTCATAGATTTTAAGGTAATCATATTCTCTCCCTCCCTCAATCCTTCCTTCCTTTTCCTGTAACATTGCAATAACAATTTCAGTTTGCTTTCTAATCATAAGCTTAATGCATCAACAATCATAATGGCTAAACAAGTAAAGAATAGAAAACCAATGATCCACAGAAATACAGACAAGAGCTATACACAGTAATTAAATTGTAAGATTGTTTCATTTTTTAAAAGATGTACTATTTATTTTCTTTTTCCATATAGACTGGGATTCCCCCCCAAGTGTCATTCTTTTATATACTCTATCAATTACCACATATCTGAGAAAGCATAATTGTCTTTTTTTGGGATTGGCTTATTTCACTAAGCAGAACAGTCTCTAGTTGCAAACATTTTGTTGTAAAAATAGGATCAAGATAAAAATTATTAAGGCCTCTATCTATAAAATCTTAAACTACATAATAACTACCCAAACTACTGGAGATCCCAGACAACTTAAACATATTAAGCATTTGTTTGTCTTTTGCTACTGTTTAAAACCTAAAAGGCAGAATAAGCCTGCTTTATGTGCCTCTATTGAAACAACTGATCTAGGCCAGTAAACCTACTGGGTTTGCTTATGGAATATAGCAGAGTGCCAAATAGGCTTGGAGGATTCACGAACACTTTGTAATCACTATAAGAAAAGAGAAGATCATCAAATTCCTTATCACCGTAGGAGGCTTGACAAGTGAGTTTATCAAAGATCTGGAGACAACCTGAAAGGGTTGAGGAATAAATAGACCTGTGAAGCCATTTGCATACCCGTCCTGGTTACTGCGTGTAGCAGGCTCAGACCATCCTAGCTCATGGTGCATTCAGGACTGAGACATGCTTATGTCTAAGCCCAGGTGTCTACTGTCAGGCCCACGCCACTGCATGAGACCACCCGTGGCCTATGGCGTGCACCCCACCCAGACAGCTCCTAACCAGCCACGCTGGCTGTTGCTTTTCCTTTTCCTATGTCTCTTTTAAACAGTGTAGCTTCTAGAAAAGGCAATAGTAATTAATAGTTAATCATGGTAATTTCACAGGCTCACTTCCTTTTGAGAGAACTGAGGGCTTGAAAGGAATGGAGAAAAAGAATCAGCCTTGCAAGGCCCCACATTTTCCTAAAATGAAAATCTACTCAAAAGAGGTGGCCACACCACACCACTCCCCATTAACTTGGTATATGTGCTGCCTAAGCGAGCACCACTCCCCGTTAACGTGGAACTGCCTGTTGTTGTGCTCCACTGAAACACAAGGCTGCTGCCTGAAGTAATGCATTTTAGCTCTTGTTTCTCTGTACCTGTTCCCCTGCCCCTGCAGCTGCCCTTGTGGAAGGGAGGAGTTGTTGCATGATCGCATTCTGCAGGCTCATACTTACTTGATGTCTTCCCCATAGCAGATGGTAGTCTCCTCAGTCAGCAGCTCACAAGCAAATCCTATATTTTCAGCAGTTTCTACAACAGAATAAAATTGGGGCATGTGTCATTCCTACTACTAAATTCAGTAACTTGTTTATATTTAATACGGAATGAGCCTCCATAATCCAAAAACACAGAATCTGAAACTCTGAGTGCTGACATGATGACACAAGCATACAGTTCCATTCCTGACGTTTGGGTTGTGGGCAAAAGGCAGGTGCACTAAAAACAGTGTTTAAAATCACCTTTGTACTTGTGTACAGGGTGTAAATGAAATGCACATCAACCTCGCACTTAGATGTGGATGCCACCTGGATCCAGGGTATCTTACTTTACGTATGCAGATATTCTCATGCCTGCTACTCCCCCATATCCAAAATTTGAGCCACTTTGGTCCCAAGCATTTCAGATAAGGGGTATTCAAATTGTAATGATAATTATTTTTGTCAGCTTATGAGCATAACTAGATTCAACCAAATTTGCTGTTTTTTTTTTTCTGTAGCAATGTATTGTAATGCCATAAAGAAAAATTCCCTTCTCCAAACTAAGGGAAAAACCAAAGACTTGTTTAACATATTTTCCCCAATCAAATGTGAAATACATTGACTATTTTAACATACACATTCAGTTCTTACACATAATCACTGTTAAGCAGCAGGATCTGGCATGGTAGCATAATGTCTAAAGTTATCACCTTGCATGTACCAAGATTCCTTATGGGCACCAGTTCATGTCCTGGCTGCTCCGCTTCCCATCCAGCTTCCTGCATGTGGCCTGGGAAAGCAGTCGAGGATGACCCAAAGCCTTGGGACCCTGCACCCGTGTGGGAAACCTGGACCAGGAGGCTCCTGGCTTTAGATAGGCTCCATTCCAGCTATTGTGGCCATTTGGGGAGTAAACTAGCAGACAGAATATCTTTCTGTCTCTCCTTTCTGTATATCTGACCTTCCAATAAAAATTAATAGATCTTGAGGGGGAGGAGGAGAGGCAGGACAGCTACTCCCTTCAGCACTCACAGGGTATTTTTTTCTCCTTTTCCATTACCACTCATTTGGTATTTATTAAAGGTCAGAACTGTGCTTCCTTTAACAGTGTGCAACCCCTGATGACAATGTCAAGACAAGAGACATTATCTAACCCCTGTGGGAGGCTTGTGCAATAGATTGTGTGTTGAGCTCCCAGCCTAAAAATTAAACTCTTCCCTTGGGGATAAAATTGTAATTACAATCTGTGAGCAATAAAATAGGCAAGAAAACAAGAGTGGTCATTCTCAACTGTTCTTTTTTTTTTTTTTTTTTTAAAGATTTATTCATTTTATTACAGCCAGATATACACAGAGGAGGAGAGACAGAAAGGAAGATCTTCCGTCCGATGATTCACTCCCCAAGTGAGCCGCATGGGCCGGTGCGCGCCAATCCGAAGCTGGGAACCTGGATTCTCTTCCGGGTCTCCCACGCGGGTGCAGGGTCCCAAAGCTTTGGGCCGTCCTCAACTGCTTTCCCAGGCCACAAACAGGGAGCTGGATGGGAAGTGGAGCTGCAGGGATCAGAACCGGCGCCCATATGGGATCCCGGGGCTTTCAAGGCGAGGACTTTAGCCGCTAGGCCACGCCGCCAGGCCCAATTTCTCAACTGTTCTTGCACTGTTCTACTCCAAGTCCAGCCAAGGGCAAAACTCTGGAAGGATAGAGGAACAGGGGGCGTGGTCTTTGCAGGCAGGAGCCAAGTTTGCCCATGCACAATCAGCAAGATGTGAGCCACTTTACAAAGAATAAACTATGCTCCTGAAGGGACAGTAGGCAAGGATGGGGTTAGAGTGAGCTCAAAACCAGAAGAGGAATTTTGCAAAGAAAACATTTCTCTCCCAAAGAAATGAGTGGGGTTTTACAGGATGGAAATTTGGAGCTCTGCGATCTGTACAAAGGAAACAGCAGCTGTATTATTTGTGAGTGAACAGATACACCTCTCAGGACAACGAATTACCCTTCTTGTCCCCAGTCAGCACCCAGATCTTAATGTCAGCTTTTGCCAGTTTTGAGATGGTCTCGGGGACTCCATCCTGCAGCTTATCTTCAATCGCTGTGGCTCCCAAAAGCTGCGATGCACATTTAAAGACATGGAGTTAGAAAACCAACCACCCACTTATTTAAATTTAATTTTCCTATGAAAATAAGGGTGAACTATTTGATTCACCAAGACAGGTGAAAAGTCAAGGGCACTATTTGGTGTTTTACACAGACACAAGCCAATCCTCTTGAGAAAATGGGGCAATATTTTGTTGTTGTGAAATGTGTCCCAATAGTCTAAACTCTATGGCAATAAGTAGTACAGTTTGAAAATTTGCATTTAGAAATTGTACATTTTTCTTGATGTAAGACTTCTTGGAGCAGGTATTATGGTACATTGAGTTAAGCAACTGCCTGCCATGCTGGCATCCCACAGAAACACTACTCAAGTTCCACTTGCTTCACTTCTGATCCAGCTCCCTCCTAATGTACCTGGGAAAGCAAGAGAAGATGGGCCAAGTGCTTGGGCCCCTGCACCCACATGGATGTCCCCAAAGGAGCTCCTGACTGCTGGGTTTGGCCTGGCCCATCCCTGGCCCTTGTGCCCATTTGGGAAACAAGGGGGTACAGATCTTTCTGTCTCTAATTCTTCCTTTCAAATAAAATACATCTCAGAGATTTTTAAATACAAATTCTTTCAGTAATTCCATAGTAACAAATAAATTCTGGTTTTGTACAAAAATCACAAAGAAATTTTAAAGTGTTGTAAAAATATTGGAATTAGGTGAATACTTTTGCTAATTTTTTTCTCATAATAGGTTTAATTTTCCTTGCTGAACAAAAGAAATTAAAATGATCTAGTCCCCTTGTACCAATTTCACATACAAAGAACAGAGTTATCTTTTAAGCATAAAACAAATAACACATAAGACTTTTTCAATCTTCTGTTTAGATGATCAAATCTGAAACTCACAATTAAGTCCTTTTCAATCTCCTCGTAGACTTTATCCAGAGCTTCATCCCTGTTGGCTGAGGCCACACTGGCAGCCATAAACTTTTTATTCCATTCTGCAAATTCCTTTTCCTCAATTTCCTTGTAGCAAAGGCATAGTGTTCTAAGAGTTTCACTTGCAAAGATCTGTTTTATTCAAAAGACAATATTAACAAAAAAAAATTAGTGAATTTAATGTGGTACAAGATTGAGTTTGCAATCTTTAAAGTTACAGTAACAGGAGATCATAAAAGATTATAGATTAGGTAGAATTACATGCCACTGAGGGGGTTAAACTTCACTTTAGAATGTTCTTGGTTTTTCTAAGCATCCTGTGGATCCTGGTACTGTATTTCTGGTCCCCAAATTAAAGGAAAAGTTTACCCTTGTTTAAATCATTTCACTGAAGAATGCCTTTTGCTCTTAATGGTCAAGAAAACAACAGATGGAAGGAGCTTTCTTGTAAATGATGTCACAAACACTGACATGCTCAAGTGTGCCTAAGTACCATCACTTGTGGAGTTGCAGCTAAGCATTGTTGTCCCAACCCAGTTCTGAAATGCACTAGCCACTGCAGAAGCTGAACCTGAGAGCAAACACTCTCATGGCAAATGGCATCTAGGCACTTTGATATGGGATCTTAATCACCAGGTCAAATGCACAGGCCCCCTCCCTCATTCATATGTGTGGCTAATGATTCATAGTCTACATAAACCATTTTTTCCCAGCTACTCCACACTTCTCATCCAGCTTCCTGCTAATGCACCTGAGACAGAAGCAGAAAATGGCCCGAACAGCTGAGCATCTGTCAACCACATCAGACACCAGGCTCGAGTCCCTGGCTCCTGACTTTGGCCATTCTCAGACCTAGTTGTTGTAGCCACTAGGGAAATAAACCAGAGGATGGAAGCTCTCCCTCTGTTGTCCAGAAACAAATTTTTCACAGAAACAGATATTTTGAAAAAGCAGAATAGGGACACCAGTTCTGACCAATCTCCTCTGTACCCCACTACTGTTATCAGACAAGATCAAAACAATATGAGGACTGGTAGGTCAACCCCAAAGTCAAGTTCCAAAAGTTTAGATCTCTTAGATAAGGATTTTGAAGTCATGAAAAATGAAGCTGTTTTTGTAACAAGGACCCCATGATCTAACACAGTGCTTGGGCATCCCCTGTCATACAGGAACATTCACTCTCTCTGTTCTGCAGGTTGATGGAGTTCTTGGAAGCCATAAGGATATTAAGACCATGGCTTGGTGTAGGCCTGTGCCTGACTCAAGGTCACAGGGAGCCAGACAAGCTGTGTCTCAATATTAGCCCCACAGATCCTAAACACCTGGTGCTGGAGAAAGTACCAAGACCACCTGCCTGGATGACAAGGGCAGGGCTGCAGTTCCGTGAGCCCTACTTTGACTGAGGTGCTTTTCTCCTCAACTACCCACGAACAAGAGGAGGGCCAATGGGTAAAACATAGCTTTCACCTGAGATTGAGAGGGAAGCAGCAAGAAGAAAAGTGAGGCTTACATCCAGGGAGTCCTGCGTCTCCTGCTTGGTGGGGTTCACGCGGTGTAACCGTTCATAAATTACAGTGTCTGCTCCTTTGCAATAAAGCCTGATGCTGCCTTCTGGGGTTCTTACTGGGAGCAAGGGAAAGAACACAAACAAAGGTAAGTTTGCTTTCCTGATAGAAAACTACCTTCAGAAAATTAATTGAAAGCATTAACCATACTCACAATTTAGTGTTGGCTTAAAATCATCAGTGCAAGTACACAGAACTGAAAGCAAAACATTGCCCTCAAAGCTGGTAAACATTCATTTACAGTAAACATAATAAATATGAATGGATTCTTCCTCAGCTCACTGTTCCTTAGCCTTTCTCTTCGAATAGACATTTACCATCAACTATGAGCTACAGGCTGCACTAGCTAATTCATTCCACAGCCATTTTCTTTCTCCGTGACAGTCAACAGGAATGTTTCTTATATAGGGACTCACAGCACTTGCTGTCTTTAATACACTGTTCTCCTTGGGACCATTTTCTTGATTTTCTGAGCTGTGCGTTGCAATAATTTTGTCATAGTGTATGCCTCATTAGCTACTGTATTAAAGTTTTCCTGGTTTTTGGTAAATACCAGTGAGATAATTAATCTACATCAGTGATAGGCACAAAGAGAAGGCTTGCAGACTCCTTAATGGAGTAAACAAAGTTGACATCACCACAATGAGACAAGCCAGCATCCTGTGCCTGCTGACGTGGCATCTGGAGAAGGTACATCCCTTAGATGCTCTTTCTGCCAGCAGTGTGTCCTGAACCTGAATCCCAAGAGATCAGCAGACTCACACTGAGGACTGTTCTACAAGAGAAGTGGTCTCTGTTATTTAAAAATGTCAATTCATGAAAAATTAAAAAAAAAAATTTCAAATGGTTGGCCTTTGGCCTAAGGGTTAAGATGCCTAAATCCCCCATCAGAGTTCAACTTGCAGCTCCTGACTGCAGCTTCCTGCTAAAGAGAATTCTGAGAGGCAGTGCTGATGACCTAGTGCTTGAATTCTTGTTACTCATGTGGGAGCCCTGGATTGAGTCTCACTTTCGCCTTTGCCTTTGGTCTCAGTCCAGGCCCATATGTGACAGCATCTGGTTGAGTACACCGATGGAGGGGAATTTTTTCTCCCCCACCCCCATCTCTCTCTCTCTCTAATAGGTGTTTAGAAGACAGGATGAAGAACTCTTGAGAGTCATGATCGCCTAATGTAACACAGAATCTTAAATTGAATCCTAGTGTAGAAAAAACAAAGGGAAGAAATACCTAGGACAAATTTGAAAAATTGCAGAGATTAGGTAATATCTTAACTTTCCTGATGCAGATCATTATGTATTAAAAGTGTTCTTGGGCCTGGCACGATGGCATAGTGGTTGAAGTCCTCGCCTTGCATGCACCCGGGATCCCATATGGGTGCCGGTTCTAATCCTGGTGGCCCTGCTTCCCATCCAACTCCCTGCTTGTGGCCTGGGAAAGCAGTCGAGGATGGCCCAAAGCCTTAGGACCTTGTGCCCACGTGGGATACCCAGAAGAGCTCCTGGCTCCTGGGTTCTGATTGGCTCAGTTCCAGCTGTTGCGGTCACTTGGGGAGTGAACCATTGGATGGAAGATCTTCCTCTCTGTCTCTCCTCCTCTCTGTATATCCACCTTTCCAATAAAAATAAAATAAAGTGTTCTTGTTCTTAGAAATACCTACTTAAGTAATTCTAGGGAAAGGCATTATTTCATTATGTGATTTACTCAAGTGGTTCAGAAAGTTGTGGTCTGTAAGAAGGACTTCAAAAGGCTTATGGAAAACAGATTATGAAAAAAACTGCATAATTTCAAAAAGCTAACAAAATAAATATAAGAAAAAAGAATTTTTTTTGGTGGGAGAGAACTCCTAACTGCTGTTTCACTGCCCTGATCCCCTGCAACAGCCTGGGCTGGGCAGGGTGTGGGTGGGGCTGGGGCTGGGTCAGGGCTGGAGGCTGGGCTGGGGCTGGGTCGGGGCCTGGGCCAGGCTGGAGCAGGGCTGGGGCTGAGCTGGGGCAGGGCTGGGGCTAAGCTGGGGCAGGGCTGGGGCTAAGCTGGGGCAGGGTTGGGGCCTGGGCCAGGCTGGGACAGGGCTGGGTTAAGCTGGGGCTGGGTTGGGGCCTGGGCTGGGCTGGGACAGTGCTGGGCTAAGCTGGGGCTGGGTTGAGGCCTGGGCTGGGCCAGGCTGGGGCAGGGCTGGGCTGGGGCTGGGCTGGGGCTGGGACAGGGCTGGGACAGGGCTGGGGCTGGGTTGGGGCCTGGGCCAGGCTGGGACAGTGCTGGGGCTGAGCTGGGGCTGAGCTGGGGCAGGGTCGGGGCCTGGGCCAGGCTGGGACAGGGCTGGGCTGAGCTGGGGCTGGGTTGGGGCTGGGCTGAGCTGGGGCTGGGTTGGGGCTGGGCTGAGCTGGGGCTGGGTCCAGCCTGAAGCTGGAAGACGAGCATGCCCTCCACATGGGTGGCAGGAACTCAGTTCCTTGGGCCATCACTGTTGCCTCCTAGGGCCTGTATGGACAGGAAGTGCAGTCAGCATGCAGAGCTGGGAATCAAATATAGGACCTCTGATGTGGGAGGCAAGTGTTTAATACTAGTTTAAACAAACACTTCTTAAGCTTATCTTAATTTTCCATTAACGTTTTCAAGTAACCTTGTAAAATGAAATTGGCAAAGCAAATAGGGCAAATGCTAATTATTGGAACATGTAAAAAATGCTTTCAAATTATGAGTTGAGACAAATTCAGCGTCAGAAAGTGATCATGTCTCCATTAGGTGGTTATTTGTCTGGACTGCAGGTGTGATTTAGATTTCTAAGCACAGCCTCACTGTTTTCAGAATTCAGAGAGGGGCTTTGCTATGTTGTCCCCAGGGGGCGCTGGCTCTGTTGCAGGTGCTCCTCTAAGCTCAGTGGCTGCCGGTCCCTAAGGGACCTCAGCACCACTGGTGCGCTCGGCTGCACTGCTGCGCTCGGCTGCACTGCTGCTGGCCCTTTGAGCAGCAGGCAGGGTGGGGAATGGAGAACAATCACATCAGAGGTCAGTGTTTCTGTGGAATCTTCCAGGGGACTAACTGATCCATTCGTTGCCTCCTTTAGCTTTGCATTGGTAAATAAAATAGGCCAAATGCCACATCAAGGTGAGAATTCCTAGGTAGACTCTGAGGGAGACCTACTAATTACAGACATCCGCTTCCGGTCACTGTTGAAGTCCAGAATGGCAAGGACATTGTAGGTCCTTTCGGTGCCCAGCTCGCTGATGGTGATCGTGTTCTGTGTCCTGGCGAGGAAGGTAAAGCCAAAGTTCCTGGCAGCGTTGACCAGGGCACCTTCGTCAGGAGAGGCTGCCTGGTAGTTGAGCTGACCTAGCAAGGGAAGCAGAAGAGCTGTAAAACCAAACCCATCACTCCTCCCCGTGCTCTCCACTGAGGTCTCCTGGAGGGCGAAGCCGAAAGCGTCCCCGGAAGACAGGCCGCTGGCTCTTGAGGGGCATGCGACAGTGTTCACACCTCAGGCTTTCAACTGCATGTCAAAGTACACATACACAAACTAGGAACCAGTTGGCCAAAAACAACATTTTCCCATAGTTGCCATCCAGAGGAAAAACAGCAACATTGTCTGGTCTTTTATAAAATGCCTAGTTCTGGAGCAAGCATTGTGGCTCAACAGGTTAAGCCACTGCCTGCAATGCATCCATACAGTTCAAACCAACATTCTGGTTTGAGGCCTGGCTGCTGCACTTCTGCTCCAGCTCCCTGCTAATGCACCTGGGAATGCAGCGAAAGATGGCCCAAGTATTTGGGCTTCTACCAACTCTGGGAGACCTGAATGATCCAGACTCCTGGTCATTATGGCCAATATGGGAGTGAACCAGTCGATGGAAGTTGTCTGTTTCAAACTTTCTCTCTGTAACTCTACCTTTGAAATAAAAGAAATATTTAAAATGCCTAATTCTGAAATTATATGTCAGGTTGAATATATATTTATCTAATTATTATAAAGAATTATTATTAGAGTGCAGACACGGAAATTGACAGAGTACTCCCATCCACTGGTTCACTCCCTAAATACTGACAATAACAGGGGAAAAGCTGAGCTCAAGCCAGGAGCTGGGGATTCAACCCAGACTTCCTGTGACAGTAATGGGGACACAGCTGTATGAGCCATCATGCATTCTCTCCCAAGGTTTGCATTAGCAAGATGCTAGAATCGGGAGTGGGAGCCAGCATTCCAACCCAGCTGTTTGATACGGGAGGCAGGCATTCTGAATGGCAGCTTAACCACCAGGCCAAACATCTGCACCCTGAGTGTTTTAACAAGACATTTTGAGCACATTGCCATGGATTCATAAATTCTTCATAAACATGACTTTAATGAATGTAAAGGTACACCATTTTCTCATTATAGGTGCTAGGTTTATTCCTGAAATTTCTGGCTCTCAACCTAACACTGTAGGGGCAGGCCTCTGGTTCTGTAGCTAAGACACTGTGTAGGAGGCCTGCATTGCATGTCAGAGTTCCTGGTTTGAGTCCTGGGTCTGCTTCAGACCCCATTTCCCGCTAGTGTGCGCCCTGGGAAGAGCAAGGATGATGTTCTAGGACCTAGAGTCTGTCACCCATGTGGAGTCCTGCAGTGAATTCTAGGCACAGGCTTTTGCCTGGCTCAGCTCTAGTCTGTTATAGGAAGTTGGGAAGTGTACTGGGGAATGGGAACTTTCTTTCAAATGAAATGAAAATAAAACTTTAAAATAACATCAGTCATTTTCATATAGAAAACCTTTTCTGTTTCAAGTTTCTTTTTTAAAGAATTCCCTTTCTCAACATTGACTTATTTTTTATTTATTTGAAAAGCAGAGTAACAGAGAAAGAATGAATAAAAATCTTCCATCTGTTGCTTCACTCTTCAAATGACTGCTATTGATTGAGCTGGGCCACGTTGAAACTAGGAGCTTCTTCTGAGTCTCCCACCTGGGTACTGGGGCCCAAGCACTTGAGCCATCTTCCATTACATTCCCAGGGATATTAGTAGGAAGCTGGATTGGAAGTGGAGCAGTGAGAATTCAAACCAGTGCCCATTTGAGATGCTGGCACCACTGGCAGCAGCTTTACCCCATATGCCACAGCACTGGTCCCCTTCTGCCTCTGGTTTCTAAGGGCACTCAAAAGGTCATACCACAGGGGGCTTCAAAAAAGTTCTTGGAAAGTGCCTATTATACAAAAAGCGACACATGGAATCCTAGCCTTTTTTGCATCAAAATGAACTTTTAATTCCATTTCCCCTGTACTTTCTGAGGTACCCTTATAGTTACTTCACAGTAGTACATTCTTACCCTTAGTGTGCAAATGAAATTTGTTTGGCTACTCACAGATTTTGAACTCTGCCTGGGTGCCACTTGGATGCTAACGACCCCTTCCTTGGATCTGCCCTAATCAGAACCCTGCAATCTGACTTCATTGCTATGAGATTCATCTTTCGACAGTAAGTTTCTTTGAAACTTGCTGATGCTATCGTGGGCAGCCTTCTCCCTCTCTAGACATTTTATAGTTGCTCCACATGAAACATCAAGGGTGTAAGAAAAGAGACCTTTCTTTTTTATGCTGCTCTGATTGAGATAAATAGCAGAGAACAGCATGCAGTGAGTGAAATGAAAGCAGTTTGTGGTTCAATATAGACACACTGGAAGAACTCCTGCTCTTTCTGTAGGATACTCTCTATATGAATTGTCATTGTGCCCACATGTGATGAAAGGGCTAGCTTTCAGTGACACTAGACAAACCTGCTGGAACAAATTCTGCAAAGGCACCCAAAAGTCCACCTTGCTTGTGCTGATGCAAATGCATGAAACCACTGTTCATCCAATGACTAAGGCAATTGTTGGCTGGCGCTGTGTGAAAACCAACACACATGTGAATCAGGCAAGTAAAAGCCCATGTCTGAACTTATTTTGTAGATAACCTTGATGTCCACTTATGATATAAGATTTGACTTTTCACTCTCAATATTAAAGTGATAGAAGGATAGTTGAATCTTTTATCATAATTCAAGAGGCAGCCATTTTTTTTGAAGGTAGAATTTCACTTACAAAGGGATCACTGCATCTGGAGCTATCATTAAATGGAACACAAGCATTCAGAGTAAGGAGCTCTCATTCCACACTTTGCTCATCAGTCTGGTGGCAGGTACTGACCCACAGTCATGACTGGAGCGAATGAGAGAAAGGCTTATCCAGTACCTGGGTACGCACAGGAATCACAGCCTGCATCGTCCGAGCACCAGGGGGACACTTACCATCAGTTCTGTCCACCATGACCGTGTGGCACACCGCAAGCAAGAAGAAGAACTGTCGCACTTCTGGCTCTTTGCCCGAGTGGATTTGCTCAATAAGATAATGGTCATAAAATACAAACTTCTCATCAGCGTATGTATTCCAGCTAAAATCAACTTGCTGCAAGAAACAGAGGAAGGATTAGAAAACAATAAACAATTCCAGCATAGCGATGGATAGCAATTTTCTTTGAAGCCAATTACAAACAGAATCTCTTTAGGACTTTAGTACATTCTTGTCTTACTAGAAGGGGACTCCAAGGTGGGTTGAACTATGTGTCCCCAGAAGATACGGTGAAGTTCTAACCTCTGCTACCTATGAATAAGACCTGACTTGGAAACGGGATCCTGGGAGATAAAATCAGGGTAAACTAAGGACATCCTGGGCTAGCACTGATCATAATCCAGTAACTGGTGTCTTTATGAGGGCAGTGAAATGTGGACACAGGGACACACAGGAAGCACACCATGGGAGACAGACATAGACAGTGTCTGCCCGTCTACAAGTCACAGTGATCATTCTGCAACAGGAAAGCTTGGGAGGAGCAGGTGCCTACCGAGCCCTTGAGATCCCTCGCAACCCCAAGGATTCCTTCACTCAAAGGAATTACCTCAATCTTGCTGTGACTGTGCCGAGAAGCATCTCGATGGTCTCCTGGGAAACAAATAGGGGAATGCAACTTGAGTTTACTGGATCCGGAGGACCCCCTCTTCTCTCAGCTCTACTGCTTTGCTGCTCTACTGTGGCTGGCTCATGGCCTGTTTTTGGATGTTCCTAGAGTTAAGAGCCATTTTGACATTTTTCAAGAGTTGTGAAAGAAAGTATGAATGTTTGACACACTGCATATATCCTGTGCTACAAAGGCTAATAAAATACTGACTCTCTGGACTTGTTGCAGAAAGTTCGCTGACTCCTGAGCTAGATGTTCAAACACTGGGGCCTGCCTTTTCTGTTGCTTCCTCTGGCACCTGGATCATGCCCTGGGCAAGGCTACCTCGAATGCCCTAAAATGGAAGGGATCGCCTGCACCAATGGGATCCATGTCCTTCTCAGTGTCCTCATCAATACACACACACCCTCACAGCCTCCAGTTTTCTATATGTGGCAACAATACCTGTGTGCCTGCCTTTTATTTAAAGATCACACTGTCTTGATTTAAAACTCAGAGCACACTGTTTTAATACAGTATTAGCTGTAATCATGTTTACAAATGCACAGTATCTTTTACAAAATTAAGATGGAATCAGCTTTTCATAAAATATGATGAAACTCACATATACCTTAGCATCCCAAGAGTGGAATTTGGTGAGTACATTCACACTGTTGTGCCCCCTCACCACCATCTGTCTGTGGAACTGTTTTTTTTTTAATACTGTATTACTAAAAATTTGTACCTCTTGTCTTGACCTCAGCCCTAGCTACCACCATTCTACTGTGTCTGAACGTGGCTCCTCTCAGTACTTAAGTGGATATACACACTATTTGTCTTCATTACCGGCTTACTACTCTATCCCAATATCTTAAGGTTCACCTTATGTCAACTTGCTGCCTTTAAAGGCAGTGCATTCATGTTCCATGGCCTATAGACTCACCCATGTCTATCCATTCATCCACTGAGGGTTGTGGCACCTTTTTGGCTCTTGTGGATTAATGCTGCCATAAATAAACAAGGTTGCAGAAGTACCTGAACCCCTGTTTATAATTTTATATTTTTTTACATTTAAAAATATTTTGTGTTATGATACAGTTCCATAGGCTTTAGGATCACCTGTGCCCTTCCCCAAGGTGCCTACCCACCCTCACCCCCCGAGTTGATTTCCCCTCTAGTTTTACAACTGATATGCTTCATGAACAGTCACAAAGTACTGTATATTTCTGTGCATACAGACCAAAGATAGACTCCCAGTGAAAGAAGTGAATACATCCTAACAGTAAGATGATGGACTCTCTGACAATGTTCACACCTACATTGTTGGGAAACAATTCAAGAACAGCATGTCATTTTATTTTTACGGAAGCAGATTTACTACATCCGGCCATAATGTGTTCTTTAATTGTTTTTTTAGAGACGTGTGCCTTGTTCTGATGCTGCCCTCTCATGCATCTGTGCTCAAGGCTGTCCACATTGTTCCTTGGTGTCCATTGAGGCTGATAGGCAGCAGGACATTGCCATGATGGCAGCCGACCAGAAGGTAGGCCATGCCCTAGGTCCCTCCAGGGCAGGAGGGGTGGCGTCCACTCACCGTAAATTTGCCCATTGATGCAGCACTTCTTAAAGGTCATGATGTTCTGTGTGAGTGTCCCTGTCTTGTCGGAGAAGATGTAGTGGATCTGCCCCAGCTGCTCATTGAGTGTGGTGGTTCTGGCCTTGGCCGGGGTGTCCTTCTCAGAGTAGTACATCTGCAGGTCCCAGTTGATGAAGTGACTCTGGCCAAGACGAATTATTTCCACACTAGGAGGACAAAAGGGGGTTACATTCCATGCAGTGCTCAGGTGAGCAGCAGGGAGGGCACCTGGTCCTTCCCCTGCCGCGAGAACAAGCTGCTCTCCTCTGCCATGGTCGAAAGCCAATGTGGTTCCCAAATTCAAGCTGAAATGTAATTGCTCAGACATCATGATTGAGGTGGGGTCCCTTCATAGGTGACTAGGTCCTGTAGGCAGAAGGTGAGTGGGATGTGTGCCTCCCCCCTTTTAAAAATAGATTTGTTCTGTTTTTACTTGAAAGGCAGAGTTACAGAGAGAAGGAGATAGTCCCCAGATGGTTATAACAGCTAAAGCTGGTCTGATCCAATGCCAAGAGCAGGAACTTCCAGGTCTCCAAAGTGGGCACAGTGGTCCAAGAACTTGAGCCATGCCTTACTTTCCCAGGCCATAAGGAAGTGGAGTAGCCAGGTCATTAACCAGTGTCCATACAGGATACCAGCACTTAAGGTGGAGCCTTAACCTACTACACCATGACACCTGCTGTGGAATGTGTGCCCTTTTAATAGAGGCCCCCAAGAGCTCACCTGCCCCTGAGGGTATGGGCAGATGCACGGAGCCAGCCCTCACCAGGAGCCCACTTTGATCAAAACAACAGTATGTGCCACTTCTTAGTTTCTCTTCCACTTTCCATCATATTCAGACATCCCCCAGCCTGGCCATGTCCATTTCTTCCCCACTGCTGCAGAGGCAAGGGGATGAGGGTCCACTTGGTTACAGAGGCCGTAAGCTATAAGACAGGGCAAAGGGGCTTTTGGCAAGTAGATCCTACATTGTGGTCTCTCACATTGTGAGAAAGCACTTCTGCTGGTAAAGGTACAGACTGTTGAAAAGGAGCTGGACTAAAGGATCATCTCAGTTCTATAAGCATAGGGATTTAACTACATCTCAGTCATCAGGAGGCTGTTTACACATCCAGCAATTGTCAGGTGGACCAGGGAATCTTTATGACAAGTTAGGTTGATGGGAAAATAACTCTCATCTCTGTCTTCCAAAGATTCCCCATGCACCTACGAAGCAGTGCATATCATTCCAGCGGCAGGACAGACGTCACTAAACCAGACAGAATCTCTGAACTTAAGGGTATTACCTGCTAAAACCCAATAAATATGTACCATATTCA